>NC_091331.1:8034283-8179283 GCF_038502225.1 Cherax quadricarinatus | reverse complement strand
TCTGTCTCTATCTCTGTCTGTCTGTCTGTCTGTCTGTCTGTCTGTCTGTCTGTCTGTCTGTCTGTCTGTCTCTGTCTCTGTCTCTGTCTCTGTCTCTATCTCTGTCTGTCTGTCTGTCTGTCTCTCTCTCTCTCTCTCTCTCTCAATCTCGATCTATCTATCTGTCTATCTATCTATCTATCTATTTAACTATCTCACTCTCCCACCTACTCCCTTTTTCTGTCTCTTTTTTCTCTCATTTCATTCTAATCATTCCAGAGGTAAATTTACGCAATAATATCTAATCAGATTTGTCTTTACCAATCCTGACTAGTATAATCAATCAAAGCTTGTCGTAGGACCCTAAACTAAAAACAATTACTTTGAGACTACTTAAGAGATTTCCATAATTGGTCTGTAATCACTTTCTCTGAGGACGGCTCAGAGACTATCACAGATTTTATCATTCATATCATTCTAATGTATTATGAATACAATTGTGGGTCGACCAGGGTATGATAGACACAGAGAGAGACGACCAGGGTATGATAGACACAGAGAGACGACAGTAAACCAGGGACACAGAGAGAGACACAGAGAGAGACGACCAGGGTATGATAGACACAGAGAGAGACGACCAGGGTATGATAGACACAGAGAGAGACGACCAGGGTATGATAGACACAGAGAGAGACGACCAGGGTATGATAGGCAGAAAGGCGATCAGGGTATGATAGGCACAGAAGGAAACGACGAGGGTATGACAGACAGAGAGACGACCAGGGAAGGATAGACACAGAAAAAGGCGAAGAGGGTATAATAGACACACAGATAGAGAGACAGACGCGAAAAATGTTTGAGAGGAATAGAGAGAGACGACCAGGGCATGATAAGCACAGAGAAAGACGACCAGGGTATGATAGACAGAGAGGCGACCAGGGTATGATAGGCACTGAAGGAAACGACGAGGGTATGACAGAGAGACGACCAGCGTAAGATAGACACAGAAAGAGACGAAGAGGGTATGATAGACACAGAGAGAGAGAGAGAGAGATAGAGACGAGAAACGTTTGATAGGCACAGAGCGTATGATAAGCACAGTGGAAGACGACTGAGACTACCAAGCGAACGTTCACCTTCCGAGCCGCAATGACAAGATGGAATGAGAAGATGCTGGAATATGAGAGATTAATCGTTGAGTTTCATCCAACTATTCGGATTACCATGTTTGATAGAAAAAGTCATCGAGATATTACTATGACACGAACGGAGGGAGAGAGAGAGACAGACAGACAGACAGTGACAGAGAGAGAGAGAGAGAGAGAGAGAGAGAGAGAGAGAGAGAGAGAGAGAGAGAGAGAGTAAGGACCAAGCTTCACTAACTACATCAAGCCGTGCACGCTGATAAAACACATCCTGCAGTAGTTGCAAGTATTGTGAGCGTCTTTATACGCTCGTTGCGTTGATTTTATGGAGCTATTGGAAAGCGTGCTCAGGCCCTCTGCCTCGATAATTTACATACCTACCACAGCTCCCTCCCATCTTGTACACCAAGGCTATCACACGTCCATTTAAAAATAAAAGTTTATTGGAAACAGACCTTTTTCTGTTTAATTTATTATGAACTTTAAAAAATATATATATGGCAATGAATAGTCGCAACTTCCCTCAAAGAAGTGGAGGTGATTCGAACCGCGGTCATGTATAATGCGAGCCCAGGGGAGTCGTCAGATTTAGGCACCGGAGTCATCAAAACAGATTTATGTTTGATCTAACTAGATTACACAACACGCAGACTTAATTGAAATTGAAATATATATTGTAGTGTAGTCATAATGCATACAGACAGCATGTGATGAGCCTCATACATGCAGGAAGTCGTCTCGTGAGTATTGTATATACGCCTGGTACACTCACGAAATATGCTGATAGATAGAACGAATATCTTCAGTGATAATGAGAATATATTGAAAGATAACACAAATATACCGAGAGATAACGTAAATACGAAAGCAGCGCCCTAATACTGTGGGTAAATAGAGGCTCAGGTGAGATTATTGTGGAACCCCCTAAGGTGATCTTGAAACCACTGAGGTGAGCTTGAAGCCGCTGAGGTGAGCTTGAAGCCGCTGAGGTGATCTTGAAGCCTCTTAGGTGATCTTAAAACTGCTAAGATGATCTTGAAACCGCTGAGGTGATTTTGAAACTGCTAAGGTGATCTTGAAACCACTAAGGTGATCTTAATACCAGTGATCTGATAGTAGAAGTCGTTTTCTTGACACCTGACAAAGTGGCGTCAAAGCCGATGATCACCACCGTAAATTGACTCATTCTCAGGTCGACCCTATTTCACCCAAATTGACAACCTCAATGGACAGTTCCATCCCCTGGTCTATAAGGTCAGCCCTTCTGTTCAAAGACTTACTTCCTTCTTGACAACTTTTACGAAAATACGGAGTCTTAACCCCCCTTCCCTTATACACTCACGTGACTGTAAACAAATAATATTAGCTGTAAACAACTCAAGTTCTGAAGCCATTTCTTGCAGTGGTGGCCTGAAAATAAAATTAGAAGTGTGTAGTGATCGAAGGAGAGATATAACAGTTCCTTACACATTTAAACTTAAGTTAGGTATATTGTAAATAAACTATGTTGCACGGTGCTGTACTGTGTTGTACAGTTAGTTGTATGAGGCATCATTCATACAGTGCTGTGGAGTTCGCTGTAAGACATTTCGTTCATAGTGTACAGCGGTATTCGTTGCAAGAGTCCTTGTTCTCACTGTTGCAACATAAAACTGTAGACTTGTACAAATGCCGTGTTTTATGGGACGACCAGAAGAAACGAGGCTGAGAAATAAAAATATTTATAAGTCACCGAATTCAGGCCGGAGTTGTGTTAATAAAAACTGAAGCAATGGTAACACCAGTAAGCACAGGAATGATACGCGGAAATCTTAACCAAGTGGCAATTCGAGCGCAATACACATCATATGACCGACCATGGTGGTGTGAGGGAGATTGTGATTTAGCAAAGTGTTGGAGGAAGCCGCTTAAGGAAGAGCGAAGAGGCTTCAGGTCTTGGTGGTGTGAGGCAGAGTGGTGAGGCTCAAGTCTTGGAGGTGGTGGTGTGAGTGAGAGTCTAGCGGGGCGACCTCTTAATAAAGGTAATAACGCAAGTGGCGGAGACAGTAACATAGCATCGTGTCATCTGTAACTGCCTGGAACCACGCTAAGCTGAGAGAGAGAGAGAGAGAGAGAGAGAGAGAGAGAGAGAGAGAGAGAGAGAGAGAGAGAGAGAGAGAGAGAGAGAGAGAGAGAGAGAGAGAGAGAGAGAGAGAGAGAGAGAGAGAGAGAGAGAGGATGGAGGAACGGAGTAAAATTTACAGCCAAGTTTCTCATGAAAACTATATTATGATAAACGGAGACAAGGTCTGCTTTGGAGAAACCTGATGTGTATATAGTATATATATATATATATATATATATATATATATATATATATATATATATATATATATATATATATATATATATATATATATATATATATATATATTCTCATTAGCTATTGTGGTTCCAATACATACGGAGAATCTCGAGTGTGAGAGTGAGACGTGAGGTGGGGCGAGAGAGGGAGTTGTGAGATTTCTGGAGTATGCTTAGAGATAATGAAAATGTATTGATAGGTTCGAAGAGTGTATTGTGAGGTTCCGAGTGTGATTAGGCTACCAGGGGTGCGTTGTGGGGTTGAATGCGTGTATGCTATGGATGGGAGAGGGAGAGTGGGTTGCAAGAGTGCGTTGTGGGTTTCGAGAAAGGTTTTCGGGGGTTCAATATTTGTTGCATGCTTCCAAAAGTGTCTTGATGAATTCCAGGTCAATGTTGATTGAGTCTACGCATAGTATTTGTGGGTTCTGAGGAAGTGTTCAAGGGGTTTCAAGAGTGTATTGTGGGGTTAGACGAGTGCATTTTGTGATTCTATGAGCGCTTTGTTGAATCTAAGAATCCATAGATGATTCTCAAGACTAAGAAAGTGCCAAAAGCGAATTATTCACTTCCCAGAAAGTTTCGCCCAGTTACTGAACCTAGACGACGTACGATAGTACTTACCTTTAACTAGCTTAAAAGAACTTACACACTTTAAAACTTAAAAGCTTCTTATAAATTACGAAGAATCTTCACACTTTCTTTAGACGTCTTGGTTTTAGTAAGATTTTTCTTAAATATCAATGCATTCATTAAAATATCTTTATATATATATATATATATATATATATATATATATATATATATATATATATATATATATATATATATATATATATATATATATATTATATATATATATATATATATATATATATATATATATATATATATATATATATATATATATATATATATATATATATATATATATATATATATATATATATATATATATATATATATATATATATATATATATGTATATATATAAACTGGAAAATAGTCAAGCCTTTCATATTCTTTAATAATAGTGAAAGGGAAATACTAAGATTAAATCACCATAATTACTGATCGATGAAAAGCGAGTGTGTGTACTCACCTAATTTTACTCACGTAATTGTGGTTGCAGGGGTCGAGACTCAGCTCCTGGACCCGCCTCTTCACTGATTGCTATTAGGTCCTCTCTCTCTCTACTTCCTGAGCTTTATCATACCTCTTCTTAAAACTATGTATGGTTCCTGCCTCCACTACTTCACTTGCTAGGCTATTCCACTTGCTGACGACTCTATGACTGAAGAAATACTTCCTAACGTCCCTGTGACTCGTCTGAGTCTTCAGCTTCCAGTTGTGACCCCTTGTCCCTGTGTCCCCTCTCTGGAACATCCTATCTCTGTCCACCTTGTCTATTCCCCGCAGTATCTTGTATGTCGTTATCATGTCTCCCCTGACCCTTCTGTCCTCCAGTGTCGTCAGTCCGATTTCCCTCAACCTTTCCTCGTACGACATTTCCCTGAGCTCTGGGACTAGCCTTGTTCCAAACCTTTGTACTTTCTCTAACTTCTTGACGTGCTTGACCAGGTGTGGGTTCCAGACTGGTGCTGCATACTCCAGTATGGGCCTAACATACACAGTGTACAGTGTCTTGAACGATTCCTTATTAAGGTATCGGAACGCTATTCTCAGGTTTGCCAGGCGCCCGTATGCTGCAGCAGTTATTTGGTTGATGTGTGCCTCCGGTGACGTGCTCGGTGTTATGGTCACCCCGAGGTCTTTCTCCCTGAGTGAGGTCTGTAGTCTTTGTCCACCTACCCGATACTCTGTCTGCGGTCTTCTTTGCCCCTCCCCAATCTTCATGACTTTGCATTTGGCAGGATTGAATTCGAGAAGCCAGTTTCTGGACCACATGTCCAGCCTGTCCAGGTCTCTTTACAGTCCTGCCTTATCCTCATCCGATTTAATTCTTCTCATCAACTTCACATCATCTGCGAATAGGGACACTTCAGAGTCTATTCCTTCCATCACATCGTTCGCATATATCAAAAATAGCAATGGCCCTAGAACTGACCCCTGTGGGACCCTGCTCGTCACAGGCGCCCACTGTGATACCTCTTCACGTACCACGACTCGTTGCTGTCTCCCTGTCAGGTATTCCCTGATCCATTGCAGTGCCCTCCCTGTTACATGCGCCTGATCCTCCAGCTTCTGCACTAATCTCTTGTGGGGAACTGTGTCAAAGGCCTTCCTGCAGTCTAGGAAAACGCAATCAACCCACCCCTCTCTCTCGTGTCTTACTTCTGTTACCTTGTCATAAAAGTCCAGGAGGTTTGTGATACAAGATTTGCCTTCCATGAACCCATGCTGGTTTTCATTTATAATCTTGTTCCGTTCCAGGTGTTCGACCACTCTCCTCCTGATAATCTTCTCCATGACTTTGCACACAATACATGTCAGAGACACAGGTCTGTAGTTTAGAGCCTCGTTTCTGTTTCCTTTCTTAAATATGGGGACTACATTTGCTGTCTTCCATTTCTCAGGTAGTTGCCCAGTTTCAAGGGATGTGTTGAAGATTGTGGTTAGAGGCACACACAGCATCTCTGCTCCTTCTCTAAGAACCCATGGGGAGATGTTGTCCGGTCCCATCGCCTTTGAGGTATCAAGGTCACTTAGCAGCTTCTTCACCTCTTCCTCGGTTGTTCGTATGTCATCCAACACTTGGTGGTATATTCCATCTTGATGTTCCATTCTGTGCTGACTTCCCACAGCCCTTCCTGTCTCTACTGTAAAAACTTCCTTAAATCTCCTGTTTAGCTCCTCACATACCTCCTTTTCATTTCTTGTGAGTTCTTCCCCTTCTGTCCTTAATCTGATCACCTGGTCTTTGACTGTTGTCTTCTTCCTGATGTGGCTATACAACAGTTTCGGGTCAGTCTTGATTTTCGATGCTATGTCATTTTCATTCTGTCGCTGGGCCTCCCCCCTTACCTGTGCGTACTCGTTCATGGCTCTGCAACAGATCTCCCTATTTTCGCGTGTTCTCTGCCTTCTATACTTTTTCCATTCTCTATTGCACTTTGTTTTTGCCTCCTTGCACCGTCGGGTAAACCAGGGGCTCGTTCTGGTCTTCCCGTTGTTTCTGTTGCCTCCTTGCATTTTGTTGTTACATATTCCATCATTTCATTTACTGGCTTTCCTGCCAGTTCTCTGTCCCACGGGACCTCCTGCAGGAAGTTCCTCAACCCTATGTAGTCCCCTCTTTTATAGTCAGGCTTTTCCCATTCAACTCCTCTTACTCTTTCCACTTGCAACTCTACTATATATTCAAAGCACAGAACCACATGGTCGGTAGCTCCTAGGGGACTCTCATACGTGATGTCCTCAATGTCTGAGCTGCCCAGGGTGAACACAAGGTCCAATCTTGCTGGTTCATCCCCCCCTTTCACTCTGGTAGTGTCCTTAACATGTTGGTGCATGAGGTTTTCCAGCACCACGTCCATCATCTTGGCTCTCCATGTTTCGGGACCCCCATGTGGCTCCAGGTTTTCCCAGTCAATCTCCCTGTGGTTGAAATCCCCCATAACCAGCAACTTTGCTCTGCTGGAGTGAGCTCCTCTTGCCACCTCAGCAAGTGTGTCCACCATTGCTCTGTTGCTCTCTTCATATTCCTCTCTTGGCCTCGTGCAGTTCTGTGGTGGGTTATACATCACTGCAATGACCACCCTGTGTTCCCCAGACTGAAGTGTACCTACTATGTAGTCTCTTTCTCCCATCTCATCTATGCCTTCCATTTAATCGAATTTCCATCTGTTTTTTACTAGCAGAGCAACCGCACCTCCCCCTCTGCCCCTTCTATCTTTCCTCATGATCTGGTATCCTGGTGGGAAGATTGCATCTGTTACTGTCCCCGTGAGTTTTGTTTCTGTAACTGCTATGATGTCTGGGGACTTCTCATTGATTCTTTCTTGCCATTCCTCATGTTTATTCGTTAATCCATCCGCATTTGTGTACCAAACCTTCAACTTCTGTTCTAATACTGTAACTGTGGTGCGGGGGGTGGGAACAGAGGGATTGGTGTGTGATGGTTGGTTTGGATTGTTCAGTTGCTTAGGGGGTGTCGTGGCTGGGTGTGTGTGTGTGTGTGTGTGTGTGTGTGTGTGTGTGTGTGTGTGTGTGTGTGTGTGTGTGGGGTACTCACCTATTTGTGGTTGCAGGGGTCGAGTCCTAGCTCCTGGCCCCGCCTCTTCACCGGTTGCTACTAGACCCTCTCTCTCCCCGCTCCATGAGCTTTATCAAACCTCGTCTTAAAACTGTGTATGGTTCCTGCCTCCACTACGTCATTTTCTAGGCTATTTCACTGCCTTACAACTCTATGACTGAAGAAATACTTCCTACTATCTCTCTGACTCATTTGTGTCTTCAACTTCCAATTGTGGCCTCTTGTTTCTGTGTCCCCTCCCTGGAACATCCTGTCCTTGTCCACCTTGTCTATTCCACGCAGTATTTTATATGTGTGTGTGTATCTGTGTGTGTGTGTGTGTGTGTGTGTGTGTGTGTGTGTGTGTGTGTACTCACCTAATTGTGGTTGCAGGGGTCGAGACTCAGCTCCTGGCCCTGCCTGTTCACTGAGTGCTACTAGGTCCTCTCTCTCCCTGCTCCATGAGCTTTATCATATCTCATCTTAAAGCTATGTACGGTTCCTGCCACCACTACCTCACATGCAAGGCTATTCCACTTCCTGACTACTCTATGACTGAGAAAATGCTTCCTAACATCCCTTAGACTCATCTGGGTCTTCAACTTTCAATTATGGCCCCTTGTTTCTGTGTTCCCTCTCTGGAACATCCTGCCTCTGTCCACCTCGTCTATTCCACGCAGTATTTTGTATGTTGTTATCATGTCTCTCCTAACCCTCCTGTCCTCCAGTGTCGTCAGGCCGATTTCCTTCAATCTTTCTTCGTAGGACATTCCCCTTAGCTCTGGAACTAATCTTGTCGCAAACCTTTGCACTTTCTCTAATTTCTTGACGTGCTTGATCAAGTGTGGGTTCCAAACAGGTGCTGCATTCTCCAATATCGGCCTGATGTACACGGTGTACAGTGTCTTGAATAATTCCTTACTAAGGTATCGGAACGCTATTCTCAGGTTTGCCAGGCGCCCATATGCTGCAACAGTTATCTGGTTGATGTGTGCTTCCGGAGACGTGCTCGGTGTTATACTCACTCCAAGATCTTTCTCCTTGAGCGAGGTTTGCAGGCTTTGGCCACCTAGCCTATACTCCATCTGTGGTCTTCTTTGCCCATCCTCGATCTTCATGACTTTGCATTTGGCAGGGTTGTTACTCGTCTGTTCATACCTTGTTATACGACACAGTGTTTACATCACTGTTTCGGTTCATCTTTAGTAATCTTCTATTGACTATTTCCTTCTTCGATCTTTTCGAGTGCTAACGCTGCCGCTGACTTTCTTACCACCTAGAACTAGAGGGGACTCACAGGTAAGGACCCACTAGGGGCGAGGGGGGAAGTAGGGATAGGTGGGTGAGAGGAAAGAATGGAGAAAAAGGAAAAGAGTCAGGGCTAAACCCATCCGCAATTCCTACCACCCTAATATCATTATAGTCATGGGAATTCCACAACCTCTGGGGCTTGGAAAATAGGTTTGATCTAAGGAAAGAGAGGGTTGCTCTTATGGTCTGTATCAAGAGCTCTGCGACAGAACCAAGGCCTCCTTCTCATAGGATTCGGCCACGGTAACAAGGAGGCATATCTGACTTATTCTCCCACCAATGCATCCCAGCCACAACTACGCCACACCAACACTTCCTGCACTTCCCACAGATTTCCTGCACCTCCGAGGGTTTTCTCAGCCATGCTGGGAGAAACAGCATAATATCAGAGGAGAACCCAGGAGGCGTAAAGACGTAAGAACTGTAATAGCGCCCACCAGGGATTCTTTCTCACAAAACTTTGTTGACATAGATGAGAAAGACTGTGTGCACAGGTTATGGGATTCTTGCTCCTCTCTCTCTCTCTCTCTCTCTCTCTCTCTCTCTCTCTCTCTCTCTCTCTCTCTCTCTCTCTCTCTCTCTCTCTCTCTCTCTCTCTATCTATCTATCTATCTATCTACCTATCTATCTATCTATCTATCTATCTATCTATCTATCTATCTATCTATCTATCTATCTATCTATCTATCTATCAATCTATCTATCTATCTATCTTTCTATCTCTTTCTCTCTCTGTCGTCAGTTTCGGTACCTACATATAAGCAGCACCCGTGACAACGTCCAGTCACAGGAGCGATTGTTCATGCAGACGAAGGTGACCAAGGAAGGATGCTGCAATTGAATGTCATCTGGAAGCCGTCTAATGATGCTCTCCACCAACGAAACAACCCTGTATTAAACTGGTTAATGGGGTAATTATGGGTCATTTAAAGCTGCATGGCTGCTGTTCTCCACTACACAAGATCACTTTAATCTCTATAATAAGGATTAAAGCCAATTCTCATCTTATATACGCAGAGAGACACACCTCTCGGTGTATTTATCCAGTGGGTATTGGATTACTAATGGTCCTGCTATTAGTACGAGGGCCCACACCAATCAGGACACCGTATTCGAGTGATGAATCTTGGAACTTAAAAAAGTAAATGTGAAAACCTGTGGGCAGCGGAAATAGTGTCAGACACATAGAAAAGAGTGAAAGAATATTAGAGCATTAGTTTCCTTAGTCTGTTCTTCCTCAGTATTTTCACTCGTTATCAGTAATAAGGTCTGTAAAATTCATGAATGGAGACGAATAGTTTTTGGGACCTGATGAACTGTTGGAGTATGAGCAAGGTAATATTTTGTGAAGGGATTCAGGGAAACCAATTACTTGGACTTGAGTCCTGGAAGTGGGAAGTACAATGCCTGCACTTTAAAGAAGGGGTTTGGGATATTGGCTGTTGGAGGGACATCTGAATTGTCGTATCTGAGCGCCTTTGCAAAAACAGTGATTATATATGAATGATGGTGAAAGTGTTGAACGACGATGGAAGTTTTTTCTTTGCACAAGTTTTCCTAAAGCACGAAGGGAATACGAGAACTTAAATATAATATACAGAGAGAGAGAGAGAGAGAGAGAGAGAGAGAGAGAGAGAGAGAGAGAGAGAGAGAGAGAGAGAGAGAGAGAGAGAGAGAGAGAGAGAGAGAGAGAGAGAGAGAGAGAGAAAGAGAGAGAGAGACAGAGACGCAGGGATTTACAGAGACGTGAAAAAGGGGAAGACTTTGGGCAAAACAGAGGCGCACAAATAGACACAGACAAACGTAGGGACCCAAACAGACACAAGGAGAAGTACTAAGAGACACAGAGATCCACAGATAGACACAGATGTTTACTGAGAGAGGCAAGAAGAAACAGAGAGACACAGAGAGGCAGCCATAGCGAGACAGCAGGAGAGGTAAGCTAGATAATACACTCATTACAGAAGACTTAGCAGCAGGGCGCAGAAATAGCACCAGAGATGATTTGTTGCTCCTGTTTGTTATGGCGGAAAACACACTAGAAACCAGAGTCAGTGAGAGGGGAAACACACTTAAAGCCAGAGTCAATGAGGAGAATCACACTAACAACTAGTGTCACTGAGAAGGTAACACCCTCAAAACTAGAATCAGTGGAAGGAGAGATGCTCGACATTAGAGTCAGTGGGAGGCAAAAGAAATGGGAGAAACGAAGCGTCCCTCCCATCCTCTCTAATCTTGAACCCCCTCTTCCTCTTTCCACGCAGCATCTCTATTTTATCTCTCCCTTCTCAGTTCCTGATTCACTTTTTCTTTCCCATTCCTCCCTAAACTGTACATTCAATCTGTGTTCCCAGAGCTTTAAGTGACATACACATACACACACACACACACACACACACACACACACACACACACACACACACACACACACACACACACACACACACACACACACACACACACACACACACAAAGCTTCCTGACCTACTATTCCCCTCCCCCCCCATCTTGGCAGAGAAGCCTCCTAGCCTTTTGTAAACCTAGTTTTCCTTGTCTCCTGACCTCCTGGCGTTCTCACACCTCCTGGCCTCCTGACCTCCTGGCCTCCATCAGCCTCTCACACTGATAATCAAAACAGATTAAAGTTGTTCAATGAGTTTGGGACGGGAAGCGACCGTCACACGGGAGGGCTGAAAGCTTATTAAAGTTTGCCAAATAAAATTATTGGATATTACTGAAGGATGCTACAGACGGTGACTGCTTCCCCTTCTTCTTCTCCTCCTCCTCTTCTGCCTTCTCCTCCTCCTTCCCCTCCTCCTCATTCTCCTCCTCAGCGAGAAGACTTCTGAATTTAAAAAAAAAAATGGGAAATTAGATTTTTTTTAAATTCCTTCAAATTTATTTTTTCTAAAATATAATTCTTCAGAATTATTTTTTTTTTTTTTGAAAATTTGTTTTGCATTATATATCAGAATTCTTTTAAAAACTTGTACATATTCTGAAATTTATGATTTTTCATGTTTTTATATATTTATTTCTTAAAAATACAGACGTTAAATTATTATTGTTATTATTACACTATTAGTAGTAGTAGTAGTAGTATATTAGTACTTGCAGTAATAGTAGTAGTAATAGTATATTCATCAAAAAATCGCTAAACCTGTATGAGCTACTCAGCATTGGCTCCCTGTTTATATAATTTTTGAACAGAAATATAACTTCTCGTTCCGAGAATCGATGAAATAACTTTGTTGACGAGTGACGTTATACCACTGAGTATATTCCATCATGGGACATTAACAATGGATTCTCTAGTAATATTATTATAGTCAGTAGGAAGCGGAAAACCAGTAAGGGCCTTACAGCTTCTGGAGAATTGGAGGTAATCAGATTTGATCCGAGGGAGAGGAAGGTAGCGCTAATTCCTTGGATAAAGAGACCTTCAGTAACAGCAAGGAACCTACCAGGAAGGGATAACCATCGTGAGTACAAAGTCTTCATTAGTACATATCAGCCAGCAGCTGGATGCAAATCTTCCTTCCTGTCCCCTATCTTTCCCTTCAGTATCATATCATATGATCTTTAATTCTTGTTGTACCGGAAGGATCGGTAAGCCAGCTGAAGGTCTCGGTTGAAGGACCAAAAGCGGCAGTTAACCGGTCATTCATATGACTAAGACCCACAGTGTGAGGAAACACTTGTCATCTCTTCTGGCGACTAAACTGCTACCGCCGCCATCATCCTGATCTAACTTGCACCACACCTTCCCTTCCTCCCTAACTCCCTCCCTCCCTCCTTCCTTCCCTCTCTCCCTCCCATCCTTCCTTCTTCCATGCCAGAGGGATTCCTGAAAACTTTTACATTTCATCTCTTCATCTGGTAGCTGTCGTCTCCAGGTTTTTTCCTCTCTCCTTTGGGATCTAAACAGAGATCTTGGTGTGTCAAGGCATCCTTCTTCACACACACACAGTATATATATATATATATATATAGTGGACAAGTTTGGGAGTGTGTGTAAAGGTAGAAAGTTGAAAGTAAACATAGAAAAGAGTAAGGTGATCAGGGCATCAAATGATTTAGATAAAGGGGGGAGGAGTATGGAAGAAGTGAATGTTTTCAGATATTTGGGAGTTGACGTGTCAGCGGATGGATTTATGAAGGATGAGGTTAATCATAGAACTGATGAAGAAAAAACAGTGAGTGGTGTGTTGAGGTATATGAGGAGACAAAAAAATGTTATCTATGGAGGCAAAGAAGGGATTGTATGAAAGTATAGTAGTACCAACACTCTTATATGGGTGTGAAGCTTGGGTTGTGAATGCAGCAGCGAGGAGGCGGTTGGAGGCAGTGGAGATGTCCTGTCTAAGGGCAATGTGTGGTGTAAATATTATGCAGAAAATTCGGAGTGTGGAAATTAGGAGGAGGTGTGGAGTTACTAAAAGTATTAGTCAGAGGGCTGAAGAGGGGTTGTTGAGGTGGTTTGGTCATTTAGAGAGAATGGATCAAAGTAGAATGACATGGAGAGCGTATAAATCTTTAGGAGAAGGAAGGCGGGGTAGGAGTCGTCCTCGAAAAGGTTGGAGGGAGGGGGTAAAGGAGGTTTTGTGGGCAAGGGGCTTGGACTTCCAGCAAGCGTGCGTGAGCGTGTTAGATAGGAGTGAATGGAGACGAATGGTATTTGGGACCTGATGAGCTGTTGGAGTGTGAGCAGGGTAATATTTAGTGAAGGGATTCAGGGAAACCGGTTATTTTTATATAGCCGGACTTGAGTCCTGGAAATGGGAAGTACAGTGCCTGCACTTTAAAGAAGGGGTTCGGGATATTAGCAGTTTGGAGGGATATATTGTGTATCTTTATACGTATATGCTCCTAAACTGCTGTATTCTGAGCACCTCTGCAAAAACAGTAATTATGTATGAATGAAGTGAAAGTGTTGAATGATGATGAAAGTATTTTCTTTCTGGGGATTTTCTTTCTTTTTTGGGTCACCCTGCCTCGGTGGGAGACGGCCGACTTGTTGAAAAAAAACAAATATATATATATAATATATATATATATATATATATATATATATATATATATATATATATATATATATATATATATATATATATATATATATATATATATATATATATATATATATATTCACCGGCTGAGGCTGTCTCTAATTCATTGAATCAAAAGACATTCGCCGGGGTCAAGGGACTCACCATGAAGGGAGCTCACGCTCACTTCAAGGATGAAGGAATGCCTTGAGTCTGGGTAAAGGTTCTTGATTCAAGGAACTTGAGTCAACCTTCCCTTCCTCAGGTGGGTCCCCCGCCTCCTCAGTGTGTAATACAAACACAATATTACCTCCACTCTGTTCTTTGGGATAACTTATCTCCAGAGATGGTAATACAAATGTAATAATAACTCCAGTTTTGCTGCAGTTATTATTACCAGAAGACATAGCTGCTGAACCCTTAGCGGTATACTGGGCGATAAACTCATGGCTTTACTGAAGTCTCCCAGATCAGGCTGACAGATTTCATTACCATATGTGTGATTGACCATGACAGGACAATATTTCCATTCTATATGACTGAGTATAGCAGGACAACAGTCCTAGCCTGTGTGACTGTTTGACAGGACAACAGCTTTTCTTGTATTGTTTATGTACTGTACACCACCAATCAGGAATACTTTAATCCCCAAAATGTGGATCAAAATAAACTCTTGGTATATATACATTGAGAGACATGCACCTCACAGTGTATAACTGTATATATCCTCCCTCCTGCTATGCAGCAGTGGCTGCATGCTTCAGGTGTACCCAGTTTTTGTTAAAAACGATATCAGCACCTTAGTACAGATACGTGATAGGAATGAGGGAGGGAGGAATGTGGTTCTCCAGGGTGTCAAGTGGTCCTCCAGTGTCAGATGGTCCGCTAGCGTCAGGTGGTCCTCCATCGTCAGGTGGTCCTCTTGCGTAAGGTGGTTCTCCAGCGTCAGGTGGTCCTCCAGCGTCAGATGGTCCACCAGCGACAGATGGTTCTCCAGCGTCAGGTTGTCCTCCAGCGTCAGGTGGTCCTCCAGCGCCAGGTGGTCTACCAGCGTCAGATGGTCCTCCAGAGTCTCACCCTATCTGTTACTACAATTAGCTTTGATGACAATAAGCTTTGTTCACATTTCCCTCGCCCCTCTGTCCTGATATCTTCATTGATCACAGATTCTCCCTACCACGGCTTTGGTTATAACTTTACTCTGTTGGGAATCTTTATCTCCTCATCCCCCCCCCCCGCATCTATTTCTGTGTCGGGTACCAGTATTCGGCCATGAACTGCAAACTTTGCCATTCATAACAAGGTACCTATTTAATGCTAGGCGAAGAGGAGCAATAGGTGCAAGGCAACATGCCCACGACTCTGTCCACACCAAGGTCGAACCATTTCTTCAAGCTTTTCTAGATGATAATAAGAGACGTTTTTACTGTTTTGGAGTAAAGAAAATAATAATTAAAAAATTATATTAATGTTTTACTTACAATGAAGTGTTAAACCCTTAAAGATCAAGAGTAAACAAAAAAAGTCCTTGTGTTAATTTGGCCATTGGTGTTTGTTCGCAACGATGGAAAAAAATTACATGTCAAATTCCGCAACATTGTTTCATTTATTGTCAGAAGTGTCTGGCAGGCCTCGAAGGAAAGGAATTTATTCGCGAATTTATCAAGTCGTCGACTTTCTTTCTTGAAATTTCATTTTGAACGTGTCCATTATAGCTCAGAACTGGGAAACTTGTGGCCTGTCTTGGTTGAGCGATGCAAGGTTGATGGAACAGCTGTGGTCTGTGGGACCGCTGAAGGCAGGCTCGGGTAGTTCGTGACTGGCTGTGGTTCAGTCGTCTATAGCACTGGTCCCTGGAACAGGTAATGGGTCGTGCGTTCACTGGTCCATATCGCATTTAGCAAATCCTGCGTTGACTGGTCCATAGCATAGTTAGCAGGTCCTCTGTTCACGGGTCCATAGCACGGTTAACAGGCTTTGTCACTATGGTAACTGTGACACAAAACCTCTCCCTCATCCCTCCTCCTTCCTATCATTTCTATCTCATTCCTCCTTTATTCTCCCTCCCCACAGCCCCTCCCTCTCCTTCTCCTCACTGTCTCTTCAGAAGACAAACTTAGATAAATGATTCAGAATGAACAAAAACTTCTTCTGGAGGAACGAAGGTAAATTGTTTGATAATATAGATGGCGCTGGTGCCGTCAGTCATCCATTGTGTTAAGATGGCAGCCTTGGTGCTTCATTTTGCCTCATTGACATATTACTGGATAATCGTTAGTGGTGACTTTTAGCGTTGACTGTTAATGGTGATTACGTGTGGCCTGACTGTTAGTGGTGATTGTGTGTGCCTTGACTGTTAGTGGAGATTGCATGTACCCTCACTGCTATTGGAGATTGCATGTGCGCTGACTGCTATTGGAGATTGCATGTGCGCTGACTGCTATTGGAGATTGCATGTCTCTTGACTGTTAGTGGAGATTGCATGAACCTTGACTGTTAGTGGAGATTGCATGTGTCTTGACTGTTAGTGGAGACTGCATGTACCTTGACTTAGCGGAGATTGTATGTGCCCTAACTGCTATTGGAGATTGCATGTGTCTGGACTGTTAGTGGAGACTGCGTGTACCTTGACTGTTAGTGGAGACTGTATGTGCCCTAACTGCTATTGGAGATTGCATGTGTCTTGACTGTTAGTGGAGATTACATATTCCCTGACAGTTAGTGGTGATTGGGTGTGTATTGATTGCTAGTGTTGGGATTACTAGTGTGGTGATTCTTGATGTGGTTATTGTTCGCGTGGTGATTGTTAATGTCTTGATTATTAATCCTTTTATTATATTTTTTTAATTATTAATGAATTGAGTGTTTATGATTGCTTAGTTACTGTTAATTTGATCATTGTTATCGTTGATGATTGTTATTGTGGTGATTGTTATTATGATGATCGGGGATGTTGCTGAATTAGCAAAGTTGCTGATAACGGGATGATTGTTGTTATTTTCATGACAGAAGCAGGGACGAACCGGGGAGTTTGCTATACTATTCCTTATATATATATATATATATATATATATATATATATATATATATATATATATATATATATATATATATATATATATATATATATATATATATATATATATATATATGTCGTGCCGAATATGTAAAACTGGTCAATTAGCAAGAACTCATTTAAAATTAAGTCCTTTCTAAAAAAAATTCTTATACGTTTAAAGATACATTTTTTTCATTAATGGTGATGTAAAAACTTATAATTTTGCACCAAAAGGAACTTAGAAAACTTACCTAACCTTATTATAACAAGCGCAATTTATTTTAGCCTAACCCAACTAAATATATTTTAGATTTGTTTACAGTAATTTAATACTAAACAAACACAGTGAAATATATTTTTTTCGTTAGGTTCAGAATGATTTTGGAGAAATTATTGCATACACAAATTTTCACTTGTCGTATATGGCAAGATGAGCGTTGTTATTTAAGCCAAGATCGCAAGTTCTGCCTATTCGGCACGATATATATATATATATTTATATATATATATATTTATATATATATATATATATATATATATATATATATATATATATATATATATATATATAAACTTCCAGTGAGCCGTCTCGTCCGAGAGCTGGTCGTCAGACACATTAATTAATACTTTGTGTAAGAAGACAAACTTGAAGGTGTGTGTGATGGTCGCCCGTCCACTACCTCAGCTCACTCACACTATTACTGCCGCCCATCACCTTAGTTATAACACATTATAGAAGCCGCCCACTATCTCAGTCGCCCATACTCTAACCTAATATTTTATTCTTCAGACTGACAGGTCACCACTCAAGTCTTCTCCAGAGAGAGCAGTCGCAGAATTTCCGCTTGTATTCACCGAAGTTGATGCTGCATCTAAACTGGTGGCTCTTAACCTTGTCTGCATGTACCCGCAGGTTTAAGGTGCGGCTGCGGCTGCGGCTGCGGTTGCGGCTGTGGCTGCGGTGGGAAGCATCAAGGTGGAGACAGAAGGCATAACAATAGCCGTGGACGAGGCTGCATCAATAGCAACACTTGTCGTGTCAAGTCCTCTTCAAGAAACCCTTTCGTGACCTCATTAATTCCACAATAGCGCAGATTTTTAAAATGTTGCTTTATGAATCCTGGAATTAACTGGAGAACCCTCGTAGCACTCAAATGTTTTATATTTTGGAAGCATGAAACTCTCCCGTGAAGCTCAGAAACATTCGATTTTTTTTCAAAGGTTTTGAAACTCAGAACTTGCTTGAGAACGTTTGAACCATTTTCATTCATTGCAACTTTGAAACCTGAAACTCGTTCGAAAACCCATAAAGTGCTCATATGTTCATAATATTGGACCCAATAGGTTTCAAAATGACACCATTGTAAAGTTGTTGGGTAATTGTTCCCAACTTCTCTCTGGTCTCAGAGTTAAAAAAAAAATGTGGCTGACTTTATGCAGGAAAAGGGATTCTTTTTGGCAGAAAGTTTTCTAATCAAAATAATTAGTAATTGAAGACAAAAAAAGAGGATAAACCTCGAAAAAAAATAGCTCAGGAAAGTGGCGTCTGGCTTGGTGGAAGAGGGAGGAAACTGTTGGAAACTTTGAGTAAAATGAGAAGTTTGGTTGATATTAGCGCCGAGGAGAATTTGTGGTAGGTGAGTTGGTCACTTGTAGGTGCCAGTGATAAGAGAAAAAGTGCTCGACTGACCCGCGTCTTGACCATGAGATGGGACCATTAGTGACACCATTGACCGTATGGCAGAAACTGCTACATTGTAACTCAAGTAGGTATTGAATACCCACCTGTATAGAAAGAACATAAAGGTACAATACCATGACTGAAACAATACACAAATAACCCGCACACAGGAGAGAGGAGCTTACGACGACGTTTCGGTCAGACTTGTAAATGCTCCAAATCGGACTGAAACGTCACCATAAGCTTCACTCTCCTATATACGGGTTATTTGTGTATTACTGCCCTGTATACTAGCAACAATAAGATGACTGGAGAACAGATGTGGTGATACAGACAGCATGTAGACAGACATGTATACACAGTTCAAGACATTAAGAAAAATATTTCACTACGAAACGTTTTCTCGAGAAATATTTTGAACTGTGCGTTACGAATCTTTACCTACAATAAATTAGATACCCTGGGATTAGCCAAGTGTTGGGGGTCACATTCAGGGTTAGAATCTGAGAACCTCAGTAAAACTAAGCCACTCTGATTCGCTTGTGTTATCATTAATCAATCAGGATTAATCAAAATTCGTCTACATGTGGTGAACTTCCCAGTTGCTGGAACTCACTACACTCTCCCAAGTTCCTTTCTCATCCAGTCCTTCCTCCTGCCATCACCGGTATTTTCTTGTCATCGGTGATTTTCCCTCTGTCATTTCAGCCTTCTCCTGCCATCCCTGATCCTTTTCAAGCCTTCCTTCGTCCCTACCACTTAGCTTAGTCCCTGCCGTCCACAACTTAATTACAAATGGCCCAGCAATAAGTAATCGCTTTACGGCCTTTTAAATTAATTCCTAAACTTAATTTCCATTGGCTGTGGGCTGACACTGCCCGAAGTGTCCAGATGCCTCTGCATTATCTAGTAAGACTGTGTGCGTCTATAAATGCTAGTTGCGTCTCTAAACACAATGTGTTTCTGTTAAAACAAAGTGCGTCGTTTAACAGAATGCGAGTTTGTTAACCTAAGTGCGTCAGCTAAGTGCGTTTGTTATTAATTTACGTGACTGTTAATATAATATCTGGATGAAGTGAAACGTCATCTAACTTTTCTTCTCTAAATTGTGGGTTATTGAGAATTGTTCCATCAACTGGATGGGGGCAGGGATCGTCCTAGGAAAGGTTGGAGGGAGGTGGTAAAGGAGGTTTTGTGTACGAGGAGCTTAGACTTCCAGCAAGAGTACGTGAGCGCGTCAGATAGGAGCAAGAGAAGGAGATATGTTTCAGTTTTTTTTTTAGCTATAGTGTAGGCGTCCCTCCGGAAGACAGTGATGGAGTGAATAATGATGAAAGCGTTTCTTCTTTTTCGGGTCACCCTGCATCGGTGGGAAACGGCCTATGTGTTAATAAAATAATAATAATAAAAATGTTCCATCCACGGCATTGTGGATTATTTGTGAACCGTTCCAGCCGTGATATGAGATTTTTGTGAATTGTTCCAGCCACCGTATTCGACTGGGAAACGTTTCGTAAATAGGAAATGCAGTTTACGGTTTGTATTGCACAGCGCTTGAAGAAATGTGCCGCATGTGGGCGTGCTTGGAGAGCTTCTTGCTTGCCTTTCTGCTTGTTAAGTCGTAAGACGCTATCGAGGTCGTGCCAGCGGTCATGTGTGTCCTGAGAGGCCGGAGCGCCGAACACGTTGTCTTCTCTACAGGATGGAGGCAAATTAGGTCGTTAATAATAATGGTCAGGTGGTCATACCGAGAGGTAAATGTTGACGCTGTCTCCTCTTTTTCTTCATCTTCCTCTTCTATTTTTTTTTATCCTCCTAGTGCTCCTTTTAAAAGTTTTCCTCCTTTTCCTCCGACCACTCGTTGTAGATGTTTTTATTGCTGTTGTTTTTGGTGTTGTTGTTTGCTATTTGTTCTTGTGCTGATTCTTCTTGTTTTAGTTCTTATACTTCTTGTTCTTGTTGTTAATGATATTGCTGTTCTCCTTTTTCTTATTCTTTTTATCTTTACCTTCTTATTTTTTATTTGACTTTTCTCTTTGCTTCTTTCTTCTTCTCATTCTTCTTTTCATTCTTCATCCTCCACTTCTTCCTCTCATTGTCTTTCCCTTTCTCCTCCTCCTCCACCCAGAGAGGACAACTGAAGGTCATTGGCTGTTTTCTTCTCGAGTCTTGGTTTCACTCACACTTCGAGTGGCGTGAACCGAGAAGACAGTTTTCTTCGCTCTGCCTGGTTGTCTGGCCTGAGCTGAGACTGCTACAAATGCATTATCATCAGACCTTCCCTTATCATGAAGGAGGGTATTCACCTGTCTAGGATAATTGTGATCACCGCTGGTTGTATCAGGTGGGTTGGTTATGTATGTTTGTGTGTGTGTAGAGAGAGAGAGAGAGAGAGAGAGAAAGAGACAGAGAGGTGGCTTAACCGGCTCTAATTACAAAGCCGTCTGGCCGAGGATGATAATGAGGGGTCAAAGTGAACTGATGGTGATGCTGGAGGGTGAGTGAAAGTGATATTGATGATATGGTGGTGATGCAGTGTGTTAATGATAGTGATCAGTGGTGATGACTGCGGAAGGTGAGCTAGGGCAAGGAATATGATGATGACGGTGATGATGAATGATGGTCAGAGTAGCGGTAGGAATATGGGTTGAAGACCAAATGATAAGTATAATGATGGTATGAAGGACAATAATAATAATAATAATAATGAATGATGACTGTGTGAGTTAATTACTGAGATGCTCAGGAATAAGGAAGAAATCAGTAAAGCTGATAATAATAAAGACGAACTCAGTAAAGCTGGTAATAAGACAATCATGCATTTTTTTCATTTGCAATTTCCTAAATTGGTTCAGAGACTTAGTGAGGGAGGAAGAGAGGGAGAGAGAGATAGATAGATAGATAGATAGATAGATAGATAGATAGATAGATAGAGAGAGAGAGAGAGAGAGAGAGAGAGAGAGAGAGAGAGAGAGAGAGAGAGAGAGAGAGAGAGAGAGAGAGAGAATGAAGAGTCGAAATAACGCGAGAGGAAAACTGGAAGAAGAATAGAGGAAAAATGGAGAACCGGGAAAAGGAAAGAAATAGGAGGAAGGAAAGAAGAATGTGGGAAAAGAAAGTCACTCTCCTTTCACCACCCTTAAATATACTGCTGTTCGACCTCCCCCACACTGCTGTTCTACCTCCCCCACACTGCTGTTCTACCTCCCCACACTGCTGTTCTACCTCCGCACACTGCTGTTCTACCTCCCAACACTGCTGTTCTACCTCCCCACACTGCTGTTCTATCTCCCCCACACTGCTATTCCATCTACCCCACACTGCTGTTCTACCTACTGCTGTTCTCCCCCACACTGCTGTTCTACCTCCCCCACACTGCTGTTCTACCTCCCCACACTGCTGTTCGACCTCCCCCACACTGCTGTTCTACCTCCCCAAACTGCTGTACGTCCCTACACTGCTGTTCTACCTCCCCAACTGCTGTTCTACCTCCCCCACACTGCTGTTCTACCTCCCTCACACTGCTGTTCTACCTCCCCCACACTGCTGTTCTACCTCCCCAAACTGCTGTTCTACCTCCCCCACAATACTGTTCTACCCCCCACACTGCTGTTCTACCTCCCAACACTGCTGCTCTACCTTCAACCCTGTTCTACCTCCCTCTCACTGCTGTTACCTACTGCTGTTCTCCCCAACACTGCTGCTCTACCTTCCCAACACTGCTGTTCTACCTCCCCACACTGCTGTTCTACCTCCCCCACACTGCTGTTCTACCTCCCCACACTGCTGTTCTACCTCCCCCACACTGCTGTTCTACCTCCCCCACACTGCTGTTCTACCTCCCAACACTGCTGTTCTACCTCCCTCACACTGCTGTTCTACCTCCCCCACACTGCTGTTCTACCTCCCCCACACTGCTGTTCTACCTCCCCCACACTGCTGTTCTATCTCCCCCACACTACTATTCCATCTACCCCACACTGCTGTTCTACCTCCCCCACACTGCTGTTCTACCTCACCCACACTGCTGTTCTACCTCCCCACACTGCTGTTCTACCTCCCCACACTGCTGTTCTACCTCCCCCACACTGCTGTTCTACCTCCCGCACACTGCTGTTCTACGTCCCTACACTCCTGTTCTACCTCCCGAACTGCTGTTCTACCTCCCCCACACTGCTGTTCTACCTCCCCCACACTGCTGTTCTACCTCCCCCACACTGCTGTTCTACCTCCCAACACTGCTGTTCTACCTCCCCCACACTGCTGTTCTACCTCCCCCACACTGCTGTTCTACCTCCCAACACTGCTGTTCTACCTCCCTCACACTGCTGTTCTACCTCCCCCACACTGCTGTTCTACCTCCCCCACACTGCTGTTCTACCTCCCAACACTGCTGTTCTACCTCCCTCACACTGCTGTTCTACCTCCCCCACACTGCTGTTCTACCTCCCCACACTGCTGTTCTACCTCCCCACACTGCTGTTCTACTCCCCCACACTGCTGTTCTACCTCCCCACACTGCTGTTCTACCTCACACTGCTGTTCTACCTCCCAACACTGCTGTTCTACCTCCCCACACTGCTGTTCTACCTCCCCACACTGCTGTTCTACCTCCCCCACACTGCTGTTCTACCTCCCCCACACTGCTGTTCTACCTCCCCCACACTGCTGTTCTACCTCCCCACACTGCTGTTCTACCTCCCCCACACGGCTGTTCTACCTCCCCAAACTGCTGTTCTACCTCCCCACACTGCTGTTCTACCTCCCCAACACTACTGTTCTACCTCCCCACACTTTTGTTCTACCTCCCCCAAACTGCTGTTCTATTTCCCCCACACTGCTGTTCTACCTCCCCCACACTGCTGTTCTACCTCCCCCACACTGCTGTTCTACCTCCCCACCCTGCTGTTCTACCTCCCCCACACTGCTGTTCTACCTCCCTCACACTGCAGTTCTACCTCCCCACACTGCTGTTCTACCTCGCCCACACTCCTGTTCTACCACCCCGACACTGCTGTTCTACCTCCCCACACTGCAGTTCTACCTCCTCCACACTGCTGTTCTACCTCCCCCACACTGCTATTCTACCTCCCCACACTGCTATTCTACCTCCCCCACACTGCAGTTTTACCTCCCCCACACTGCTGTTCTACCTCCCCCACACTGCTGCTCTACCCCCCCACACTGCTGTTCTACCTCCCCACACTGCTATTCTACCTCCCCACACTGCTGCTCTACCTTCCCGAAACTGCTGTTCTACCTCCCTCTCACTGCTGTTCTAGCTCCCCCACACTGCTGTTCTACCTCCCCACACTGCTGTGCTACCTCTCCCACACTGCTGTTCTACCTCCCCCACACTGCTGTTCTACCTCCCAACACTGCTGTTCTACCTCAGCACACTGCAGTTCTACCCCCCCCACACTGCTGTTCTACCTCCCCAACACTGCTGTTCTACCTCCCAACACTGCTGTTCTACCTCCCCCACACTGCTGTTATACCTCTCCCACACTGCTGTTCTACCTCCCCCCACTGCTGTT
Source organism: Cherax quadricarinatus (assembly GCF_038502225.1). Taxonomy (NCBI): domain Eukaryota; kingdom Metazoa; phylum Arthropoda; class Malacostraca; order Decapoda; family Parastacidae; genus Cherax; species Cherax quadricarinatus. The sequence continues at coordinate 8,154,986 of NC_091331.1, read as the reverse complement.
CTACCTCCCCCACACTGCTGTTCTATCTCCCCCACACTGCTGTTCTACCTCCCTAACACTGCTGTTCTACCTCCCTAAACTGTTGTTTTACCTCCCCCACACTGCTGTTCTACCTCCCCAACAATGCTGTTCTACCTCCCAACACTGTTGTTATACCTCTCCCACGCTGCTGTTCTACCTCCCCCCACTGCTGTTGTACCTCCCCCACACTGCTGTTCTACCTCCCCACACTGCTATTCTACCTCCCCCACACTGCTGTTCTACCTCCCTAACACTCTTGTTCTACATCCCCCACACTGCTGTTATACCTCTCCCACACTGCTGTTCTATCTCCCCCCCACTGCTGTTCTACCTCCCCCACACTGCTGTTCTACCTCCCCCACACTGCTGTTCTACCTCCCCAACACTGCTGTTCTACCTCCCAACACTGCTGTTCTACCTCCCCCACACTGCTGTTCTACCTCCCCCACACTGCTGTTCTACCTCCCCCACACTGCTGTTCTACCTCCCTAACACTGCTGTTCTACCTCCCCACACTGCTGTTCTATCTCTGCAACACTGCTGTTCTACCTCCCAACACTGCTGCTCTACCTTCCCCACACTGCTGTTCTACCTCCCTCTCACTGCTGTTGTACCTCCCCCACACTGCTGTTGTACCTCCCCCACAGTGCTGTTCTACCTCCCCCACACTGCTGTTCTACCTCCCCCACACTGCTGTTCTACGTCCCCACACTGCTGTTTTACCTCCCCCACACTGCTGTTCTACCTCCCCCACACTGCTGTTCTACCTCCCAACACTGCTGCTCTACCTTACCCACACTGCTGTTCTACCTCCCTCTCACTGCTGTTCTATCTCCCCCACACTGCTGTTCTACCTCCCCCACACTGCTGTTCTACCTCCCCCACAATGCTGTTCTACCTCCCCCACACTGCTGTTCTACTTCCCCCACAATGCTGTTCTACCTCCCCCACACTGCTGTTCTACCTTCCCACACTGCTGTTATACCTCCCCACAATGCTGTTCTACCTCCCACACTGCTGTTCTACCTCCCCACTCTGCTGTTCTACGTCCCCCACACTGATGTTCTACCTCCCTACACTACTGTTCTACCTCCCCACACTGCTGTTCTACCTCCCCACACTGCTGTTCTACCTCCCCACACTGCTGTTCTACCTCCGCACACTGCTGTTCTACCTCCCCACACTGCTGTTCTTCCTCCTCACACTGCTGTTCTACCTCTCTCACACTGCAGTTCTACCTCCCCACACTGCTGTTCTACCTCCCCCACACTGCTGTTCTACCTCCCCCACACTGCTGCTCTACCTCCCCACACTGCTGTTTTACCTCCCCACACTGCTGTTCTACCTCCCCCGCACTGCTATTCTACCTCCCCCACACTGTTGTTCTTCCTCCCCCACACTGCTGTTCTACCTCCCCCACTCACCTGTTCTACCTCCACACACTGCTGTTCTACTTCCCCCACACTGCTGTTCTACCTCCCCACACTGCTGCTCTACCTCCCCCACACTGCTGTTCTACCTCCCTCACACTGCAGTTCTACCTCCCCACACTGCTGTTCAACCTCCCCCACACTGCTGTTCGACCTCCCCGACACTGCTGTTCTACCTCCCCACACTGCAGTTCTACCTCCCCCACACTGCTGTTCTACCTCCCCCACACTGCTATTCTACCTCCCCACACTGCTGTTCTACCTCCCCACACTCCTGTTCTACCTCCCAACACTGCTGTTCTACCTCCCCACACTGCTGATCTATCTCCCCCACACTGCTATTCCATCTACCCCACACTGCTGTTCTACCTCCCCACACTGCTGTTCTACCTCACCCACACTGCTGTTCTACCTCCCCACACTGCTGTTCTACCTCCGCACACTGCTGTTCTACCTCCCCCACACTGCTGTTCTACGTCCCTTCACTCCTGTTCTACCTCCCGAACTGCTGTTCTACCTCCCCCACACTGCTGTTCTACCTCCCCCACACTGCTGTTCTACCTCCCTACACTGCTGTTCTACCTCCCCCACACTGCTGTTCTACCTCCCCCACACTGCTGTTCTACCTCCCAACACTGCTGCTCTACCTTCCCCACACTGCTGTTCTACCTCCCTCTCACTGCTGTTCTACCTCCCCCACACTACTGTTCTACCTCCCCCACGCTGCTGTTCTACCTCCCCCACACTGTTGTTCTACCTCCACCACACTGCTGTTCTACCTCCCCCACACTGCTGTTCTACCTCCCCACACTGCTGTTATACCTCCCCCACACTGCTGTTCTACCTCGCCCACACTGCTGTTCTACCTCCCCGACACTGCTGTTCTACCTCCCCACACTGCAGTTCTACCTCCCACACACTGCTGTTCTACCTCCCCCACACTGCTATTCTACAACCCCACACTGCTATTCTACCTCCCCCACACACCTGTTCTACCTCCCCGCCACTGCTGTTCTACCTCCCCCACACTGCTGTTCTACCTCCCCACACTGCTGTTCTACCTCCCCACACTGCTATTCTACCTCCCCCACACTGCTGTTCTACCTCCCCCACACTGCTGTTCTACCTCCCCACACTGCTGTTCTACCTCCCCCGCACTGCTGTTCTACCTCCCCACAGTGCTGTTCTACCTCCCCACACTGCTGTTCTACCTCCCCAACACTGCTGTTCTACCTCCCAACACTGCTGTTCTACCTCCCCACACTGCAGTTCTACCTCCCCCACACTGCTGTTCTACCTCCCCAGCACTGCTGTTCTACCTCCCAACACTGCTCTTCTACCTCCCCCACACTGCTGTTATACCTCTCCCACACTGCTGTTCTACCTCCTCCCACTGCTGTTCTACCTCCCCCACACTGCTGTTCTACCTCCCCCACACTGCTGTTCTACCTCCCTAACACTGCTGTTCTACCTACCCACACTGTTGTTCTACCTCCCCCACACTGCTGTTCTACCTCCCCAACACTGCTGTTCTACCTCCCAACACTGCTGTTATACATCTCCCACGCTGCTGTTCTACCTCCCCCCACTGCTGTTCTACCTCCCCCACACTGCTGTTCTACCTCCCCACACTGCTGTTCTACCTCCCCCACACTGCTGTTCTACCTACCGCACACTGCTGTTCTACGTCCTTACACTCCTGTTCTACCTCCCGAACTGCTGTTCTACCTCCCCCACACTGCTGTTCTACCTCCCCCACACTGCTGTTCTACCTCCCCACACTGCTGTTCTACCTCCCTACACTGCTGTTCTACCTCCCCCACACTGCTGTTCTACCTCCCCCACACTGCTGTTCTACCTCCCAACACTGCTGCTCTACCTTCCCCACACTGCTGTTCTACCTCCTTCTCACTGCTGTTCTACCTCCCCCACACTACTGTTCTACCTCCCCCACGCTGCTGTTCTACCTCCCCCACACTGTTGTTCTACCTCCCCCACACTGCTGTTCAACCTCCCCCACACTGCTGTTCTACCTCCCCACACTGCTGTTATACCTCCCCACACTGCTGTTCTACCTCTCCACACTGCTGTTCTACGTATCCCAAACTGATGTTCTACCTCCCCACACAGCTGTTCTACCTCCCACACTGCTGTTTTACCTCCCAACACTGCTGTTCTACCTCCCCACACTGCTGTTCTACCTCCCCACACTGCTGTTCTACCTCCCCCACACTGCTGTTCTACCTCCCCCACACTGCTGTTCTACCTCCCCCACACTGCTGTTCTACCTCCCCACACTGCTGTTCTACCTCCCCCCACGGCTGTTCTACCGCCCCACACTGCTGTTCTACCTCCCCACACTGCTGTTCTACCTCCCCCACACTACTGTTCTACCTCCCAACACTTCTGTTCTACCTCCCCCAAACTGCTGTTCTACCTCCCCCACACACCTGTTCTACCTCCCCGCCACTGCTGTTCTACTTCCCCCACACTGCTGTTCTACCTCCCCATGCTGCTGTTCTACCTCCCCCACACTGCTGTTCTACCTCCCTCACACTGCAGTTCTACCTCCCCCACACTGCTGTTCTACCTCGCCCACACTGCTGTTCTACCTCCCCGACACTGCTGTTCTACCTCCCCACACTGCAGTTCTACCTCCCACACACTGCTGTTCTACCTCCCCCACACTGCTATTCTACCTCCCCACACTGCTATTCTACCTCCCCCACACTGCAGTTTTACCTCCCCCACACTGCTGTTCTACCTCCCCCACACTGCTGCTCTACCCCCCCACACTACTGTTCTACCTCCCCACACTGCTATTCTACCTCCCCCACACTGCTGTTCTACCTTCCCCAAACTGCAGTTCTACCTCCCCACACGGCTGTTCTACCTCTCCCGCACTGCTGTTCTACCTCCCAACACTGCTGTTCTACCTCCCCCACACTGCTGTTCTACCTCCCCAACACTGCTGTTCTACCTCCCCAACACTGCTGTTCTACCTCCCAACACTGCTGTTCTACCTCCCCCACACTGCTGTTATACCTCTCCCACACTGCTGTTCTACCTCCCCCACTGCTGTTCTACCTCCCCCACACTGCTGTTCTATCTCCCTAACACTGCTGTTCTACCTCCCTAAACTGTTGTTTTAACTACCCCACACTGCTGTTCTACCTCCCCAACAATGCTGTTCTACCTCCCAACACTGTTGTTATACCTCTCCCACGCTGCTGTTCTACCTCCTCCCACTGCTGTTGTACCTCCCCCACACTGCTGTTCTACCTCCCCACACGGCTATTCTACCTCCCCCACACTGCAGTTCTACCTCCCCCACACTCTTGTTCTACATCCCCCACACTGCTGTTATACCTCTCCCACACTGCTGTTCTATCTCCCCCCCCACTGCTGTTCTACCTCCCCCACACTGCTGTTCTACCTCCCCCACACTGCTGTTCTACCTCCCCAACACTGCTGTTCTACCTCCCAACACTGCTGTTCTACCTCCCAACACTGCTGTTATACCTCCCCCACACTGCTGTTCTACCTCCCCCACACTGCTGTTCTACCTCCCTAACACTGCTCTTCTACCTCCCCACACTGCTGTTCTATCTCTGCAACACTGCTGTTCTACGTCCCCACACTGCTGTTTTACCTCCCCCACACTGCTGTTCTACCTCCCCCACACTGCTGTTCTACCTCCCAACACTGCTGCTCTACCTTACCCACACTGCTGTTCTACCTCCCTCTCACTGCTGTTCTACCTCCCCCACACTGCTGTTCTACCTCCCACACACTTCTGTTCTACCTCCCCCACACTGTTGTTCTACCTCCCCCACAATGCTGTTCTACCTCCCCCACACTGCTGTTCTACCTCCCCCACACTGCTGTTCTACCTTCCCACACTGCTGTTATACCTCCCCACAATGCTGTTCTACCTCCCACACTGCTGTGCTACCTCCCCACACTGCTGTTCTACGTCCCCCACACTGATGTTCTACCTCCCTACACTACTGTTCTACCTCCCCACACTGCTGTTCTACCTCCCCACACTGCTGTTCTACCTCCCCACACTGCTGTTCTACCTCCGCACACTGCTGTTCTACCTCCCCACACTGCTGTTCTCCCTCCTCAAACTGCTGTTCTACCTCCCCCACACTGCAGTTCTACCTCCCCACACTGCTGTTCTACCTCCCCCACACTGCTGTTCTACCTCCCCCACACTGCTGTTCTACCTCCCCACACTGCTGTTTTACCTCCCCACACTGCTGTTCTACCTCCCCCGCACTGCTATTCTACGTCCCCCACACTCTTGTTCTTCCTCCCCCACACTGCTGTTCTACCTCCCCCACTCACCTGTTCTACCTCCACACACTGCTGTTCTACTTCCCCCACACTGCTGTTCTACCTCCCCACACTGCTGCTCTACCTCCCCCACACTGCTGTTCTACCTCCCTCACAGTGCAGTTCTACCTCCCCACATTGCTGCTCTACCTCGCCCACACTGCTGTTCGACCTCCCCGACACTGCTGTTCTACCTCCCCACACTGCAGTTCTACCTCCCCCACACTGCTGTTCTACCTCCCCCACACTGCTATTCTACCTCCCCACACTGCTGTTCTAACTCCCCACACTGCTGTTTTACCTCCCACACACTGCTGTTCTACCTCCCCACACTGCTGTTCTACCTCCCTCACACTGCAGTTCTACCTCCCCCACATTGCTGTTCTACCTCCCCCACACTGCTGTTCTACCTCCCCAAACTGCTGTTCTACCTCCCCACACTGCTGTTCTACGTCCCCCACACTGATGTTCTACCTCCCTACACTGCTGTTCTACCTCCCCACACTGCTGTTCTACCTCCCCACACTGCTGTTCTACCTCCCCACACTGCTGTTCTACCTCCCCACACTTCTGTTCTACCTCCCCACACTGCTGTTCTTCCTCCTCACACTGCTGTTCTACCTCTCTCACACTGCAGTTCTACCTCCCCACACTGCTGTTCTACCTCCCCCACACTGCTGTTCTACCTCCCCCACACTGCTGTTCTACCTCCTTCTCACTGCTGTTCTACCTCCCCACACTGTTGTTCTACCTCCCCCACACTGCTGTTCTACCTCCCCAACACTGCTGTTCTACCTCCCAACACTGCTGTTATACATCTCCCACGCTGCTGTTCTACCTCCCCCCACTGCTGTTCTACCTCCCCCACACTGCTGTTCTACCTCCCCACACTGCTATTCTACCTCCCCCACACTGCAGTTCTACCTCCTCCACACTCCTGTTCTACATCCCCCACACTGATGTTATACCTCTCCCACACTGCTGTTCTATCTCCCCCCACTGCTGTTCTACCTCCCCCACACTGCTGTTCTACCTCCCCCACACTGCTGTTCTACCTCCCCAACACTGCTGTTCTACCTCCCAACACTGCTGTTCTACCTCCCCCACACTGCTGTTACACCTCTCCCACACTGCTGTTCTACCTCCCTAACACTGCTGTTCTACCTAACCACACTGCTGTTCTACCTCCCCAACACTGCTGTTCTACCTCCCAACACTGCTGCTCTACCTTCCCCACACTGCTGTTGTACCTCCCTCTCACTGCTGTTGTACTTCCCCCACACTGATATTCTACCTCCCTCACACTTCTGTTCTACCTCCCCACACTGCTGTTCTACCTCCCCCATACTGCTGTTCTACGTCCCCACACTGCTGTTCTACCTCCCCCCACTGCTGCTCTACCTCCCCACACTGCTGTTTTACCTCCCCACACTGCTGTTCTACCTCCCTCGCACTACTATTCTACCTCCCCCACACTGTTGTTCTTCCTCCCCCACACTGCTGTTCTACCTCCCCCACTCACCTGTTCTACCTCCACACACTGCTGTTCTACTTCCCCCACACTGCTGTTCTACCTCCCCCACAATGCTGTTCTACCTCCCCCTCACTGCTGTTCTACCTCCTAGACACTGCTGTTCTACCTTCCCAAACTGCTGTTATACCTCCCCACAATGCTGATCTACCTCCCCACACTGCTTTTCTACCTCCCCACACTGCTGTTCTACGTCCCCCACACTGATGTTATACCTCCCTACACTGCTATTCTACCTCCCCACACTGCTGTTCTACCTCCCCACACTGCTGTTCTACCTCCCCACACTGCTGTTCTACCTCCCCACACTGCAGTTCTACCTCCCCACACTGCTGTTCTTCCTCCCCACACTGCTGTTCTACCTCTCCCACACTGCAGTTCTACCTCCCCACACTGCTGTTCTACCTCCCCCACACTGCTGTTCTACCTCCCCCACAATGCTGCTTTACCTCCCCACACTGCTGTTCTACCTCCCCACACTGCTGTTCTACCTCCCTCACACTGCAGTTCTACCTCCCCACATTGCTGTTCTACCTCCCCCACACTGCTTTTCTACCTCCCCAAACTGCTGTTCTACCTCCCCACACTGCTGTTCTACCTCCCCCCCACTACTGTTATACCTCCCCCACACTGCAGTTCTACCTCCCCACAGTGCTGTTCTACCTCCCCCACACACCTGTTCTACCTCCCCACACTGCTGTTCTACCTCCCCCACACTGCTGTTCCACCTCCCCCACACTGCTGTTCTACCTCCCCCACACTGCTGTTCTATCTCCCCCCCCACTGCTGTTCTACCTCCCCCACACTGCTGTTCTACGTCCCGACACTGCTGTTCTACCTCCCCCCACTGCTGGTCTAGCTCCCCCACACTCCCGTTCTACCTCCCCCACACTGCTGTTCTACCTCCCCCACACTGATGTTCTACCTCCCCCACACTGCTGTTCTAGCTCCCCCACACTTCTGTTCTACCTCCCCACGCTGCTGTTCTACCTCCCGACACTGCTGTTCTACCCCCCCACACTGTTGTTCTACCTCCCCTACACTGCTGTTCTACCTCCCCCACACTGATGTTCTACCTCCCCCACACTGCTGTTGTACCTCCCCCACACTGCTGTTCTACCTCCCCACTCTGCTGTTCTACGTCCCCACATTGCTGTTCTGCCTCCCCCACACTGCTGTTCTACCTCCCCCACACTGCTGTTCTACCTCCCCATACTGCTTTTCTACCTCCCCCACACTGCTGTTCTACCTCCCCACACTGCTGTTCTACCTCCCCACACTGCTGTTCTACCTCCCCATACTGCTGTTCTACCTCCCCCACACTGCTGCTCTAACTCCCCACACTGCTGTTCTACCTCCCCACACTGCTGTTCTACCTCCCTCACACTGCTGTTCTACCTCCCCATACTGCAGTTCTACCTCCCCCACACTGCTGTTCTATCTCCCCCACTGCTGTTCTACCTCCCCCACACTGCGGTTCTACCTCGCCCACACTGCTGTTCTACCTCCCCACACTGTTGTTCTACCTCCCCATACTGCTATTTTCCTTCCCCGTGCTCCTGTTCTACTTTTCCACGCTGCTGCTCCAACTCCCCCACGCTGCTGCTCCAACTCCCCCACGTTGCTGCTCCAACTCCCCCACGCTGCTGCTCCAACTCTCCCACGTTTCTGCTCCAACTCCCCCACGTTGCTGTTCCAACTCCCCCACGCTGCTGCTCCAGCTCCCCCGCGCTGCTGCTCCAACTCCCCCACGTTGCTGTTCCAACTCCCTCACTCTGCTGCTCCAACTCCCCCACGTTGCTGCTCCAACTCCCCCACGTTGCTGCTCCAACTCCCCCACGTTGCTGCTCCAACTCCCCCACGTTGCTGTTCCAACTCCCCCACGGTGCTGATCCAACTCCCCCACGGTGCTGCTCCAACTCCCCCACGCTGCTGCTCCAACTCCCACGTTGCTGCTCCAACTCCCCCACGTTGCTGCTCCAACTCCCCCACGTTGCTGCTCCACCTCCCCCACGTTGCTGCTCCAACTCCCCCACGGTGCTGTTCCAACTCTCCCACGCTGCTGCTCCTACTCCCCCACGTTGCTGCTCCTACTCCCCCACGTTGCTGCTCCAACTCCCACGTTGCTGCTCCAACTCCCCCACGTTGCTGCTCCAACTCCCCCACGTTGTTGTTCCAACTTCCCCACGTTGCTGCTCCAACTCCCCCACGTTGCTGCTCCAACTCCCCCACGTTGCTGCTCCAACTCCCCCACGTTGCTGCTCCAACTCCCCCACGTTGCTGCTCCAACTCCCCCACGTTGCTGCTCCAACTCCCCCACGTTGCTGCTCCAACTCCCCAAGCTACTGTTCTAACTCCCCACTCAACTGTTCCAACTCTCCCACGCTGCTGTTCTAACTCCCCAAACAGCTGTTCCACCTCCCCAACTCCCCAAGCTGCTGTTCCAACTCCCCACGTAGCTGTTCTAGCTCCCAACGCTGCTGTTCTAACTCCCCACGTTGCTGCTCCAACTCCCCCACGTTGCTGCTCCAACTCCTCCACGTTGCTGCTCCAACTCCCCCACGTTGCTACTCCAACTCTCCCACGTTGCTGCTCGAACTCCCCCACGTTGCTGCTCCAACTCCCCCACGTTGCTGCTCCAACTCTCCCACGTTGCTGCTCCAACTCCTCCACGTTGCTGCTCCAGCTCCCCCACGTTGCTGCTCCACCTCCCCCACGTTGCTGCTCCAACTCCCCCACGTTGCTGCACCAACTCCCCCACGTTGCTGCTCCAACTCCCCCACGTTGCTGCTCCAACTCTCCCACTTTGCTGCTCCAACTCTCCCACGTTGCTGCTCCAACTCCCCAAGCTACTGTTCTAACTCCCCAAGCTACTGTTCTAACTCCCCATGCTGCTTTGCCAACTCTCCCACGCAGTTGTTCCAACTCTCCCACGCAGCTGTTCCAACTCCCCCACGTTGCTGCTCCAACTCCCCCACGTTGCTGCTCCAACTCCCCAAGCTACTGTTCCAACTCCCCACGCTGCTGTTCCAACTCTCCCACGCACCTGTTCCAACTCTCCCATGCTGCTGTTCTAACTCCCCAAACAGCTGTTCCACCTCCCCAACTCCCCAAACTGCTGTTCTAACTCCCCACGTCCCTGTTCTAACTCCCCACGCTGCTGTTCTAACTCCCCACGCTGCTGTTCCAACTCCCCACGCTGCTGTTCCAACTCCCCACGCTGCTGTTCTAACTCCCCACGCTGCTGTTCCAACTCCCCATGCTGCTGTTCTAACTCCCTACGCTGCTGTTCTAACTCCCCATGCTGCTGTTCTAACTCCCTACGCTGCTGTTCTAACTCCCCACGTAGCTGTTCTAACTCCCCACGCTGCTGTTCTAACTACCCACGCTGCTGTTCCAACTCCCCACGCTGCTGTTCTAACTCCCCACGCTGCTGTTCCAACTCCCCATGCTGCTGTTCTAACTCCCTACGCTGCTGTTCTAACTCCCCACGTAGCTGTTCTAACTCCCCACGCTGCTGTTCCAACTCCCCACGCTGCTGTTCTAACTCCCCACGCTGCTGTTCCAACTCTCCACGCTGCTGTTCTAACTCCTTACGCTGCTGTTCCAACTCCCCACGCTTCTGTTCTAACTCCCCACGCTGCTATTCCAACTCCCCACGCTGCTGTTCTAACTCCCCACGCTGCTGTTCCAATTCCCCACTCTTCTGTTCTAACTCCTTACGCTGCTGTTCCAACTCCCCACGCTTCTGTTTTAACTCCCTACGCTGCTGTTTCAACTCCCCACGCTGCTGTTCTAACTCCCCACGCTGCTGTTCCAACTCACAACGGTGGTATTCTAACTCCACACGCTGCTGTTCTAACTCCCCACGCTACTGTTCTAACTTCCCAAGCTACTGTTCTAACTCCCCATGCTGCTGTTCCAACTCTCCCACGCAGCTATTCCAACTCTCCCACGCAGCTGTTCCAACTCCCCCCACGTTGCTGCTCCAACTCCCCCACGTTGCTGCTCCAACTTCCCAAGCTACTGTTCCAACTCCCCACGCTGCTGTTCCAACTCTCCCAGGCTGCTGTTCTAACTCCCCAAACACCTGTTCCACCTCCCCAACTCCCCAAGCTGCTGTTCTAACTCCCCACGTAGCTGTTCTAACTCCCCACGCTGCTGTTCTAACTCCCACGCTGCTGTTCCAACTCCCCACGCTGCTGTTCTAACTCCCCACGCTGCTGTTCCAACTCCCCACGCTGCTGTTCTAACTTCCCACGCTGCTGTTCCAACTCCCCACGCTGCTGTTCTAATTCCCCACGCTGCTGTTCTAACTCCCCACGCTGCTGTTCCAACTTCCCACGCTGCTGTTCTAACTCCCCACGCTGCTGTTCTAACTCCCCACGCTGCTGTTCTAACTCCCCACGCTGCTGTTCCAACTCCCCACGCTTCTGTTCCAAGTCCCCACGCTGCTGTTCTAACTCCCCACGCTGCTGTTCTAACTCCCTTCGCTGCTGTTCTAACTCCCTTCGCTGCTGTTCTAACTCCCCACACTGCTGTTCTAACTCCCCACGCTGCTGTTCCAACTCCTTACGCTGCTGTTCCAACTCCCCACGCTGCTGTTCTAACTCCCCACGCTGCTGTTCTAACTCCCCACGCTGCTGTTCTAACTCCCCACGCTGCTGTTCTAACTCCCCAAGCTGCTGTTTCAACTCCCCACGCTGCTGTTCTAACTCCCCACGCTGCTGTTCTAACTCCCCACGCTGCTGTTCTAACTCCCCACGCTGCTGTTCCAACTCCCCACGCTGCTGTTCCAACTCCCCACGCTGCTGTTCTAACTCCCCACGCTGCTGTTTCAACTCCCCACGCTGCTGTTCCAACTCCCCAAGCTGTTGCTCAGACACAAGTAACTGTTATTTCATCCCCAACACCTTCGTCCAAGATCATTTTTTCCCTCCCATCAAATTCACACTTGGCCTCTCCTCTCACTGGGTAATAATCTACCTCGTGCTTCTCTCGTAACCGCTCCATTAACTCGACCTCAGATTCCACTAATTAATCCTCATTCATTCTCTCTTCCCCCATTTATCGTTCGTCATTTCTTTTAACTCTTCGTTGTTAATGAATTGTCTCGACTTTGATAAATTAAGGCAAGCACTCGCGTGCTGATTCTCAAGCCAGAGGAAGATTAAGGAATAATTTATATCCCGTGATGGTTAGAATATCACGGCAGTGTAAGCGTGAGGAGCAGTCTGTCAGAAGTACCTGTCAGCCATTAGGTACACCTGCGTCATTAACATCGCCTTAAATGCTCCATTAAATCATTAAGTTGTACAGTTCCTCTGCCGGTCTCCTACAGTACCAGGATGTAATGTTTACACACACACACACACACACACACACACACCTTAGCCTCTCCTACGAGGAGAGGTTAAGGGAAATCGACCTGACGACACTGGAAGACAGGAGAGATAGGGAGGATATGATAACGACATATAAAATACTGAGAAGAATCGACAAGGTGGACAGAGACAGGATATTCTAGATATGGGACACAGCAACAAGGGGTCACAGTTGGAAGTTGAAGACTCAGATGAACCACAGGGATGTTAGGAAGTATTTCTTCAGTCACAGAATTGTCAGGAAGTGGAAATGTCTGGGAAGTGATGTAGCGGAGGAAGGATCCATACATAGCTTTAAGAAGAGGTATAATAAAGTTCATGGAGCGGGAAGAGTGACCGAGTAGCGGTCAGTGAAGAGGCGGGGCCAGGATCTGTGACTCGACCCCTGGGACCACAACTAGGTGAGTACACACAATCAGGTAAGTCATAAGAATGTTAGGAAGTCCTTCTTCAGCCATAGAGTTGTCAGGAAGTGGAACAATCTGGAGAGTGATGTAGTGGACGCAGAATCCATGCATATCTTTAAGAGGAGATACGATAAGACTCTTGGAGTATGGAGAGAATGGATCTAGTAACGACCAGCGAGAGGGGACCAGGAACTAAGACTCGACCCCTGCAACCACAATTAGATAAGTAGACACACACACAGGGCAAGGAGCTGTGAATCGACCCCTGCAACCACAATTAGGTGAGTATAATTAGGTGAGTAGACACACACACGGGGCAAGGAGCTGTGAATCGACCCCTGCAACCACAATTAGGTATGTAGACACACACACGGGGCAAGGAGCTGTGAATCGACCCCTGCAACCACAATTAGGTGAGTACAATTAGGTGAGTAGACACACACACACGGGGCAAGGAGCTGTGAATCGACCCCTGCAACCACAATTAGGTGAGTACACATACACACACACACACACACACACACACTACACACACACTACACACACTACACACACATATTCTCACACACAGGCGTGGTATAAATACTTGCTTATGGTCCGTCGTTACGACAACAAAGGCTGTACTTCAGGCCAGCAAAACAACAATAATGCCACTTAAACTGGTCGTCCAGCACGGTCCCCAGACCGCTGGTCCCAGACCCAGGGCAGCATTAACAGGAAGTCATAGAAATAAACTGTTCTCCTGACTGTCAGGAAAGGGAGAGGGGGAAAATTCGGTGAACACAGTTACTGTGTTTGTCATGCGCTTAGATGACGAAGGATCGAGCCTTAAATGCCGCGCACACGCCCGTGGTGTGCATGTACTTGCATAGATGACGGCATTGCCTCCCTCTCTCCCTATCCAAAATGCTATCATGTACTCGCAGACACGTCCATAGTGAGGCCACACACACATTCACGTCCACGGAGAGGTCACACACACACACTCACGTACACGTCATGTCACCATGTACTCACGTACACGTTCATGGCGGTGCCACAAAGGCCATACAAATGGCCCTCCGAGCGGAGGCTGGTATCGCCCGCCACCAGATGGTTCACATTCAAATGAGCGCTATAGAGCACTGTGAGCGACTCACAATTGAATGCATTCTGGATTCCAATACGTGCCTAGGATCTGAAAAGTTTATTACAGACAGTTGTTGTTGCGCTGAGAGAGGCAGTGTGACTGTCTTCTTATTATTAAGGTCGACAGTGTAGCTGTCTGCTTTTTATTAAGGTTGACAGTGTGGTTGTCTGTTTCTTATTAAGGTCGACAGTGTAGCTGTCTAGTTCTTATTAAGATCGTCAATGTGACTATCTGGTTCTTATTAAGATCGACAGTGTAGCTGCCTGGTTCTTATTATGATCGACAGTGTGGCTGCCTGGTTCTTATGAAGATCGACAGTGTAACTGCCTGGTTCTTATTAAGGTCGACAGTGTGGCTGATTGGTCCTTATTAAGGTCGACAGTGTGGCTGATTGGTCCTTATTAAGGTCGACAGTGTGGATTCCTCGTCTTATTGTGAGACCACTGAATCAGCTTACTCTATCAGCAACAATGGTGTGGTAAGCCGGATGGTAATTGTATCCGCTTACTGTATTAGGGACAATAGAGGGGCGGGCGCCAGTGGCTCTAACTCGTCTTTCAAGTCCCGAGGCTGAGAGAGCATCCAAGTTTACCAAACACGAGAGAAGATCATTCAAGGGTTCGATACGGCGTAAGCTGTACCGAGCCCTATAGACCAATAATAACACCAGTATATGAAAGTCAGTCAAGTGAAGGAAAGACATGGGCAAAGAAATATAAAGGCAGTTGTATGGGGTCCTTCCTTATCTGAGACGTTTTTCCTCCGCACCGTGAGGGTGAAACGTCGCTTGTAAATGATTGCGTGTATGTTTGTGTGTCTCTCAAAGCTTGTCGATATCTTTTATTTGTCCAAGAGACACATCGTTTCGTTCTGGTGTTATTTTCCTCTTCCCACACCCTGGTCCTGGTGTTATCCTCCTCCCACACCCTGGTCCTGGTGTTATCCTCCTCCCACACCCTGGTCCTGGTGTTATCCTCCTCCCACACCCTGGTCCTGGTGTTATCCTCCTCCCACACCCTGGTCCTGGTGTTATCCTCCTCCCACACCCTGGTCCGGGTGTTAACCTCCTCCCACACTCTGGTCCTGGTGTTATCCTCCTCCCACACCCTGGTCCTGGTGTTATCCTCCTCCCACACCCTGGTCCTGGTGTTATCCTCCTCCCACACTCTGGTCCTGGTGTTATCCTCCTCCCACACCCTGGTCCTGGTGTTATCCTCCTCCCACACCCTGGTCCTGGTGTTATCCTCCTCCCACACTCTGGTCCTGGTGTTATCCTCCTCCCACATCCTGGTCCTGGTGTTATCCTCCTCCCACACCCTGGTCCTGGTGTTATCCTCCTCCCACACTCTGGTCCTGGTGTTATCCTCCTCCCACACCCTGGTCCTGGTGTTATCCTCCTCCCACACACTGGTCCTGGTGTTATCCTCCTCCCACACTCTGGTCCTGGTGTTATCCTCCTCCCACATCCTGGTCCTGGTGTTATCCTCCTCCCACACCCTGGTCCTGGTGTTATCCTCCTCCCACACCCTGGTCCTGGTGTTATCCTCCTCCCACACCCTGGTCCTGGTGTCATCCTTCTCGCACACCTTGGTCCTGGTGTTATCCTCCTTTCACACCCTGGTCCTGGTGTTATCCTCCTCCCACACTCTGGTCCTGGTGTTATCCTCCTCCCACACCCTGGTCCTGGTGTTATCCTCCTCCCACACCCTGGTCCTGGTGTTATCCTCCTCCCACATCCTGGTCCTGGTGTTATCCTCCTCCCACACCCTGGTCCTGGTGTTATCCTCCTCCCACATCCTGGTCCTGGTGTTATCCTCCTCCCACACCCTGGTCCTGGTGTTATACTCCTCCCACACTCTGGTCCTGGTGTTATCCTTCTCCCACACCCTGGTCCTGGTGTTATCCTCCTCCCACACCCTGGTCCTGGTGTTATCCTCCTCCCACACTCTGGTCCTGGTGTTATCCTCCTCCCACACCCTGGTCCTGGTGTTATCCTCCTCCCACACCCTGGTCTTGGTGTTATCCTCCTCCCACACACTGGTCCTGGTGTTATCCTCCTCCCACACCATGGTCCTGGTGTTATCCTCCTCCCACACCCTGGTCCTGGTGTTATCCTCCTCCTACACTCTGGTCCTGGTGTTATCCTCCTCCCACACCCTGGTCCTGGTGTTATCCTCCTCCCACACTCTGGTCCTGGTGTTATCCTCCTCCCACACCCTGGTCCTGGTGTTATCCTCCTCCCACACCCTGGTCCTGGTGTTATCCTCCTCCCACACCCTGGTCCTGGTGTTATCCTCCTCCCACACCCTGGTCCTGGTGTTATCCTCCTCCTACACTCTGGTCCTGGTGTTATCCTCCTCCCACACCCTGGTCCTGGTGTTATCCTCCTCCCACACTCTGGTCCTGGTGTTATCCTCCTCCCACACCCTGGCCTGGTGTTATCCTCCTCCCACACCCTGGTCCTGGTGTTATCCTCCTCCCACACCCTGGTCCTGGTGTTATCCTCCTCCCACACCCTGGTCCTGGTGTTATCTTCCTCCCACACCCTGGTCCTGGTGTTATCCTCCTCCCACACCCTGGTCCTGGTGTTATCCTCCTCCCACACCCTGGTCCTGGTGTTATCCTCCTCCCACACTCTGGTCCTGGTGTTATCCTCCTCCCACACCCTGGTCCTGGTGTTATCCTCCTCCCACACCCTAGTCCTGGTGTTATCCTCCTCCCACACCCTGGTCCTGGTGTTATCCTCCTCCCACACCCTGGTCCTGGTGTTATCCTTCTCCCACACTCTGGTCCTGGTGTTATCCTCCTCCCGCACCCTGGTTCTGGTGTTATCCTCCTCCCACACTCTGGTCCTGGTGTTATCCTCCTCCCACACCCTGGTCCTGGTGTTATCCTCCTTTCACACCCTGGTCCTGGTGTTATCCTCCTCCCACACCCTGGTCCTGGTGTTATCCTCCTCCCACACCCTAGTCCTGGTGTTATCCTCCTCCCACACCCTGGTCCTGGTGTTATCCTCCACCCACACTCTGGTCCTGGTGTTATCCTCCTCCCACATCCTGGTCCTGGTGTTATCCTCCTCCCACACCCTGGTCCTGGTGTTATCCTCCTCCCACACTCTGGTCCTGGTGTTATCCTCCTCCCACACCCTGGTCCTGGTGTTATCCTCCTCCCACACACTGGTCCTGGTGTTATCCTCCTCCCACACTCTGGTCCTGGTGTTATCCTCCTCCCACATCCTGGTCCTGGTGTTATCCTCCTCCCACACCCTGGTCCTGGTGTTATCCTCCTCCCACACCCTGGTCCTGGTGTTATCCTCCTCCCACACCCTGGTCCTGGTGTCATCCTTCTCGCACACCTTGGTCCTGGTGTTATCCTCCTTTCACACCCTGGTCCTGGTGTTATCCTCCTCCCACACTCTGGTCCTGGTGTTATCCTCCTCCCACACCCTGGTCCTGGTGTTATCCTCCTCCCACACCCTGGTCCTGGTGTTATCCTCCTCCCACATCCTGGTCCTGGTGTTATCCTCTTCCCACACCCTGGTCCTGGTGTTATCCTCCTCCCACATCCTGGTCCTGGTGTTATCCTCCTCCCACACCCTGGTCCTGGTGTTATCCTCCTCCCACACTCTGGTCCTGGTGTTATCCTCCTCCCACACCCTGGTCCTGGTGTTATCCTCCTCCCACACCCTGGTCCTGGTGTTATCCTCCTCCCACACCCTGGTCCTGGTGTTATCCTCCTCCCACACCCTGGTCCTGGTGTTATCCTCCTCCCACACCCTGGTCTTGGTGTTATCCTCCTCCCACACTCTGGTCCTGGTGTTATCCTCCTCCCACACCCTGGTCCTGGTGTTATCCTCCTCCCACACCCTGGTCCTGGTGTTATCCTCCTCCTACACGCTGGTCCTGGTGTTATCCTCCTCCCACACCCTGGTCCTGGTGTTATCCTCCTCCCACACTCTGGTCCTGGTGTTATCCTCCTCCCACACCCTGGTCCTGGTGTTATCCTCCTCCCACACCCTGGTCCTGGTGTTATCCTCCTCCCACACCCTGGTCCTGGTGTTATCCTCCTCCCACACCCTGGTCCTGGTGTTATCCTCCTCCTACACTCTGGTCCTGGTGTTATCCTCCTCCCACACCCTGGTCCTGGTGTTATCCTCCTCCCACACTCTGGTCCTGGTGTTATCCTCCTCCTACACCCTGGCCTGGTGTTATCCTCCTCCCACACCCTGGTCCTGGTGTTATCCTCCTCCCACACCCTGGTCCTGGTGTTATCCTCCTCCCACACCCTGGTCCTGGTGTTATCTTCCTCCCACACCCTGGTCCTGGTGTTATCCTCCTCCCACACCCTGGTCCTGGTGTTATCCTCCTCCCACACCCTGGTCCTGGTGTTATCCTCCTCCCACACTCTGGTCCTGGTGTTATCCTCCTCCCACACCCTGGTCCTGGTGTTATCCTCCTCCCACACCCTAGTCCTGGTGTTATCCTCCTCCCACACCCTGGTCCTGGTGTTATCCTCCTCCCACACCCTGGTCCTGGTGTTATCCTTCTCCCACACTCTGGTCCTGGTGTTATCCTCCTCCCGCACCCTGGTTCTGGTGTTATCCTCCTCCCACACTCTGGTCCTGGTGTTATCCTCCTCCCACACCCTGGTCCTGGTGTTATCCTCCTCCCACACTCTTGTTCTGGTGTTATCCTCCTCCCACACCCTGGTCCTGGTGTTATCCTCCTCCCACACCCTGGTCCTGGTGTTATCCTCCTCCCACACCCTGGTCCTGGTGTTATCCTCCTCCCACACCCTGGTCCTGGTGTTATCCTCCTCCCACACCCTGGTCCTGGTGTTATCCTCCTCCCACACTCTGGTCCTGGTGTTATCCTCCTCCCACACCCTGGTCCTGGTGTTATCCTCCTCCCACACCCTGGTCCTGGTGTTATACTCCTCCCACACCCTGGTCCTGGTGTTATCCTCCTCCCACACCCTGGTCCTGGTGTTATCCTCCTCCCACACTCTCGTCCTGGTGTTATCCTCCTCCCACACCCTGGTCCTGGTGTTATCCTCCTCCCACACGCTGGTCCTGGTGTTAACCTCCTCCCACACCCTGGTCCTGGTGTTATCCTCCTCCCACACCCTGGTCCTGGTGTTATCCTCCTCCTACACCCTGGTCCTGGTGTTATCCTCCTCCCACATCCTGGTCCTGGTGCTATCCTCCTCCCACACCCTGGTCCTGGTGTTATCCTCCTCCCACACTCTGGTCCTTGTGTTATCCTCCTCCCACATCCTGGTCCTGGTGTTATCCTCCTCCCACACCCTGGTCCTGGTGTTATCCTCCTCCCACACCCTGGTCCTGGTGTTATCCTCCTCCCACACCCTGGTCCTGGTGTTATCCTTCTCCCACACCTTGGTCCTGGTGTTATCCTCCTTTCACACCCTGGTCCTTGTGTTATCCTCCTCCCACACTCTGGTCCTGGTGTTATCCTCCTCCCACACCCTGGTCCTGGTGTTATCCTCCTCCCACACCCTGGTCCTGGTGTTATCCTCCTCCCACATCCTGGTCCTGGTGTTATCCTCCTCCCACACCCTGGTCCTGGTGTTATCCTCCTCCCCCATCCTGGTCCTGGTGTTATCCTCCTCCCACACCCTGGTCCTGGTGTTATCCTCCTCCCACACCCTGGTCCTGGTGTTATCTTCCTCCCACACCCTGGTCCTGGTGTTATCCTCCTCCCACACCCTGGTCCTGGTGTTATCCTCCTCCCACAACCTGGTCCTGGTGTTATCCTCCTCCCACACTCTGGTCCTGGTGTTATCCTCCTCCCACACCCTGGTCCTGGTGTTATCCTCCTCCCACACCCTAGTCCTGGTGTTATCCTCCTCCCACACCCTGGTCCTGGTGTTATCCTCCTCCCACACCCTGGTCCTGGTGTTATCCTTCTCCCACACTCTGGTCCTGGTGTTATCCTCCTCCCGCACCCTGGTCCTGGTGTTATCCTCCTCCCACACTCTGGTCCTGGTGTTATCCTCCTCCCACACTCTGGTCCTGGTGTTATCCTCCTCCCACACCCTGGTCCTGGTGTTATCCTCCTCCCACACCCTGGTCCTGGTGTTATCCTCCTCCCACACCCTAGTCCTGGTGTTATCCTCCTCCCACACCCTGGTCCTGGTGTTATCCTCCTCCCACACCCTGGTCCTGGTGTTATCCTCCTCCCACACCCTGGTCCTGGTGTTATCCTCCTCCCACACCCTCGTCCTGGTGTTATCCTCCTCCCACACCCCGGTCCTGGTGTTATCCTCCTCCCACACTCTTGTTCTGGTGTTATCCTCCTCCCACACCCTGGTCCTGGTGTTATCCTCCTCCCACACCCTGGTCCTTTTGTTATCCTCCTCCCACACCCTGGTCCTGGTGTTATCCTCCTCCCACACCCTGGTCCTGGTGTTATCCTCCTCCCACACCCTGGTCCTGGTGTTATCCTCCTCCCACACTCTGGTCCTGGTGTTATCCTCCTCCCACACCCTTGTCCTGGTGTTATCCTCCTCCCACACCCTGGTCCTGGTGTTATACTCCTCCCACACCCTGGTCCTGGTGTTATCCTCCTCCCACACCCTGGTCCTGGTGTTATCCTCCTCCCACACTCTCGTCCTGGTGTTATCCTCCTCCCACACCCTGGTCCTGGTGTTATCCTCCTCCCACACTCTGGTCCTGGTGTTACCCTCCTCCCACACCCTGGTGCTGGTGTTATCCTCCTCCCACACCCTGGTCCTGGTGTTATCCTCCTCCCACACTCTGGTCCTGGTGTTATCCTCCTCCCACATCCTGGTCCTGGTGTTATCCTCCTCCCACACCCTGGTCCTGGTGTTATCCTCCTCCCACACCCTGGTCCTGGTGTTATCCTCCTCCCACACCCTGGTCCTGGTGTTATCCTTCTCCCACACCTTGGTCCTGGTGTTATCCTCCTTTTACACCCTGGTCCTGGTGTTATCCTCCTCCCACACTCTGGTCCTGGTGTTATCCTCCTCCCACACCCTGGTCCTGGTGTTATCCTCCTCCCACACCCTGGTCCTGGTGTTATCCTCCTCCCACATCCTGGTCCTGGTGTTATCCTCCTCCCACACCCTGGTCCTGGTGTTATCCTCCTCCCACATCCTGGTCCTGGTGTTATCCTCCTCCCACACCCTGGTCCTGGTGTTATCCTCCTCCCACACTCTGGTCCTGGTGTTATCCTCCTCCCACATCCTGGTCCTGGTGTTATCCTCCTCCCACACCCTGGTCCTGGTGTTATCCTCCTCCCACACCCTGGTCCTGGTGTTATCCTCCTCCCACACCCTGGTCCTGGTGTTATCCTTCTCCCACACCTTGGTCCTGGTGTTATCCTCCTTTCACACCCTGGTCCTGGTGTTATCCTCCTCCCACACTCTGGTCCTGGTGTTATCCTCCTCCCACACCCTGGTCCTGGTGTTATCCTCCTCCCACACCCTGGTCCTGGTGTTATCCTCCTCCCACATCCTGGTCCTGGTGTTTTCCTCCTCCCACACCCTGGTCCTGGTGTTATCCTCCTCCCACATCCTGGTCCTGGTGTTATCCTCCTCCCACACCCTGGTCCTGGTGTTATCCTCCTCCCACACTCTGGTCCTGGTGTTATCCTCCTCCCACACCCTGGTCCTGGTGTTATCCTCCTCCCACACCCTGGTCCTGGTGTTATCCTCCTCCCACACTCTGGTCCTGGTGTTATCCTCCTCCCACACCCTGGTCCTGGTGTTATCCTCCTCCCACACCCTGGTCCTGGTGTTATCCTCCTCCCACATTCTGGTCCTGGTGTTATCCTCCTCCCACACCCTGGTCCTGGTGTTATCCTTCTCCCTCACCCTGGTCCTGGTGACATCCAAGAGGACTTGTATACAAACAATGTTAGGAGTTGAGTAACGTGACGCTTCCTTAAGACGGAGGCGTGAGAGGAAAATGCAGTCATAACACAGGTAAGATTATTATCCTAGATTGAGGGAGAGGCTAGTATTATCCTGATAATTATCCCAGAGCCTGGGAGAGGCGGGTGTTATACTGATAACCCAAGCTGGATAATTGCTCCCATTAACATTATTATCATAATCGTGGTAATTAAAAAAAAGCGTCGATAATGGCATTTTCTTTCACGAAGCGCTAAACTCTTGTGGGTCGTACAGCACAAGGAATGGTGGAAACTCTATCCTCCTTCTGCTAATCGCAGCCATGTCTTTGATCAGTCAGGTTGTTGGTGATAGCACTGTCAATAACTAATACGTTAACGTTAAGACGGACGTCACATCTGCAGACACCAATAGTCGCCTTGAATATGAAAATGGGGAGAGGACAGTCAATAACAGAACCAGTCTTTAGTCTAGATAGATGTTAATAATTATTTTCATAGCCTTTAATCTAGATAGAGGTGAATAGCTTTGGGCCAGTCCTTAATCTAGACAGAGGTGAATAATTTCGGATCAGTCTTTATTCTAGACAGAAGTAGTTAGTCACAGTAGACAGGCCAGATGTAAACTTCCAAGTCCATATATTCTAAAATGTACTCGCTGTATGAGCCATTTGATACCAGGTATCTCCCTAACGACTGTTATACATCAGTGACTGGTCCATTCACTGATGTATAACTGTCATCTCATACACCAAAACGCAGCAAAATCCCCTTGTAAGGAGTGGCTCCGGTCTCCTCGTTAAGAACTAATAACGTCTCTAATTGGTTAGTTTTCTCACTAATGAGCTGCAGCCTTTGTACATTGAGAATGGTGCCCAGCCCACGCTCGTCCCGAGTGTTGTCTCCCTCCTAGTGTTGCTGGTGGGTGTTCCAGGGACGCTGGTGTTCCTGGAATGTGTTACTGGTAGTTGTTCCAGGACGGCTGTTGTTCCTGGAATGTGTTGCTTGTGGTTTTTCCAGGACAGTTGGTGTTTCTGGAATGTGTTGCTGATAGC
The DNA here is from genome assembly GCF_038502225.1 of Cherax quadricarinatus. NCBI lineage: Eukaryota > Metazoa > Arthropoda > Malacostraca > Decapoda > Parastacidae > Cherax > Cherax quadricarinatus. The sequence goes on along the minus strand of NC_091331.1, from coordinate 8,131,796 downwards.
TGTTCCAGGACGGTTGGTGTTCCTGGAATGAGGTGCTGGTGGGTGTTCCAAGGCAGCTGATGTTCCTGGAATGTGTTGCTGGTGGTTGTTCCAGAACGGCTGGTGGTCCTGGAATGTGCTATTGGTAGTTAATCCAGGACGGCTGGTGTTCTTGGAGTGTGTTGCTGGTGGCTGTTCCAGGACGGCTGGTGTTCCTGGAATGTGTTATTAGTAGTTAATCGAGGACGGCTGATGTTCCTGGAATGTGTTGCTGGTGGCTGTTCCAGGGCAGTTGGTGTTCCTGGAATGTGTTGCTGGTGGCTGCTTCAGAAAGGCTGGTGTTCCTGGAATGTGATACTGATAGTTAATAGAGGACGACTGGTGTTCCTAAAATGTTGTATTGTTAGTTTAAAAACGATTGGTGTTTCTTCAATGTGTTACTATTAGTTGTTTCAGGGCAGTTGGTGTTCCTGGAATGTGTTGCTGGTAGCTGTTCCAGAAAAGCTGGTGTTCCTGGAATGTGTTACTGGTAATTAATCCAGGGCGGCTGGTGTTCCTAGAATGTTCTACTGGTAGTTTAAAAACGATTGGTGTTTCTTCAATGTGTTACTATTAGTTGTTCCAGGGCGGCTGGTGTTCCTTGAATGCGTTACTGGTAGTTGTTCCAGGACGGGTGGTGACCACAGGAATCCCATAGCTTGGCAGAGAAGCACAGATGTAGTATAATGCGCACCTGTAATGACAACGTTTCGCCCACACAGTAGGCTTTATCAAGTCATGAACATCTTGTGACTCGATAAAGTCCACGCAGTGGACTTTATCGCTTTATACTACATATTCTCTCTTTTTTCTTATGGTTTGGGTATTATGTGGAATTTCTGTCTGCCCAGGTGGAAAGGATTATATCAATCAGAATAAGTGTCGAACCCACGAATCATTCAGAACTGCATGTCAAAGGAATGATTCTTGAGAGCAATTTCCCCCTTCACAGAAAACCACCGTTTGTAAATTTCGAAGCCAATCACATGAAAAGCTTTCAACACACACATACACACACACACACACACACACACACACACACACACACACACACACACACACACACACACACACACACACACACACACACACACACACACATATATATATATATATGTCGTGCCGAATAGGCAGAACTTGCCATCTTGGTTTAAATAGCAACGTTCATCTTGCCATATAGGACAAGTGAAAATTTGTGTATGCAATAATTTCGCCAAAATCATTCTGAACCTAACGAAAAACATATATTTCATTGTGTTTGTTTAGTATTAAATTATTGTAAACAAATCTAAAATATATTTAGTTGGGTTATGCTAAAATAAATTGTTCTTGTTATAAGGTTAGGTAAGTTTTCTAAGATTCTTTTGGTGCAAAATTATAAATTTTTACATCAACATTAATGAAAAAAAATATATTTTTAAACGTATAGGAGAAATTTTTAGAAAGGACTTAATTTTATATGAGTTCTTGCTAATTGACCAGTTTTACATATTCGGCACGATATATATATATATATATATATATATATATATATATATATATATATATATATATATATATATATATATATATATATATATATATATATATATATATATAAGCATTAAGGTACCACCTCTAGAACTGTCCTGGGGACCTTCATCCTCAGAGAAAAGAATAAACCTGCTTCAGGGAAAACTCAAGGTTCTCCCTGAAGCTGTGTGAAAATTTTCTCCTGTCACCCCCTATATATTCTATATATGCTTTATTTAAAAGCAAGATACATTGACAAAATGCATTGACAAAAATACAATATGAAGTAAAACAACACAGATAACAACTCAGAGCTACATCTCAAATACTTCGTCCAGCTCCCCGGCGGTGGGCCGCGTGCCCAGAATGCTGCAGGCATTTCCTCTCTGAATCGCGACACTGAGTCTCTGAAAGAGGAAGCTGGACGCTCTTTGAGGAACTTTAGACCGCATTTGCCCCATGTTCCAAGGGTCTCCGACCCTATAGGGAAGAAGTTATAGCAAGGGGAAAGGTCTTCATATTTGCGGGTCTTCTGGATCTCCCTGTGGCTGGCAGCTTCACCCCCTTCAGCTACGGAGTATGGCAAGTAGGTGTCTGCCAATGTGGCGGCACAGGTGTAGTCACATTCAATCTGTTTTCAATCCTTCCAGGGTAGCACAGTGGCTCTATCAGGACATATATATATATATATATATATATATATATATATATATATATATATATATATATATATATATATATATATATATATATATATATATATATATATCATGGGACTATACCTGTGTGTCCACACTGGCTGACACCTATATCCATCACAGTGTTGAGCAACGGAGGAGCTGCTGACCACAGGGATGAGTACAAGATCAGCAAGTACATATAAGCCAACTGTATCAATTTGTCCCAGTGGGATCAGAGACCTTGGGATCATGGGTAAAAAATGCCACACGTTTCCTTAAAGAACTGGGTTCCAGACTCATCGACACCACCAGGGACCCAAGGGCAGCCACTTTCATGGTCCAGTGCCTCAGCGTGGCCATCCAGAGGGGAAATGCTTGCTGCATACTAGGCTCGCGTCCGGCTTCGGAGGAGCTGGAGGAAATTCATGATCTTTAATACATTGTACCATTGTATTCATGCTTGTGTTTTTCTGTAAATGTATTCTGTTAATATATTATTAATATATATATATATATATATATATATATATATATATATATATATATATATATATATATATATATATATATATATATATATATATATATATATATATGTGTGTGTGTGTGTGTGTGTGTGTGTATGTCGTGCCGAATAGGAAAGACTTGCCATCTTGGCTTAAATAGCAACGCTCATCTTGCCATATAGGACAAGCGAAAATTTGTGTATGCAATAATTTCGCCAAAATCATTCTGAACCTAACTAAAAAAATATATTTCACTGTGTTTGATTAGTATTAAATTATTGTAAACAAATGTAAAATATATTTAGTTGGGTTAGGCTAAAATAAATTGTTCTTGTTATAATAAGGTTAGGTAAGTTTTCTAAGATTCTTTTGATGCAAAATTAAATTTTTTTACATTAACAATAATGAAAAAGATATATCTTTAAACGTATAAGAGAAAATTTCAAAAAGGACTTAATTTTAAGTGAGTTCTTGCTAATTGACCAGTTTTACATATTTGGCACGACATATATATATATATATATATATATATATATATATATATATATATATATATATATATATATATATATATATATATATATATATAATCCGGGTAACCTTTTTTTTAAAGGTACAGAGTCAGGGGTATTTCAGTAGAGAACAGTACCTTCCTCTGTTACTGACAGTGAGTTCAGAGCTCGTGAAACACCTCTCAGCGGCACTCGCACTTCAAATGGGCAACATCAATCTCGCTGGGGTCTTTCAGGTGAGTAAAAGTACGCGAATCTCTTGGTAGCGATCACTTCGTATTACTTACCGTAGCTTCTTTTAGGTGCTGCTTGCTACTTCAACCCGCTGCTTGTAGTTACAAGAACAGATTACTGCTTGCGGTGAACCGTTTTAATAAATAATTAATTAATACTAATAATATTATTAGTAATAATAATAATAATAATAATAATAATAATAATATTATTATTATTATTATTATTATTATTATTATTATTATTATTATTATTGGTTAATGATCGAAGATACTACCAACAACAGTCGATAAACAGCCAGATACCTATTTACTGTTATTTAATAGCAGCAGGAAGTGGAAAATGATGTGCTCATACCTTCATGACTGTGGTATGAGGCCTCATGACGGTATAAGGCCTTATAACTTCATAACCTCTGCTTGAAACCTCATACCGTCATGACTGCGGTATGAAACTTTACTTCATAAGAGTTTCTAAAACTTTTTCAGCACAACATTGACTGACATAGTTCCCGAGGATGTAAAAAGAAGAGAGAAAGAGTGGGGAAGTGATGAAGAGTGGAAGGGAGACGAAAAAGTGGGAATATGGAGGAGTAGGGAGGGAGAGAAAGAGAGTGGTAGGGGAAGGAGTGATAGGCAAAGGAAAGAAGAAGTGAGCAAGGATAGGAAGAGAAATAATTGAGAGGAGTAAGGGAAACAATTAAAGGAAATAATTCCAAGATATCTCGCGGCAGATGAGAAGCGACAGGGGATGCTGCACCAGAGTCCGGGCAAACCCAATTAATTTAGGGGAAAAGAAAACTTGAAACATGCTTGACTAAGCATCTGATGAGTGTTCGACCCTCCTGACCCGCACATACGGGGCGTGATGAGCCCGAAGTTGCTGCGATGTTCCCGTGAGAGTATCATTATAATTATCCAAACACCAGCAACACAACTAACACTAATAACAACAATACTACCAATCCCCATCAACACAATAGACAACACCAACACCACTATCACCATCATTACTACTATTATTCTGGTAATACCGCTGTCACCAACAACACCATTGCTGAAACGTTTCACCTACACAGGCTTCTACAGGCAATCACAGAGAATAATAAATAGGGAGACAGCATTAGTGATGGAGAGGTAATGGTGATGTGATCATCCCATCCTGCACGAAATAGTGTTTGAGGCGGTTAATCCCTTGACCTGGAGAAGCGTTCAGTTCCATAGCCAGGAACAATGTAAAGCTGAAACATGAGACTGGAGCCTGATATACTGCCAAAGGTGAGACGTGGAAAGTATCAAAGACGTCGCATGAGGCGGAGTCCACTAGCTGGAGCAGGAAGGCAAGAACTTAGGGACACATCGCAGCAGACCTACTGACCCGTGTTAATCAGTTCCTTCTTAAATCTACTGCAGAGGCGAAACGTTTCAACTATCAATATATCCAACTGCTGCACATGTGTCTTACACATCTGTCTTTTGGAATTGCATACAATTTTTATAATTATATAACACTATTATCAAACCAAATGCCACCAACACCACCAACAGCAACATCAACAACAGCAAAAGAACTTTTTTGTGTTCCGACAAAGTTGATGTTGGACAAGGGGAGTTATGACCCTGGGTTTTTGAAGGACGGTGAAGATAACTGGAATAACTACTACGAAGTTGCTTTCATTTCATTGCTAGAAAGTGACATGAGGCTGTTTCTTCGGTACCGTCTCTCACTAGAGCTGAGGTCATTTCTACGGTATTTCTCGCTAGCACTTGAGCTGTGGCCATTTCTGTAGCACTATCTCTCACAAGAGCCAACGTTCCCCACATCTGCCCCTACGCTAATTACTAACTGAAGCAATTACACAAATTGTGCTGCCACTCTTCACTGAACCTTAACATGCTAAAATTACCTCGCCTCTCTCTCTCTCTCTCTCTCTCTCTCTCTCTCTCTCTCTCTCTCTCTCTCTCTCTCTCTCTCTCTCTCTTTCTCTTTCTTTCTCTAATGCATCTGGGACTGCATTTCCAGCCAATATAAGCTTGACGTGTTTCATGGTTTATTCCACAGCCACAAAAGTCAGCTTTTATCCCACGTCCACAACTCACCTCCCCCCCCCAACCCACCCAACACTAGTCTAAGTTTTCCCTCGACAACTCCTATTACCCAACGCCAAGCCTCCGTCACCCCAGATTCCCTCTTCACCCTACAGGGATAAATCTGACTCTATCTCTTCTGCTATGCAGTTCATATCATCTAGAAATAGTTTTAATTCTAATCCTTGCCGAGCCGCACTTGTTACACTTTCCCAGTCTGACTTCTCGGACAATCACTTATCTTCTTCCCATAAGGTACTCTTGAATCCACTTGTAGCACATTCCCTGTTATTCCTGTCCCCGTCTCAAGTTTTTCCCCTAGTCTATTGTAATGCAAGGCATTACAATAGACTATGCAGAATATGCAAACACCCATCCCTCTCTCTCCTGCCTCAATTCTGTTATTTTGGCGTATATGTGCGCCGCCACTCTCCTTCCTCATTGCCTTAAATAGCATGCATGTTAGTGACACTCTTGTTTGATGCTTACTGCGTGGCTTCCTGAATATCGGGAGATAACATTCACTCTCTTCCAGATCTCTGGTAATTATCCCCTATCCAATGATTTGTTGATTTTAGTTAGTGGTTCAGGAATTGCTTTTGCTCCTTTCACAGACTTAATGTTGACACTTTGTCTGGTCCTATTACCTTTGATGTATCCAGCTAACTGAAAAGTTTTTTTCAACCACTTCCCTTTAGTACGTATAGTGTTGGTGTGCCCTTTCTCTTTGACTCTATGGTGTTGCCCCTATATCCACTGAGACTACCTCTATAAATCCTCTGTTCAACTCCTTACAGATTTCCGTGTGTGTGTGTGTGTGTGTGTGTGTGTGTGTGTGTGTGTGTGTGTGTGTGTGTGTGTGTGTGTGTGTGTGTGTGTGTGTGATCTTCTTTACCTAACATCAACAAAGTTAGACTGGAAAGAGGAAGGCAGTAATTGCGAAACAAGACTTGCCATCGCCACGCCTGGAGCCCATCTTGGTAATGTTATCAAGGAGTCCTGAATGTTAGCACACTGCCGTCAGCAATGTTATCAAGGACGCCTTTAATGTTATCACACAGCCAGAGATGTTATAAAGGACATCTTAAGTGTTATCACTTCATCTTGAGTGGTACTGGTCTCCCTGTAATGTTATCGGCTCAGTCTGCTGCTGAAGTTACATCTTGGATATCAGCACACTTAATGAAATGGAACCCTAGTGACAAGGTTTTATATTATTATTATTATTATTATTATTATTATTATTATTATTATTATTATTATTATTATAGGAAAGCGCTAAGCCAGTAAGGGTCATACAGTGCTTGGAGAATAGAAGGGGTGGGGATAATGAAGACTGATCTGAGGAAGTGTGTGAGCAGTTCAGATCCCTTAGATCTAGAGCTCTTCGCCAGCGTGAAGGTACTCACCGACAGAGGAAAGATTTTATACCAACAGCTGATTCTGTCCTTCACTGTAATCAACGTGGTCAGCTATCCTATATAATAACTAGAGGACGTTTGCGACACGAGGCTTTTTTTTTATATCCATGCTTGGCAAATCCAGTTGCCACCCATCCATTTACTCTCGTCTTCTTTCCCAAATGAAATGTAAGACCTTCCAAATTACCAGCTTAAATAACAATGTAAGGGCAATTGTCCAACACATCTACCTCACAACCAACGCTTTCTTATGCAAAGCTAATCCAGTTCGATTTCATTTCGTTTCAAATTTTGTCTTGTGATACACGGTACGCAACACGCGGTATTTATATGATCTATATTTATATCTTTCATTCATCTGTGAATTGTAAAAAAATTTATCCCGCAATATAATTCTTTCAACAGAATGTCGGTTCAGCTTCTTAACCAGTCGTGGCAACAAAAAAGATAATTCACAGAAGGGATAGGAATTATATCCATGACAGAGAGTTCTAAAATTTAAAGGCCAAATATTCGATACCCGGCCGTTGTGTGATTCGCTCGCAATCGTCTTATTATGATTTAGTAAGTCATGGTGGCTGCAAAAATTTCCCGATGCCGTGAGTGAACTTCCTCCTTCCCTTGTATCACTTCAGTAACAACTCTCCTGTTGATATTTCGCAAATGAACGTAGCGACAGATTCTCGTAATATAAATTTATGAATCTGTTTGGGAAATACGATCAAAGGGTTTTTCGTTTTCGTCATTAAGTTTAATCGGAAAGGAAACGACCGGAGTACTGGTGTCAGCGAATCCAAGCCGACCTTGGCAGAGCGTAATGGGTCGTAAACATGTGACGTGGCATGTCAGTCACCTGTCAGACGTAAATTGTAAATTTAAAGCACTGAGATACACACTGAAGTGTGTGTCTCAGTGAATATACACAGAAGAGTGTGTATCTCAGTGCATATACACAGAGGGGTGTATATCTCAGTGTATATACCCCGAAAGGTATATATCACAGCATAAATTCAGCTAGATATGTGTTTATGAATAGATTAATCGTCAAGTGGGTAGCTCTCAGTGTATATATACGCAGTGAGAATCTAATCCATATTTCAGGCATTAAAATATTCTCGACTGGTGATGTATGCACGTGAAACAGCAGCCTTAATGACCGTCGTGTAGTCGACAGGCTTGACACCTCGTCCAGCAGCCTTGCAGCCAGTGTCGCCAAGTCATCCGTGGAGGGAGGTACACATCTTTGTAGTAGTGCATACACTATAGAATGAAGCTTGAGTGTACTTGCGGTGTTGATGACTGTAATGAACGTTTAAAGAGGGTTTTAATGCACTTAAGTATATGAACATGTGTATGAATATATAGTTGAACATACTCTATACATATAAATGAACAGATAGACGCGTGGTAGCAGTTGCGGTTCCTCGCTACTAGAGTTCTGACAAGCACAAGACCCTTTTAAACGGGGGTTTCGTTGATGCTCGTGAAGGGCTCTTCGTCCAAGGAATTGGATTACCGTTTCCTCTCCTCTGGATCAACCCTGATAAGTTCCTGTTCCTAAGGTGCAGTATTCCCCATACGGGTTTAGTAGTAAAAGAAATTAGTAATATTTTTATGTAATATGTTAATTTTAATTATTATGTAGTTTACATGTGCATGTTTATTATATACTAAATTCTACAATAATATTTGCGTGGGTTATAGAAGAGTATAATTCAGTAAAACCTGGTGAGTTTGCTACTTAACCATCTTTGTTTCTGCACCATTTGCACTGATAATGGTCCCGCGAGCAACCGAAACGATGTCTAAACTTTCCTCACTAGAGTTGAAACTGTATCAAAAACACCGATGAAAATTATTTACAGAACTGCAAAATGCTATCGTCGATTCTGTCAACTTGTGTAAGTATCAAGATCAGGTTGAGTGGACGGTAACTGGAAGTTAAGCTCCTATCTCCCATTTATTAAATAAGTTCTACTGTTATCATCCTCATCTCTGGTACAATGCTCTTCTTCCCTTCAAGGAAGAAGCTCCTGATCCACGGGATTGAATCTGATCTCCCCTTTCCCTGGAACGACTCCTACAAGTTTAGCACCTACTCCATGCATGCAATTTCCTTTGGCAGGTGTACACGTGTGTGTACACACCCAAGTGAACACTTGCCAATACTTAGAAAAGAGGCTTCTTGGTCCCTGACCCGGAAAGACTCGCCCCTCACCCCTGCACACTCGTCGTGATTACCATAGACTTTGTCTCAGTTGTCATGTAATGGTATTGTTCTTTCCTGGCAATATTTGCCCATGCTGCAATATATATCAATTATCCCACACCCCCCATTCACTGCCCACTCTTCTTCACGGTAAAACACCTCATACCATCACCACCATCACCACCACCATCACCACCACCATCACCACCATTACCAACCTTCCCTCAAACAGAATTCATTGCCGGCCTTTTGATAAAATTCTTTCTGTGGTTCGTACATCACTACTTAGAGGTATGAAGCAGGTAATTCCTTCACGCAGACGCACACCCAGCCACTACCACCCCTCACCCACCAAACTCTCACACCACACCCACTCACTCGCTCATGAAAAGGAATATTCTTGGTTGTCCTGCCGATTAGTGTGTACCAACCATGGCGAACCTGCTTATACATATCACTTCCCTCAGAGAGAGCAGCGTCACAGCATTGTATATATATTTAACACAAACTTCCACTAATACCCTTCGTATGTACAAAATATACGTTTGAACAAGTGCACTCGGGAGGAGAGAATAACAGTTTTCCAACTCCTTTCACATCTGAAGAGCACTTAGCGCCTAATACCACCCGAGAAGCACTAGAGGGTCATTATGAGCATACCCTCTCTCACACACTCGCACATACACTCACACACTCGCCTCCTCTGACCTTGTTTAAAAGACACTTAGGCACATGAAAATTCCCCTCAATTACTCTGCATACACACTGCACAAGCGAGCACTATTGCAGCGCAGCAGTTGGCAATATCATTATAATACAGCGTTTCAACAACGCTACTGGTGACAAAAGTTGACACTCGAGTCCTCAACAACCTTCCATTTCTAAACCCTAACTTCTATTAGCTGAAATTTGAATGGTGTGGTTCCGCGAACATTTCACTTGAATTCTCGAGTGAACTTTGTATCGTGGACTCGTTATTGGTGACTAGAGCTGCGTTGCTGGGCACATTACCTCCTAACAACTACCATGGCAGCCCGCTTCAGTATGCTCGGGTGTTGAATAGCTACAGAAACATTATTATCAGAACAAGTCTGCAATAGCCATTGAGCCTTTGTTATCAGTTTGTACGTTATGATTGTGACTTCTCGGAATATGGAATGGTGTGGGAAGTGGTGTGAGAGGTCGTGGCGTAGGTGGTAGAGTGGGCGATGTTGTGGGGGATGGACATGGGTGGTTGTGTGGGTGAGAACCTAAGCAGCTCTCGCTGTTATTTGGTCTGGGATGCTGTTGCTACTTGATCTGAGGAACTATAACGTGAACTAAGATGTTATTTGGCTTGCAATACCAGTACGTGACGTTTTATGGTGCTACTGATTCTTGACCTGGAATGCTGCGTGCTGGATACTGTTTCTTGACGTGGTAGATTTTTGACGTGGTGGATGCTGTTTCTGGGCGTGATAGGTTCCGTTTCTTGACGTGGGATGCTGTTACATAACCAAAGATGATCGTGTCACTTGACATGGGATTGAAGCCAGCTGGTTATTAATCCGTTGCTTCATTACTTATGTACTGTTAAATGAGACTTATGTACTGTTAAATGAGCCTCCAGCATCACTCCTTCACCAACCTGCCCTTCCAGAGAGCTGCCTTGAGGCCGGTGAGGAGCACTTGATCCTAGGAAGAGGACAACCTCTCTCTCTTATTTTGCTAGAACCTGACTGCCTCCCCTTTTCCCAGGCGTTGTATGACCCCATGTGCGATTAGCGCTTCCACTGATTAAAAGCAAATGCTCCAACCAACCTCACACACCACCAACTACCAAAGCCTCCCTCTCTTCAGAGAGAAACACTGCTCAGTTCCTTGGAAGGAGGGTCGAGCCTCCACAATTTTCAATGTTAAATTATTCATTTTATGAAACAAGGACGTACAAAAAAGTAGCCGGTTCTCCCTTGAAGGATCAGGTTTAAGAATCCACTCGGTGCCGAGTTTCACATTATAATAATAAAAATGCTTCCAGTACTAGCAATAGTACTACTACTATTACTGCTACTACTACTAATAATAATAGAGACGTTCAGTAACCGGGTGTTTTAGAAAGAATAGATCATACGAGGCGCTAAGTTCGTGTGTGTCACTCAGCACAAGATGTTGAAGAGGCTCCGTCCTGCGTCCGCTAGGCACGACACAGACACCATTCCTAGTACTACTTACCTGGACTGTATAGCCCTTGTGGCTTAGCGCTTCTTTTTGATTGTAATAATAACTACTTACCTGGAGAACAGAGAAAATGAAGTATTCGCTTCTATCACGGCGGATAGACACCAACACTGATGCTAGAACTAACTCACTCGTTCCTAAAAACCGAGCAAAAACAAAAATTGTACAAGTACCTTGAAGAACATGCTGGGATTAAAAAAAATGTAGTGTGAATATTTCTTTCCTTTAGAAGTTTGTTAACGCAGATTACACAATTAGTGTGTTGTCTGGTACAGAGATTCCTTCCAGCGACAAAAAAAAAAAAAAATACATCAAGCAAATAACCCGATCACTTTGGTTTCCTGTTCAGTGATGCTCTCTCTCTCTCTCTCTGTCTCTCTCTCTCTCTCTCTCTCTCTCTCTCTCTCTCTCTCTCTCTCTCTCTCTCTCTCTCTCTCTCTCTCTCTCTCTTTCACACAGGGTTTGACAAGGTTAAGGATCCCTAGCTTTATTGACAAGCTATTTACAGGTTAAGGATTCCTAACTTTATTGACAAGCTAAGAGCTGTTACCTACATCAGCTCATTTGAAAGCATTTTTATTGTTATGAGACATACAAGTAGGGTACAGGATGAAGTTGGAGCCATCTGTGGGCCAGCATTTTCATTTGATCAACTGACTTTATCTCGTTGACATCATTATGCTGTACGAATGTGTTCCATACTCGAGTCATCCTGGGTATGTATGATCTCAGATGGAGTGATGTTCTGGAGAAGGGTACAGCCGGAGTGAAGTTGCTGCTTTCTGCCCGTCTTGTGGCATAAAAGCTTGTTTCACGCTGTCCTCGAAGTGGATCTCTCTCTCTCTCTCTCTCTCTCTCTCTCTCTCTCTCTCTCTCTCTCTCTGGACATTAGAATGAAGCCTTCACTAACTTCTCATCTTTCTTCTTCTGAATCCGTTGAAACTATGCGGAGTTTATGTATCACCATGCTAAAGCAATGGATCACTACTAGACATTGATCACCATCACCAAATTCCACCAGCACCAGCACCACCAAATACCACCACCACAAAATACCACCACCACAAAATACCACCACCACCACCAGACACAATACACACCACACACTGCACACTATACTGTGGCATCAACAACCTGTTGCTTCAGCAGCTCCCAGGCAGACAACATCAACAAGACGTGAGGTTTTTACCTCTGTGTTAATCCACGACACTAAGTGCAGTGATTGGTCTATATGGCTGGCTTCAGTAGTTGGTCTGAATTGTCGGCCTCAGTAGTTGGTCTGAATTGTCAGCCTCAGTGGTTGGTCTGTATGATTGGCCCCCAAGATTGTCCTTAATGGCTGGTCTATCCTGTGCCTCTATTTTGCAATATAATTAGCAGCACTTCGACATTATTATTTTAATGAGAGGAAGACTTTAGAGTCAAACAAAGCCTGGGGAATGGGAAGCTAAATTATCAGGTGCAGGAAAGATGGGGGATAAATACAGTTCCTTGGATAAAGAGCCACTGATCGGCATCAAGATACCTTTCTTGATTAGTAGCTATAATAGTATTACTCCTCGCAAGTTGACACAGACAACAGACAGACAGACAGACACACACAGCGAGAGAGAGCGAGCACGTTCCGAAGAGTAACATAGAATGGATCAGTGTTTGATCAGGTTTAACTCATACTTGGCGATTCACAGGTATCATACTAGCAGTATGATACCTGTGATTGGTGATTCATCAATAGAATACAGGTAGTAGGTGATTGGTGATTCACCAATAGAATACAGGTAGTAGGTGATTGGTGATTCACCAATAGAATACAGGTAGTAGGTGATTGGTGATTCACCAATAGAATACAGGTAGTAGGTGATTGGTGATTCACCAATAGAATACAGGTAGGTGATTGGTGATTCACCCATAGAACACAGGTAGTAGGTGATTGGTGATTCACACAGGATGAGTTAGAGTATTAAAACATGTCAATCTGAGCTAGGAGACTTCAGTCTCCATAGTGTGTGAGAAAAAGGAGTGTGCAAGAGGGGAAGAAATCTGACCACCTTCCCTCCCCCATACACAGGCGTGTGTGAGGGCGAGGGCTGACAAAGGGTCGGGTAATACAAAGATTAAGCAACATACCTGGAAATGAAATTTCATTTTCCTAATTCAACTTTGTTGCTATTGAGACTTCAGGTGAGAGAGAGAGAGAGAGAGAGAGAGAGAGAGGTGGCAGTAGCACCACAAGTCGTGAGCAACATGGTGGCGGACTGTAACTGGAATTTTCTTATAGGCAACATTCCGAGTGTGACGACAGCTAAGGCTCGATCCTCCGTCCAGTACTCTCGGCGTAGTCTATTTCCAGCCAGATTGTTGTTGATCCGGGAGTGTAGAATAACGAGAGCCGGAAGAGCGCAACAAGAAGTTTTTCTTTTTTTTTTTTTTTTTGTCTACGCCAGTGTTGTACTAGGCCTGGTAGTTTGTCCATTTCATGGGTGCGCTTTTCTGTCATGTTTCCTACCATCATTCAGATATTCTTGAGCCGCAGTGTTATTTCTATAGTGCCTCCTACTGGTATTCTACCTAGGAATTACTAGGAACCTACTAACAGTAGGTTCCTAGTAATTCCTAGGTAGTAATTCCTATTTTACCAGTGAATCAGCAGGCTCCTACTTCCAGTATTCTATACTTGTGAATCGCCAGGTATCTTCCATTCAGTATTCTATCCGAGGTGATTCACAGGTAGAAAACTGGCAGTAGGTGCCTAGTCACCCCTAAGTAGAACACTATCAGGAGGCACTATAAATGTCCCTGCGGGCTCAAAAGTGTCTGTGCGATAGGAAACATGAAAGACGCGCTCGTAAACTTTATTAAACCTAGTACAGCGAGACACTGACTTGAGTCTTCACTGTTATTAATGCTGAGTGACACACGGATTTGTTTCGTGACTGGAAAATTATATTGCAACCCGCCACCACTGATGTTGCTCACGTCTTGTAAAATTTAATTTCCAGATAAGTTGCATAATCTTTGTATTACCCGACCCTTTGTCAACTCTCATTCTCCCCTGAATATGGAGGGGGGAGGAAAGGAGTCATAACCCTCTCCCGGCCTACACACACACACACACACACATACACACACCTGTTTGCGGGAAGGCATGAACCCATAACACTTACCCTTCACACACACGCATGTATGAGGGAAGGGAGGAGACAGTTGATCTCCTTCCGGCACACCCACACTCGTGCATGGGGACCGAAGTCTCCTTGTTCAGGCTGATTTGCTGTATCACTTTATAACTCATCTTGTGTCATGGAAAAAAATAACAGGAAAAAATAGCTTCGGTTCCTCTGTGTAACTGTCATATAGAATGGCGTAGCTGCACACTGCTGGTATATCCAGTTTTACTTAAAAAAAAGAGTTTGGGGAAGGGAAGAGGCAGCAACTAGAGAGAAGGCGGTGGAGAAAGGGCAGGAGGATAGAAAGGCGTTGATATCTGTTGATATCTTACAGGAGACAAGAATCTCAGGAAGAACTAAAAGCCATAAAGGAAATTAAAAAAAATAGTTTTTCTCTTATGCCAGATCTAAGGAAAAACAACATCCAGTATTGGGCTCCTGCTTAGGCGAGATGGGACCTCCACAGATGACAGCATAGAAATGAGTGAGATACAAATGTCTCAATACGACTGTGTGTTCAGCGAGCCGTTACCCAGACTAAGGGTCGTCAATCTAAATGAATTCTTTATGACCGACACTCAAAATCTTGTCATTTCAAAAATCTCTGATATTATGCTAACACTCCAAGACACTGAAAAGGCAATAAATGACATGTCCATGCACTCTGCCCCAGGCCCAGACTCATGGAACTCCGTGTTCATCAAGAACTGCAAGAAGCCTCTGTCACGTGCCTTCAGCGTTCTTGGGAGAGGGAACATGGACATAGGGGGTCATCCCACACACACTAAAGGTGGCAGGAACGTAATTTCAAAGAACTACACACCGATAGCACTAACATCTCATTTAACAAAAATCTTTGAAAGGGTTCTAAGAAGCAAGATCGCCAACCATCTAGATACCCATCAATTATACAACCCAGGGCAACACGGGTTTAGAGCAAGTCGCTTCTGCCTGTCCCAGCTACTGGACCACTACGACAAGGTCCTGGATGCTATAGAGGATAAACAAAATGCAGATAGTATACACAGACTTTGCGAAAGCCTTCGACAAGTGCAATAGCGCACAAAATGTGTGATAAAGGAATAACAGAAAAAGTTGGTAGATGGATCTGTAACTTCTTAACAAATAGACCACGAAGAGTAATAGTAAACAGAGTAAAGTCTGAGGCAGCTACAGTGAAAAGCTCTGTTTCACAAGGCACAGTATTCCCTCCCATCCTATTCCTCATCCTCATATCTGATATAGAGATGTACGCCATAGCTCCGTGTCATCCTTTGCGGATGACACCAGAATGACCATGACAGTGTTCTCCATCGAAGACACAGCAAGACTCCAAGCGCACATCAACAAAATCTTCAAATGGGCCACTCAGAACAATATGAAGTTCGATGAAAAGAAATTTCAACTGCTCAGATATGGAAAACTTGAGGAAATTAAAAATTGTATCAGAGTACACAAATTCTAACCATACAATAGAGCGAGAAAGTAATGTGAAGGACCTGGGAGTGATAATGTCAGAGGATCTCACCTTCAGCCAAAGATCACAAAAATGTATCTAACAAATCTGCTAGAAAAATAATAGGATGGATAATGAGAACTTTCAAAACTAGGGATGCCAAGCCCATGATGATTCTCTTCAGATCGCTTGTTCTCTCTAGGCTGGACTACTGCTGTACACTAACTGTCCCCCTTCAAGACAAGCGATATTGCTGACCTGGAGAGAGTACAAAGAATTTTCACGGCGCACTAAAGTAAGATAAAGCACCTAAATTACTGGGAACTATTGAAGTCCCTTGATATGTATTCCCTGGAACGCAGACGAGAGAGATGCATAATAATGTACGCTTGGAAAATCCTAGAGAGATCAATACCAAATTTGCATGCGAAAATCACTCCCTATGAAAGCAAAAGACTCGGTAACATTCCCCCAATGAAAAGCAGGGGCGCCACGAGTACAAGGAGAGAACACAATAAATGTCAGGGGCCCAAGACTGTTCAACTGCCTCCCAGCATACATAAGGGGGATTACCAATAGACCCCTGGCTGTCTTCAGGAAGGCTCTGAACAGGCACCTAAAGTCAGTACCTGACCAGCCAGGCTGTAGTTTATACGTTAGTTGGCGTGCGGCCAGCAGTAATAGCCTAGTTGATCAAACCCTGATTCACCACGACGCCAGGTCTCAGACCGGGTCGCGGGGGTGTTGACCCCCGAAACCCTCACTAGGTATACTCCAGGTATACAGGTAGTAAGTAGAAGGTTCGCCGATGTTGTCCATGGCCCACGTCTTTTCCAGGTGGTGCCAGCATTCTGACAGGGTTCATGGTTTAGGTGGGGCTCGTGGGAACACTCCGCTGTTATTGCATTCCACTCCTTACAAGTGGGCGCTCTAGTGCTCTCTTGTGTTAAGATAATGTACGTCTTTATTCACTCAGTGGCTGATGACGGTGCAATCGGCTACCCCACTTTCACGTGTCTTCAGACACTCCGTCTTATTGCACCTCAGCCTCAGTACCGGCACCACTGAACGGATCATCTTATGACGAAGACCCATGGTTTGAAAACAAAAAACACGTTCATTAATATACTAGGACAATCGAAGCGTTTCGGTCCTGAGACCTTCATTACTTCTAATAAAGACCCAAATCAGATGATTTTTGTAACCGTGACGAAAAACCAACAGTTTTATGGTCACAATCAGTTAGTTAAATAACATTTAATCTTCTAAGCTGCGGACGGAGAATCGAGCTTTATCCACTACTCATCTCGTTCTAATTACATCTTAGACTGTAACTATGGCTCTCCACTAACTTATATTTCTCTGATCGATCTTCATATACTTTTCAGTTTAGCTCAAATTTATATAAACTTTTTTTAATAAGCGAAAGACGCCATTAGAAGTTTTCATTATAATTATTATTAATATTCTCTTGCTTCCCTGCCGCACATAAAAGCTTACCAGCTTTTATTCTCTCCATGGAAGCCAACTACCGTCCATCAACAGAAGGATGGGCTGTGAGTTGTTAAATTTTGCATCTATTACTGTAGTACTATTATAGATAGGCAAAAAAAAAAAAAAAACTCTACGGATCTCGCCTGCTTTGTTTCACTATGATTCATCACACTGCAGCAACAATATACTGTATCTGCATCAGTTCACGCCGACCCGCTGCAATAATAGCCCAGGAACTTTTAAGAGAAAAATCACGGCAAAGGTTGGTTCCTCGCTTGTTATTATTGGTGCTGCCTACGCCATCAGCTATATAGCTGCCTCTTGCCCCCTCTCCATCCTTTGTATTAAACTTTTACTGCTCTCACTACTAGTGTACAGCAAATTTTAATATACTCTGAAATATATTTTTTTGTTTGTAGGTATGTGTTTTCAAACACTGCTACGTAAATATTGGCCCGAAAGTTGTACATATGCGTGTGTGCGCGAATATGATGTTTGACTGTCCGTCGGTGTTTTTCATGCTATATCTGATTGCTGTTTAGGTGTACTACCCCCAGCCTCTACACAAACCATCAGGCAGGCAACCAGTTCAGAAAATTTAATATTGCAGTGTATCTTTCCCTATAACAGTTGTATATCACTTTAAATGAGAGGGGGAGGTGGAGGGGGCGCCTTGATACCAGTGAGGACACTGGAACTGCCTACCTGCGGTGTTTAGCTCTTGCAGTGAATAATACATTAATACAAAGACTGAGAAACATATTGCAAATCAGGCGAGTGCCAACAGTTGACTTCAGTTATTCAAATGATTAAGGCAGCTGGAAAATAAGGCACTTTTCATGCAACTTGGCAGTGTGGTCTACCTCTGAGGTGAGGGGCTCTTGATCCAAGAAATTGGAACCCACTTTTTCTGAATCAAACCTAGTTGCCTCCTATTCCCCAGACGCTGTATGACCATTACGAGTTTAGCTATTTCCATGAATATACTGAGAGTAATTTGAAGCTCTACGTGGCTACAGACCTATAGGCCAAGAGGTACTATTAACCTGTTTGTTTTCCCTGCCTGTCCCAACTTCATTTATTGATTCCCTTCTCCTTCGTCTTTTTTTTTTATCCTTCCACTCATTCCCTCTCCCCCTGCTCCCTTAACCACGTCCCCTCCCCTCCATCTTTAGCCTCGTCCCCTTAAGAGGCCCAACACTTATCCATTAGCTGCGGTGACCCTTTAAACAACAACGATATTGTGGGTTGTTTTCCGTTATAGTTTTTTCCCATCTCACTCTTGTTTATACTCGACGGAGTTGTGTACCGTGGAGAGTACAGGCGTCTCTTCTACAGTATTTCTAATTGATGCAACAGTCTGTTTTGATAATTGGTCTAGACTAAGACGCACACGAGAGCATAAACACACACACACACACACACACACGCGCGCGCGCACGTGTCTGTCGACAAGGATTTTTACAAAATCTCTCTCTCTCTTCTCTCCCTCTTTTCTCTCTCTCCCTCTCTTCTCTCCCTCTTTTCTCTCTCTCCCTCTCTTCTCTCCCTCTTTTCTCTCTCTCCCTCTCTTCTTCTCTCCCTCTTTTCTCTCTCTCCCTCTCTTCTTCTCTCCCTCTCTTCTTCTTCTCTCCCACTCTTCTTCTCTCCCACTCTTCTCTCTCTCTCTTCTTCTCTCCCTCTCTTCTTCTTCTCTCCCTCTCTTCTTCTTCTCTCCCTCTCTTCTTCTTCTCTCCCTCTCTTCTTCTTCTCTCCCTCTCTCTCTCTCTCTCCCTCTCTTCTTCTCTCTCTCTCTTCTTCTCTCTCTCTCTCTCTCTCTCTCTCTCTCTCCCCCCCTCTCTCTTCCTCTCCCCCTTTCGACCTCACTCCTCAGTTATCCTTCATCAGACATCAAAATCATTATTATACTGACGCTCACTAGCTAGACTTAAACCACCACCCACACCGCCTCTACAGCCACACCACCACCCACACCTCCACAGAACCACCCACAACACTCTCTACAGCCATAGCACCACGCACACCTCCACAGCCACAGCACCACCCACACCTCCCCAGCACCACCCACATCTCCACAGCCACAGCACCACCGACACCACAGAACGACCCACACCACCTCCACAGGCACAGCACCCACACCACAGAACAACCCACAGCACCCACACCACAAAACAAACCACACCACTTCCACAGCACCACCCACAACACAGCACTTCCCATACCGCCTCAACAGCCACGGCACCACCCATACCGCCTCAACAGCCACGGCACCACCCATACCGCCTCAACAGCCACGGCACCACCGACACTACCTGTCACAGCCACAGCACAACCCACACCACCCACACCGCTTGTCACAGCCACACCCACACCACAACACCACCCACACCTGTCACAGCCACAGCACCTCCCACACCACTTGTCACAGCCACAGCACCACCCACACCACCTGTCACAGCCACAGCACCACCTGTCACAGCCACAGCACCACCCACACCACCTGTCACAGCCACAGCACCACCCACACTACCTGTCACAGCCACAGCACCACCCACACCACCTGTCACAGCCACAGCACCCACAGCACTACCCACACCATCCGTCACAGCGCCACCCACACTGCCTGTCACAGCCACACCACAGCACCACCCACACCACCTGTCACAGCCACAGCACCACCCACACCTCCTGTCACAGCCACAGCACCACCCACACCTGTCACAGCCACACCACACCACAGCACTACCCACACCACCTGTCACAGCCACACCACCACTCACACCACCTGTCACAGCCACAGCACTACTCACACCATCTGTCACAGCCACAGCACCACCCACACCACCTGTCACAGCCACACCACACCACAGCACCACCCACACCACCTGTCACAGCCACACCACACCACCACTCACACCACCTGTCACAGCCACAGCACCACCCACACCACCTGTCACAGCCACGCCATCCCTCCTCTAGCCCTCATACAAGGTAGATGAGTGTCCTGATCACCCCAGCTGGCCAATATTACGAGTGGCCAATAACTGAACATGGAGGAGGGAGAGCCAGCACACTCCCATGCCAATATGACCCATGGTACGACATTATTTATACACTTTGTGTCAGCTTTTTTTTCTGCTCCACTACTTTCCATGGGTATGGGACTTTTTAAACGACGCACCTTGATACTGATGAAGGGTTCTTGATACGTGAAAATGGAGCTGATCTTTTCCAAGGATTAAGCCTGATGACCTTCCCTTCCCAAGCTATGTGACCCATAATGACTACGTTTCGTTCCATACTGCACTATTGTCAGGCCACGATTGATGTTTTGACAGTCGTCCAGAATGGACAGAAAAGTCGTCATGAGGTTTCCCTCCCAAGTGCAGCTGTTTGGTGAATTCCCCAGGAATATTGCACTGATGGATCGTTACCTGCATTAACCTGTTGGCTTCACGATAGAACCACACAATAGTTTCGTGATTCCTCATTGATTAGTGTGTGATTACGGTTGATACGCCGCTCCTGGTTGCCGATTACTCTATTGGTTTTCGATCATTACTTTTGCAGCCGATTGCCCGATTCCAATTAGGCACTTCAGCAGTGGAGGCATTATCTGGCAGTGTATAGTCAAAGAGCCATCTAGTTGGGAATTGCTGCAGTAGGCGCTCCCACCCCAGTAATATTAACCATTTGTTCAACTGCTCCCTCCTCTCTGCCCCTCTGACTAAGTGCTGCAACCTAAACTTTTTTTTTATTCATTGACTGGACCAATGCTAAATAGCGCCGTTATTCCCTGACTACCGCTCGCAGCACTGCCTCGTCCTGCACACCCTGACTACCACTCGTAGTACTGCCTCGTCCTGCACACCCTGACTACCGCTCGCAGCACTGCCTCGTCCTGCACACCCTGACTACCACTCGTAGTACTGCCTCGTCCTGCACACCCTGACTACCACTCGTAGTATTGCCTCGTCCTGCACACCCTGACTACCACTCGTAGTACTGCCTCGTCCTGCACACCCTGACTACCACTCGTAGTACTGCCTCGTCCTGCACACCCTGACTACCACTCGTAGTACTGCCTCGTCCTGCACACCCTGACTACCACTCGTAGTACTGCCTCGTCCTGCACACCCTGACTACCACTCGTAGTACTGCCTCGTCCTGCACACCCTGACTACCACTCGTAGTACTGCCTCGTCCTGCACGCCCTGACTACCACTCGTAGTACTGCCTCGTCCTGCACACCCTGACTACCACTCGTAGTACTGCCTCGTCCTGCACACCCTGACTACCACTCGTAGTACTGCCTCGTCCTGCACACCCTGACTACCACTCGTAGTACTGCCTCGTCCTGCACACCCTGACTACCACTCGTAGTACTGCCTCGTCCTGCACACCCTGACTACCACTCGTAGTACTGCCTCGTCCTGCACACCCTGACTACCACTCGTAGTACTGCCTCGTCCTGCACACCCTGACTACCACTCGTAGTACTGCCTCGTCCTGCACACCCTGACTACCACTCGTAGTACTGCCTCGTCCTGCACGCCTTGACTACCACTCGTAGTACTGCCTCGTCCTGCACACCCTGACTACCACTCGTAGTACTGCCTCGTCCTGCACACCCTGACTGCCACTCGTAGTACTGCCTCGTCCAGAACACCCTAAATACCGCTCACAGCAGTGCTTCGTCCAGCACACCCTGACAACCTCGCAGCACTGCCTCATCCAGCACACCCTGACTATCACTCGTAGTACTGCCTCGTCAAGCACACCCTGACTATCGCTCCCTGCACTGGCTCGTCCAGCACACGCTGACTACCGTTCGCAGCACTGGCTCGTCCAGCACATCCTGACTACCACTCACAGCACTGCCTCGTCTAGCACATCCTGACTACCACTCACAGCACTGCCTCGTCTAGCACATCCTGACTACCACTCACAGCACTGCCTCGTCTAGCACATCCTGACTACCACTCACAGCACTGCCTCGTCTAGCACATCCTGACTACCACTCACAGCAATGTCTCGTCTAGCACATCCTGACTACCACTCACAGCAATGTCTCGTCTAGTACATCCTGACTACCACTCACAGCAATGTCTCGTCTAGCACATCCTGACCACCACTCACAGCAATGTCTCGTCCAGCACATCCTGACCACCACTCACAGCAATGTCTCGTCCAGCACATCCTGACCACCACTCACAGCACTGCCTCGTCTAGCACATCCTGACCACCACTCACAGCACTGCCTCGTCTAGCACATCCTGACCACCACTCACAGCACTGCCTCGTCTAGTACATCCTGACTACCACTCACAGCACTGCCTCGTCTAGCACATCCTGACTACCACTCACAGCACTGCCTCGTCTAGTACATCCTGACTACCACTCACAGCACTGCCTCGTCTAGCACATCCTGACTACCACTCACAGCACTGCCTCGTCTAGCACATCCTGACCACCACTCACAGCACTGCCTCGTCTAGCACATCCTGACCACCACTCACAGCAATGTCTCGTCTAGTACATCCTGACCACCACTCACAGCACTGCCTCGTCTAGCACATCCTGACTACCACTCACAGCACTGCCTCGTCTAGCACATCCTGACCACCACTCACAGCACTGCCTCGTCTAGTACATCCTGACTACCACTCACAGCACTGCCTCGTCTAGCACATCCTGACTACCACTCACAGCACTGCCTCGTCTAGCACATCCTGACCACCACTCACAGCACTGCCTCGTCTAGCACATCCTGACCACCACTCACAGCAATGTCTCGTCTAGTACATCCTGACCACCACTCACAGCACTGCCTCGTCTAGCACATCCTGACTACCACTCACAGCACTGCCTCGTCTAGCACATCCTGACCACCACTCACAGCACTGCCTCGTCTAGTACATCCTGACTACCACTCACAGCACTGCCTCGTCTAGCACATCCTGACTACCACTCACAGCACTGCCTCGTCCAGCACATCCTGACTACCACTCACAGCACTGCCTCGTCTAGAACATCCTGACCACCACTCACAGCACTGCCTCATCTAGCACATCCTGACCACCACTCACAGCACTGCCTCGTCTAGCACATCCTGACCACCACTCACAGCACTGCCTCGTCTAGTACATCCTGACCACCACTCACAGCACTGCCTCGTCTAGCACATCCTGACCACCACTCACAGCAATGTCTCGTCTAGCACATCCTGACCACCACTCACAGCACTGCCTCGTCTAGCACATCCTGACTACCACTCACAGCACTGCCTCGTCTAGCACATCCTGACTACCACTCACAGCACTGCCTCGTCTAGTACATCCTGACCACCACTCACAGCACTGCCTCGTCTAGCACATCCTGACTACCACTCACAGCAATGTCTCGTCTAGCACATCCTGACCACCACTCACAGCACTGCCTCGTCTAGCACATCCTGACTACCACTCACAGCAAGGTCTCGTCTAGCACATCCTGACCACCACTCACAGCACTGCCTCGTCTAGCACATCCTGACTACCACTCACAGCACTGCCTCGTCTAGCACATCCTGACTACCACTCACAGCACTGCCTCGTCTAGCACATCCTGACTACCACTCACAGCAATGTCTCGTCTAGTACATCCTGACTACCACTCACAGCAATGTCTCGTCTAGCACATCCTGACTACCACTCACAGCACTGCCTCGTCTAGCACATCCTGACTACCACTCACAGCAATGTCTCGTCTAGCACATCCTGACTACCACTCACAGCACTGCCTCGTCTAGCACATCCTGACTACCACTCACAGCACTGCCTCGTCTAGCACATCCTGACTACCACTCACAGCAATGTCTCGTCTAGTACATCCTGACTACCACTCACAGCAATGTCTCGTCTAGCACATCCTGACTACCACTCACAGCAATGTCTCGTCTAGCACATCCTGACCACCACTCACAGCAATGTCTCGTCTAGTACATCCTGACTACCACTCACAGCACTGCCTCGTCTAGCACATCCTGACTACCACTCACAGCAATGTCTCGTCTAGCACATCCTGACTACCACTCACAGCACTGCCTCGTCTAGCACATCCTGACTACCACTCACAGCACTGCCTCGTCTAGCACATCCTGACTACCACTCACAGCACTGCCTCGTCTAGCACATCCTGACTACCACTCACAGCACTGCCTCGTCTAGCACATCCTGACTACCACTCACAGCACTGCCTCGTCTAGCACATCCTGACTACCACTCACAGCAATGTCTCGTCTAGCACATCCTGACTACCACTCACAGCAATGTCTCGTCTAGTACATCCTGACTACCACTCACAGCAATGTCTCGTCTAGCACATCCTGACCACCACTCACAGCAATGTCTCGTCCAGCACATCCTGACCACCACTCACAGCAATGTCTCGTCCAGCACATCCTGACCACCACTCACAGCACTGCCTCGTCTAGCACATCCTGACCACCACTCACAGCACTGCCTCGTCTAGCACATCCTGACCACCACTCACAGCACTGCCTCGTCTAGTACATCCTGACTACCACTCACAGCACTGCCTCGTCTAGCACATCCTGACTACCACTCACAGCACTGCCTCGTCTAGTACATCCTGACTACCACTCACAGCACTGCCTCGTCTAGCACATCCTGACTACCACTCACAGCACTGCCTCGTCTAGCACATCCTGACCACCACTCACAGCACTGCCTCGTCTAGCACATCCTGACCACCACTCACAGCAATGTCTCGTCTAGTACATCCTGACCACCACTCACAGCACTGCCTCGTCTAGCACATCCTGACTACCACTCACAGCACTGCCTCGTCTAGCACATCCTGACCACCACTCACAGCACTGCCTCGTCTAGTACATCCTGACTACCACTCACAGCACTGCCTCGTCTAGCACATCCTGACTACCACTCACAGCACTGCCTCGTCTAGCACATCCTGACCACCACTCACAGCACTGCCTCGTCTAGCACATCCTGACCACCACTCACAGCAATGTCTCGTCTAGTACATCCTGACCACCACTCACAGCACTGCCTCGTCTAGCACATCCTGACTACCACTCACAGCACTGCCTCGTCTAGCACATCCTGACCACCACTCACAGCACTGCCTCGTCTAGTACATCCTGACTACCACTCACAGCACTGCCTCGTCTAGCACATCCTGACTACCACTCACAGCACTGCCTCGTCCAGCACATCCTGACTACCACTCACAGCACTGCCTCGTCTAGCACATCCTGACCACCACTCACAGCACTGCCTCATCTAGCACATCCTGACCACCACTCACAGCACTGCCTCGTCTAGCACATCCTGACCACCACTCACAGCACTGCCTCGTCTAGTACATCCTGACCACCACTCACAGCACTGCCTCGTCTAGCACATCCTGACCACCACTCACAGCAATGTCTCGTCTAGCACATCCTGACCACCACTCACAGCACTGCCTCGTCTAGCACATCCTGACTACCACTCACAGCACTGCCTCGTCTAGCACATCCTGACTACCACTCACAGCACTGCCTCGTCTAGTACATCCTGACCACCACTCACAGCACTGCCTCGTCTAGCACATCCTGACTACCACTCACAGCAATGTCTCGTCTAGCACATCCTGACCACCACTCACAGCACTGCCTCGTCTAGCACATCCTGACTACCACTCACAGCAATGTCTCGTCTAGCACATCCTGACCACCACTCACAGCACTGCCTCGTCTAGCACATCCTGACTACCACTCACAGCACTGCCTCGTCTAGCACATCCTGACTACCACTCACAGCACTGCCTCGTCTAGCACATCCTGACTACCACTCACAGCAATGTCTCGTCTAGTACATCCTGACTACCACTCACAGCAATGTCTCGTCTAGCACATCCTGACTACCACTCACAGCACTGCCTCGTCTAGCACATCCTGACTACCACTCACAGCAATGTCTCGTCTAGCACATCCTGACTACCACTCACAGCACTGCCTCGTCTAGCACATCCTGACTACCACTCACAGCACTGCCTCGTCTAGCACATCCTGACTACCACTCACAGCAATGTCTCGTCTAGTACATCCTGACTACCACTCACAGCAATGTCTCGTCTAGCACATCCTGACTACCACTCACAGCAATGTCTCGTCTAGCACATCCTGACCACCACTCACAGCAATGTCTCGTCTAGTACATCCTGACTACCACTCACAGCACTGCCTCGTCTAGCACATCCTGACTACCACTCACAGCAATGTCTCGTCTAGCACATCCTGACTACCACTCACAGCAATGTCTCGTCTAGCACATCCTGACCACCACTCACAGCAATGTCTCGTCTAGCACATCCTGACTACCACTCACAGCAATGTCTCGTCTAGCACATCCTGACTACCACTCACAGCAATGTCTCGTCTAGCACATCCTGACCACCACTCACAGCAATGTCTCGTCTAGTACATCCTGACTACCACTCACAGCACTGCCTCGTCTAGCACATCCTGACTACCACTCACAGCACTGCCTCGTCTAGCACATCCTGACTACCACTCACAGCACTGCCTCGTCTAGCACATCCTGACTACCACTCACAGCACTGCCTCGTCTAGCACATCCTGACTACCACTCACAGCAATGTCTCGTCTAGCACATCCTGACTACCACTCACAGCACTGCCTCGTCTAGCACATCCTGACTACCACTCACAGCACTGCCTCGTCTAGCACATCCTGACTACCACTCACAGCAATGTCTCGTCTAGCACATCCTGACTACCACTCACAGCACTGCCTCGTCTAGCACATCCTGACTACCACTCACAGCACTGCCTCGTCTAGCACATCCTGACTACCACTCACAGCACTGCCTCGTCTAGCACATCCTGACCACCACTCACAGCAATGTCTCGTCTAGTACATCCTGACCACCACTCACAGCACTGCCTCGTCTAGCACATCCTGACCACCACTCACAGCAATGTCTCGTCTAGTACATCCTGACCACCACTCACAGCACTGCCTCGTCTAGCACATCCTGACCACCACTCACAGCACTGCCTCGTCTAGCACATCCTGACCACCACTCACAGCACTGCCTCGTCTAGCACATCCTGACTACCACTCACAGCATTGCCTCGTCTAGCACATCCTGACTACCACTCACAGCACTGCCTCGTCTAGCACATCCTGACTACCACTCACAGCACTGCCTCGTCTAGCACATCCTGACCACCACTCACAGCAATGTCTCGTCTAGTACATCCTGACCACCACTCACAGCACTGCCTCGTCTAGCACATCCTGACCACCACTCACAGCAATGTCTCGTCTAGTACATCCTGACCACCACTCACAGCACTGCCTCGTCTAGCACATCCTGACCACCACTCACAGCACTGCCTCGTCTAGCACATCCTGACCACCACTCACAGCAATGTCTCGTCTAGTACATCCTGACCACCACTCACAGCACTGCCTCGTCTAGCACATCCTGACTACCACTCACAGCATTGCCTCGTCTAGCACATCCTGACCACCACTCACAGCACTGCCTCGTCTAGCACATCCTGACCACCACTTAGTGCTATTTTTGCTTCATATCAATTTGTAGATCAACATTTGTGTCGTGGCGGCCAGCAGCATGGACCGCTCGCCATTATCTCCGACCCATCCGGCAGAGACTGAATCAGCGGGACTACAGCGTCCCACTGCACACATTAAGAATAACACACAGTGGATGTGGCTCGAACTCATGGCAAGCGGGTCAAAAAACAGGCTGTTCAGTGCTCTAACCACACTACCATATCGACCTCTTATGCATTTTCTGTTCAGTCGCTGAATCTTGAAAGACTTACAATAAATAAATAAGTCGTGCCATATAGGTAAAACTTGCGATTGTGGCTTAAATAGCAACGTTATTCTTACCGTTTAAGGCAAAAAAAATTGTGTTTACAGTAATTTCGCAAAAATCATTCTGAACCTAACGAAAAAATATATTTCATTGTTTATAATTAAATTATTCTAAACTTAACTACAATATATTCGGTTGGATTAGGTTAGATTAAATTTCGCTTGTTATAATAAGGTTAGGTAAGTTTTTCAAGATTCTTTTGGAACAAAATTGTTTATTTTTATATGAACATAAGTGAAAAAATATATTTTTAAACGTATAAGAGAAAATTTTAGAAAGGAAAAAATGTTTTTAAACGTATAAGAGAAAATTTTAGAAAGGACTTAATTTTAAACGAGTTCTTGGTAATTCACCAGTTTTACATATATATATATATATATATATATATATATATATATATATATATATATATATATATATATATATATATATATATATATATATATATATATATAACAGAGTAATTACTGTGGTACGAATTATCGTGTCCTATTCTTTGTTTCGTCCATCTCGCGGCCCATTATCTGATTAGTTCCTTGTCAAAAAAGACAGTTTGTTGAGTGTATCCTGGTGCTAGAGTTGTTAGTCTCGCTCTTAGTTTAAAGTAGTATTGAGTTTTAATACTTCTTCCGTATAGGGTTTGTTGTCTCCAGTATCTGGTTTATTCATGGCTGCAGCCGTTTTAATGCAGTTTCGTAAGCTTACTTGAGCTTAGTAGCTTCTTCGTTGTGAAGTCGTTCAAGATAACCTCTGCAACACTGTCATGTGTTGCGGGTGTGGGTAGTGTGGGTTTAGTAACGCTTTGACCACCTCCATCACAACTCGCTTTCGATTTCCTTGTAACTCGAGATTTTAGTGTTTTTGTTTGTATCAAATTATGTTTAATGTTCTTAGTGTCGATAAATTTCCGTCCAGTCGTCAGCTAGACCCTCACCCAGCACACCCTGACCGTCGCTGGCAGCTTTCCCTCACCCAGCACACCCTGACCGTCGCTGGCAGCTCTCCCTCACCCAGCACACCCTGACCGTCGCTGGCAGCTTTCCCTCACCCAGCACACCCTGACCGTCGCTGGCAGCTCTCCCTCACCCAGCACACCCTGACCGTCGCTGGCAGCTTTCCCTCACCCAGCACACCCTGACCGTCGCTGGCAGCTCTCCCTCACCCAGCACACCCTGACCGTCGCTGGCAGCTTTCCCTCACCCAGCACACCCTGACCGTCGCTGGCAGCTCTCCCTCACCCAGCACACCCTGACCGTCGCTGGCAGCTTTCCCTCACCCAGCACACCCTGACCGTCGCTGGCAGCTCTCCCTCACCCAGCACACCCTGACCGTCGCTGGCAGCTCTCCCTCACCCAGCACACCCTGACCGTCTCTGGCAGTTTTCCCTCACCCAGCACACCCTGACCGTCGCTGGCAGCTCTCCCTCACCCAGCACACCCTGACCGTCGCTGGCAGCTCTCCCTCACCCAGCACACCCTGACCGTCGCTGGCAGCTCTCCCTCACCCAGCACACCCTGACCGTCGCTGGCAGCTTTCCCTCACCCAGCACACCCTGACCGTCGCTGGCAGCTTTCCCTCACCCAGCACACCCTGACCGTCGCTGGCAGCTTTCCCTCACCCAGCACACCCTGACCGTCGCTGGCAGCTTTCCCTCACCCAGCACACCCTGACCGTCGCTGGCAGCTCTCCCTCACCCAGCACACCCTGACCGTCGCTGGCAGCTTTTTCCTCACTTAGCGTAACCAAGGGCTGGCATTCGCATTATCATTGTTGCTGCTTTTAAATTTTCAGTATTAAAATGTCCATACAGTTAAAACTGTTTTCTTTCCACAACTCGACCATATCCACTTCCCACCCCCATGTATGGCAACATGTCAAACTTGAAGTGAATCTCTCTCCTTACCAATAACTACGGCAAGGTGACATCTCGTCGAAGACTCTGGTAGGAGTTAGACGTCTTGAACAAGAAATAATACACATTCTTTGACGAGTTACCACCACCATTAATACAGACTGACAACACTAACAGAGGGTGATATTCAACCCCAGGGTCGAGGTCACCAGGGTCAAGGGGCGTCCTAACTTGACCTAAGCCATGCTCAATAAACCGGTTGTCCCATAAAGTGTAACACTCATAAGAACCTGTCAGACGAAGGAGGAAGTCACTGTGACCTGGCACCAGCCACTCTGACCTGGCGCCACTCATTGTGACCTGGCTCCATAGTGACCTGTCTGGCACCAGCCAGGGGAGACTAGCATAAATCTCTCGCTTGGCTCTTCGCCAGCTACGGCTCCGGCTGATTGAGATACACGAGTCTCTCCACGTGATCTTATGAGGTATGGGGAGTAAGAGCTAAGTTTTGTGAGGCATGGGGAGTAAGAGCTAAGTTTTGTGAGGCATGGGGAGTAAGAGCTAAGTTTTGTGAGGCATGGAGAGTAAGAGCTTAGTTTTGTGAGGCATGGGGAGTAAGAGCTAAGTTTTGTGAGGCATGGGGAGTAAGAGCTAAGTTTTGTGAGGCATGGAGAGTAAGAGCTTAGTTTTGTGAGGCATGGGGAGTAAGAGCTAAGCTTTGTGAGGCATGGGGAGTAAAAGCTAAGCTTTGTGAGGCATGGGGAGTAAGAGCTTAGTTTTGGGAGGCATGGGGAGTAAGAGCTTAGTTTTGTGAGGCATAGGAAGTAAGAGCTAAGTTTTGTGAGGTATGGGGAGTAAGAGCTTAGTTTTGTGAGGTATGGGGAGTAAGAGCTAAGTTTTGTGAGGCATGGGGAGTAAGAGCTTAGTTTTGTGAGGCATAGGAAGTAAGAGCTAAGTTTTGTGAGGTATGGGGAGTAAGAGTTTAGTTTTGTGAGGTATGGGGAGTAACAGCTTAGTTTTGTGAGGTATGGGGAGTAAGAGCTTAGTTTTGTGAGGTATGGGGAGTAAGAGCTTAGTTTTGTGAGGCATGGGGAGTAAGAGCTAAGTTTTGTGAGGCATGGGGAGTAAGAGCTAAGTTTTGTGAGGTATGGGGAGTAAGAGCTAAGTTTTGTAAAGTATGGGGGGTAAGAGCTAAGTTTTGTGAGGCATGGGGAGTAAGAGCTAAGTTTTGTAAAGTATGGGGGTAAGAGCTAAGTTTTGTGAGGCATGGGGAGTAAGAGCTAAGTTTTGTGAGGCATGGGGAGTAAGAGCTAAGTTTTGTGAGGCATGGGGAGTAAGAGCTAAGTTTTGTGAGGCATGGGGAGTAAGAGCTTAGTTTTTTGAGGCATGAGTAAGAGCTTAGTTTTGTGAGGTATGGGGAGTAAGAGTTTAGTTTTGTGAGGCATGGGGAGTAAGAGCTAAGTTTTGTGAGGCATGGGGAGTAAGAGCTAAGTTTTGTGAGGCATGGGGAGTAAGAGCTAAGTTTTGTGAGGCATGGGGAGTAAGAGCTAAGTTTTGTGAGGCATGGGGAGTAAGAGCTAAGTTTTGTGAGGCATGGGGAGTAAGAGCTAAGTTTTGTGAGGCATGGGGAGTAAGAGCTAAGTTTTGTGAGGCATGGGGAGTAAGAGCTAAGTTTTGTGAGGCATGGGGAGTAAGAGCTAAGTTTTGTGAGGCATGGGGAGTAAGAGCTAAGTTTTGTGAGGCATGGGGAGTAAGAGCTAAGTTTTGTGAGGCATGGGGAGTAAGAGCTAAGTTTTGTGAGGCATGGGGAGTAAGAGCTAAGTTTTGTGAGGCATGGGGAGTAAGAGCTAAGTTTTGTGAGGCATGGGGAGTAAGAGCTAAGTTTTGTGAGGCAGAGCATGGGGAGTAAGAGCTAAGTTTTGTGAGGCATGGGGAGTAAGAGCTAAGTTTTGTGAGGCATGGGGAGTAAGAGCTAAGTTTTGTGAGGCATGGGGAGTAAGAGCTAAGTTTTGTGAGGCATGGGGAGTAAGAGCTAAGTTTTGTGAGGCATGGGGAGTAAGAGCTAAGTTTTGTGAGGCATGGGGAGGAACATGGTGTGTCCTCCCATACATCGTAGCCATCCATATAAATTTACCTATTTAGCAGTTCTTTGTTTATCGCTATCAGACCCGGCAATAACTGAATTAGTTACATGGGTCCATGTTTCTCACTGCCTTTCACACCTGTAACTCCATTGTAACTCCTATATATTTCTTCTAAAAACATTCAGTAAAAGGCTGATTTCTGTCTGAATATGTCTAACGTACGTACGTTGTGTGTGTGTGTGTGTGTGTGTGTGTGTGTGTGTGTGTGTGTGTGTGTGTGTGGGTGGGTGGGGTAATCGTTGGTATCCATTATGTACATTCCAGCACAAGAGATTGTTTTTCCCCTTATCTACACTGTACAGTCCTCTCACCATTACAGAACCATCCCCATCCCCACAGAAGCACCGCCACAATACCATCACCGCCACAATACCATCACCGCCACAATACCATTACGGCCATCATACCATTACGGCCATCATACCATTACGGCCACAATACCATTACCGCCACAATATCATCACCCCCACAACACCATCACCCCCACAACACCATCACCCCCACAACACAACCACAATACCATCACCCCCACAATACCATCACCCCCAGAACACCATGACCCCCACAATACCATGGCCCCCACAATACCATGACCCCCACAATACCATGACCCCCACAATACCATGACCCCCACAATACCATGACCCCCACAATACCATGACCCCCACAATGCCATGACCCCCACAATACCATCACCGCCACAATACCATCACCCCCAACAATACCATCACTCCCTATTGCGACCCCTGAATGGGTCACAATGTATATAATGTATATTACCTGTTCATATAATTTTATATTGCTTATATTTGCGATATTAGCTAAATCGTAAATATATTGCTTTATATTATTATTTGACTTAGTTATATTATTAGGTAGGATGTAACATTTATATATTATTCTGTGCTCATAGTTCGAGTGTTAAGTAGCTGACAGTATTGTCTAACTACTGTTTTCTCTCCGCTCGTTACGCTGCTGGCTTCTCGGTGTTGCTAGGCAGCAGCAGTCCACGGAGAGTCACGTGACCAGGGGGGGTGATCACACCTCACCTGGAGTAGTCTGCCTGGCCTGCGCTCGCTATTGTCGGTTGGACGTTGCTTCTAACAAGAGGTCCCCACACCAGCTCTACCTTGTGGGCCCTTGTTGGAAGATCGTCTTTGTCGCTTTCTTGTTGTTGGTTCTGTGTAACTCTGTTCACAGAACATGGTCTAGGCTTAGTGATTTTCGGCGTTGTACCGAGGTTGCGTGTCGCATAGACACTCTGAGCAACTCAGGTCCTGAGCTGTAGCTTCTGACTTAATTTGTACTGGTATCTGTGTACTGTCACAGTCGGGGATTTTCTAATGCTGAACTTAGATTCAGTAGTATGGGAGTTTTGTGACTTTAGTGTAAGATGTGCAGATGGTCCCTACTTAGTGTTGTTATATTATCTCTTTGTTCCTGATTGTGTGTCGCTGTTGCTCGTTATATTGCTGTTCGGCTTATCAGTCGATTTATTGTTCAAGCAAGCTGTTCTGATTGCCAGGTTGGTCAAGAAATTAGTTTATGGGAGGACTTTTAGTCAGTCACTGGTTAAGTCTAGTCGAGTCTTGAGACATAGCGAACTACTTAGAGCACTTACACACATACACACAAACTTACTTGTATATATCTGTACTATGTTATTAAATGTTAACAATGTACCAGAGGGTACTTAAAAGCCATAAAAATGTGATATGTGCCTTCAGCACAATACTACTGTACACCAGAGAAGTGTAGGAACTTGTATCCTATATTATATTCAATTGATTAATTTAATTTACTTTCATCTTATACGCCTAGACTTTATTAATAAACTTATTAAATTTTAATTTCTTTAGTCAGTAGCCTACCAGTTGTAATCCTGAAGCACTAAGGAATCTTACTAAATTTTAATGGATAATTGGACCAGGATACTGACTACTTGTTACAAAAACCCAGTAACAGGCTGGATGCTAGAAGGGCAGACCTTTCTAGTATTCACTGGAGATTTTTATGCTTATTAGAAATCGCGTTTTTTTTTTTTTTTTTTTTGTAACATCACCCCACAGTACCATCACCTCTCACAATACACATCATCACGCCCACAATCACGCCCCCCCCCCACAATATCCACCCCACAATACCATCACGCCCACAATACCATCACGCCCACAATACCATCACGCCCACAATACCTTCACCGCCCACAATACCATCACCGCCCACAATACCATCACCGCCCACAATACCATCACCCCCCACAATACCATCACCGCCACAGTACCATCACCCCTAACAGTACCATCACCCCATAATACCATCATCCCCATAATACCATCATCCCCATAATACCATCACCCCCACAATACCATCACCCCCCCACAATACCATCACCCAACAACACCATGACCTTCACAACACCATGACCCCCACAACACCATGACCCCCACAACACCATGACCCCTACAATGCCATCACCCCCACAATGCCATCACCCCCACAATACCATCATCGCCACAATACCATCACCCCAACAATACCATCACCCCCAACAATACCATCACCCCAACAATACCATCACCCCCACAATACCATCACAACACCACCCCCACAACACCACCCCCACCACACCACCACCCCAGAGTACCAACACCCCCCACAAAACCATCAACCCCACAATACCATCGCTCCTACAGTACCATCACCCCCACAGTACCCTCACCCCCAGAGTACCCTCACCCCCACAGTACCATCACCCCCCACAGTACCATCACCCCCACAGTACCATCACCCACCACAGTACCATCACCCACCACAGTACCATCACCCCCAACAATACCATCACCCAACAACACCATGACCCCCACAACACCATGACCCCCACACTGCCATGACCCCCACACTGCCATCACCCCCACAATACCATCACCCCCCACAATACCATCACCGCCACAATACCATCACCCCCAACAATACCATCACCCCCAACAATACCATCACCCCCACAATACCATCACCACAACACCATCACCCCCACATCACCTCCACAGTACCATCAACCCCACAATACTATCAACCCCACAATACCATTACCCCCAACAATACCATCACCCCCAACAATACCATCACCCCCAACAATACCATCACCCCCAACAATACCATCACCCCCAACAATACCATCACCCCAACAATACTATCACCCCCTCAATACTATCACCCCCACAATACTATCACCCCCACAATACCATCACCCCTATAATACTATCACCCACACATTACCATCACTCCTGCAATACCATCAACCCATCAATACCATCACTCCTACAATGCCATCACCCCCCACAATACCATCACCCCCGCAATACCATCACCCCCACAATACCATCACCCCCCACAATACCATCACCCACACAATACCATCCCCCACACAATACCATCACCGCCACATCATCCCCCCCACAATACCATCACCCTCTCACAATACCATCACCCCCACAATCATCACCTCCCACAATACCATCACCTCTCACAATACCATCATCTCTCACAATACCATCACCTCTCACAATACCATCACCGCCACATCACCTCTCACAATACCATCACCTCTCACAATACCATCACCCCCCACAATACCATCACGCCCACAATACCATTACGCCCACAATACCATTACGCCCACAATATCATCACGCCCACAATACCATCACCCCACACAATACCATCACCCCACACAATACCATCACCCCACACAATACCATCACCCCACACAATACCATCACCCCCCACAATACCCTCACCCACACAATACCATCACCCACACAATACGATCACCCCCACAATACCATCACCCTCCCCACACAATACCCTCACCCCCCACGATCACACCTCATCACCCCACGCAATACCCTCACCCACACAATACCATGACCCCCACAATACCATCACCCCCCACAATACCAATGCTTCGTCTCTTCGAGTACTAACAAGAGTCGCCATTTCGTGTATTAAACTGTCTGTACAGGAGCAAAAATTTATTATCTTAAAGCCATTTCTAGACATTTTTCGTATTTTTTTCCCCCAAAGATTCCGGACCAGGTGGTTGTGTAAGGTCACGTAATTGGTGGTCGTGACTGGAAAGCCGGAGTCGTTCACCCAATCACAGCCAAGCTCTTGGGTCCAGAAACTTTACAACCGCTGTATATACTCAGAGGTATACGCGGTTATACTCCCATAGGTATATGCCTCTTTTCAAATACAGTCCTCCCAGAGGTGCATGTTCCACAGTATACTGTATGACCCCAAAGGTGTATACCTATGTATAAACGCCCATAAATGTGTGTATCCTTAGAAGTGAATCTGTGTATTTACTTCTAGAGATGCAGTAGGATCACAGAAAACAGATGATATCGCAACATGCAAAATAACTGCTGAAAAACAGTGAGTTTCGTAGAGCTTTCGTGATTTCTCTCATTGTCCTTAATAATGTGAAATCAGGAAAGTAATTAGAAATTCACTATTTTTTTCACAGTGGTTATTTTGCACTTCTGATGGTGTGTACCTCAGTGTAAGCTAAAAATGTGTATGCTTCTGGAGGTGCGTATGCTTCTGGAGGTGTGTATGCTTCTGGAGGTGTGTATGCTTCTGGAGGTGTGTATACTTCTGGAGGTGTGTATGCTTCTGGAGGTGTGTATGCTTCTGGAGGTGTGTATGCTTCTGGAGGTGTGTATGCTTCTGGAGGTGTGTATGCTTCTGGAGGTGCGTATGCTTCTGGAGGTGCGTATGCTTCTGGAGGTGCGTATGCTTCTGGAGGTGCGTATGCTTCTGGAGGTGCGTATGCTTCTGGAGGTGCGTATGCTTCTGGAGGTGCGTATGCTTCTGGAGGTGCGTACGCTTCTGGAGGTGCGTACGCTTCTGGAGGTGCGTATGCTTCTAGAGGTGCGTATGCTTCTAGAGGTGCGTACGCTTCTGGAGGTGCGTATGCTTCTGGAGGTGCGTATGCTTCTGGAGGTGCGTATGCATCTAGAGGTGCGTATGCATCTAGAGGTGCGTATGCATCTACAGATGCATATGCATCTAGAGGTGCATATGCATCTAGAGGTGTGTATGCCTCTAGAAGTGTGTATGCCTCTATAAGTGTGTATGCATCTAGAGGTATGTATGCCTCTAGAGGTGCATTTCACGACACATGCAGTACTGTGAGGTCACGCTGCTGAGCCGGCATAAAGGGATGGCAAAACTTTATTTAATTTCTACGAGTTTTTTCAAGTCAAAATTTTTGCGCATTTTTCAGAAAACTGCAGATAAAAATCTGCTGTTTTTTAATATCTACAAAACTGTTGCATTATTATAATAATTATAATAATATTATTATTAGATTCTCTGAAACACACACACACACACACACACACACACACACACACACACACACACACACACACACACACACACACACACACACACACACCAGTATGCAGCACCAGTCTGGAACCCACACCTGGTCAAGCACGTCAAGAAGTTAGAGAAAGTACAAAGGTTTGCAACAAGGCTAGTCCCAGAGCTCAAGGGAATGTCGTACGAGGAAAGGTTAAGGGAAATCGGACTGACGACACTGGAGGACAGAAGGGTCAGGGGAGACATGATAACGACATACAAGATACTGCGGGGAATAGACAAGGTGGACAGAGATAGGATGTTCCAGAGAGGGGACACAGGGACAAGGGGTCACAACTGGAAGCTGAAGACTCAGACGAGTCACAGGGACGTTAGGAAGTATTTCTTCAGTCATAGAGTTGTCAGCAAGTGGAATAGCCTAGCAAGTGAAGTAGTGGAGGCAGGAACCATACATAGTTTTAAGAAGAGGTATGACAAAGCTCAGGAAGCAGAGAGAGAGAGGATCCAGTAGCGATCAGTGAAGAGGCGGGGCCAGGAGCTGAGTCTCGACCCCTGCAACCACAATTAGGTGAATTAGGTGAGTACACACACACACACACACACACACACACACACACACACACACACACACACACACACACACACACACACACACACACACACACACACACACAGACCAGACAAAGATTTAAAACACAAACGCTCAGGTGGACAACTTTTCTGTCACTTACAGCAGCGTGGACACAATGAATTTGAACAATAATAAAGTTTGCCGTCACGCATCTGTACACACAAATTTAAGGCTGAAAAGTCGAGCGGAATTTCAGCGCTGCATTTGCAGAGAAATATATTGAGAGAGTTAGGAGGAAGTCGCTGCAGAGGTGGGTGATGGGGGCACTGAAGGTGGGGGGGTTGATAGGCATTCTGTAGGAGGTAGTGGGGGTTGACTGGAACAACGGAATTGGTGGGTGGGTGGGTGAGGTCGGCGCTGAAGACGGTAGTCACACCAGTCGTGGGTGAGGGAGGACGATGAAGAAGGTAGTCACACTAGGGTTGGGTGAGAGAGGACGTTGAAGAAGGTAGTCACACCAGGGCTGGGTGAGGGTGGACGTTAAAAAAGGTAGTCACACCAGGGGTGGGTGAGAGAGGACGTTGAAGAAGGTAGTCACACCAGGGGTGGGTGAGGGAGGACGTTGAAGAAGGTAGTCACACCAGGGCTGGGTGAGAGAGGACGTTGAAGAAGGTAGTCACACCAGAGCTGGGTGAGAGAGGACGTTGAAAAAGGTAGTCACACCAGGGGTGGGTGAGAGAGGACGTTGAAGAAGGTAGTCACACCAGAGGTGGGTGAGAGAGGACGTTGAAGGTAGTCACACCAGGGCTGGGTGAGGGAGGACGTTGAAGAAGGTAGTCACGCCAGGGGTGGGTGAGGGAGGACGTCGAAGAAGGTAGTCACACCAGGGGTGGGTGAGAGAGGACGTTGAAGAAGGTAGTCACACCAGGGGTGGGTAAGGGAGGCGCTGAAGGACACTT
Organism: Cherax quadricarinatus; assembly: GCF_038502225.1. Taxonomy (NCBI): domain Eukaryota; kingdom Metazoa; phylum Arthropoda; class Malacostraca; order Decapoda; family Parastacidae; genus Cherax; species Cherax quadricarinatus. The sequence continues at coordinate 8,092,423 of NC_091331.1, read as the reverse complement.
GAATATTCATAACATGTAAACTCCCGGTCTTCAAGGTGCTGTTATTAGTGATTAATGGCTGTGGGAGCACCACCTGTGTGCCAGTCGGTTCTGCGAGACCTGTACAGCTGTTTCCAGCTGCTGTAGTTATTATCAGTTATGTATTGTGTCCCCTCAAGGAAGGTTCCTTGATGTTGGTGAGGGGCTCTTGATTTAGGGAATTGGATCTGTGCTCCAGTTCCCCGAATTAAGCCTAAATGCCTTCCACATCCCCCCCCCAGACGCTGTATAATCCTCCGGGTTTAGCGCTTCCCCCTTGATTATAATAATAATATGTATTGTGTAAGCTATGTATTATTAGCTATGTATTGCATCAGCTCTGTATTATATCAGTTATGTATTATATTAGTTATATATTATATCAGTTATGTATTATATCAACTGTATTATAGCTGTGTATTGTATCAGCTATGTATTGTGCCAGCCATGTATTGTGCCAGCCATGTATTGTGCCAGCCATGTATTGTGCCAGCCATGTATTGTGCCAGCCATGTATTGTGCTAACTATGGCACAATACATGGCTGGCACAATACATGGGTTCTATCAACTATGGGTTCTGTCAACTGTGAGTTCTGTCAATTATGGGTTCTACCAACTATAGGTTGCATTAGCTATAGGTTACATCAGTAATTCTACGCTCGTGAATAATAACCACAGCGAAAAATCACAGCATCAATCTTTTCCAATTAAAACTTTACAACAAAAGTGGAACACTTGTTGTGCCCCGAAAGAAGACGACGTTCTTTGAACAACACGAATCTACTGAATGTGAGTAGAGGTATATCTGGGGGTATTGATGACAAATTGCGTATAACCACTTTGTCAGAGTACTGATGGGAAAAAACGGCTTTGTTGGTAGATCATCAGAGCCTGCCTGATAGCGTTCACTCTCAGTGAGCCTTGAGTACATTTAGTTTTGGTCGCCATATTTAGCGATGGATACTGACACGTTGAAGAGTGTCCAGTACCGAGTGACGACGATATATCCCGACTCATGACACTATTCGATCTCCAGTGATTTCATTTTTGCAAGTTCAAGGTTGAAAATTGCTTTACTAAAAATATTTCACATTAGGTGACATGGCAGTTTCAGTTCAGAAAATTCCTTAGCGTTAACGTTACAAACACAACGAGAAACAAATATTTTAAAATCATACGCGCATTCTTTCATTTCAGCAACGCGAAGTATATTTCATTTTTCATCTCGAGTAGTAAACACGTGAAATGGATTACCGGAAGTAATTAGGATTTACACCGAATATTCCTTTAAAAGCCTTGAATAAACAAAGAGCTTTTGGTTCCCATTCCTCTGTTGCTCTTTGATTTCCTTTGTATTCCTTTGTATGCCTCTTCCTCTTCGTCTTTTATAGTATCTCATTCATCTCCTCTGCTCAGTCTTCCATCCAATTGCGCGAGTCCCTCCATGTGCTCTCTTCTCCATCTCCTTCAATATAACCCTAACTCCTCTGTCTCTCCCTCTTTCCCTTCTCTTCCCCTCTCTTCTCGCTTTTCCTCCTCCTTCCCTCCCCAGGCACCACTCCAGCCACAGCATCACCATCATTGTTTTCTGAACACTGGGATTGTTGCTCTTGTCTCCCCTCTCTTCCTCCCCTCCTTCCCTCCCCTCCTCCCCTCCTTCCCTCCCCTCCTCCCCCTTCCTCCCTCCAGTAAATAATACCTCACCCCCTGCTTGCCTTCACGCCCCCATGATTTTCCCTTCTCTCTCACTCTCCCTCACACTACCTCTCTCATTCTCTCTATTTCCTTCTGGCTCTACCTCCATCAACCTTTTTTTTTCCAATCTGTAACTTATAATAAATCCTTCATCGGTAAATTTTAGGTTAAAAGATTAGAACTCTTCTAACAGCGTGCTTGCGCTTGCGTCTGTCGTCTGTCAGAATGTGGGATTTTTTTCCAGGTCTCCTTACACACATTTGTGACAATACAACATGAAATCCCATTTTTATTTGGAGAAGTGCTAGCAGAAAAGTGTTGCTTTACCATAAAGGAATGTGAGTCAAGACCTGTATACATAGTCGCTACCCCGACTCTTCAGGACGTCAGGGTAGCGACTAGTTTTCCTTTGCTGCTTTCAGTGATCTGAATGAAAACGAATGATTTATTTGCCATGAGATGACGCACTCCCCTTCTCCCGGCACTTCGGCCGGGAGAAGGGGAGCGGCAAGAGTGTGGAGGTGATGCACCTGATGACACAACCGTGGGTCATGGCAGCAGTGACCGCTAACATACCTGTGGTGGGCTCGGTGGTCTAAGTGATATGCAACAAGGTAAAATAAAAATTGTTCGTATGTAGAAGTGAAGCGAAGAGCTCTGAATAAAAGAGATGCTTCACTTCTAATCACAGGGAATTAGCTGACAGGTCAACTGGTGAAATTGACCTGATATAGGATATTGTGCATTAGACACCTTTGTCGATGCTAATAACCCACAGAGAATCAGAAACACGGAAAATATACTGGTCTGTATATTTCGACACACATGTGGAGACCTCTTCAACAGATACAAAAAGTGAGAAGGGAGTGTTTATAAAGGGAGGATCCGTCCCTCAGGTGCGAAAATGAGCACCAGGTCAGGCAGCGAGTGAGACGTCAGGTCAGAAAGAAGGTAACTGGAACCGAGTTACAACACTGTACTGCTATGCCGAATCTAATGCTGGTTTTCTGAATTAGTTTTGGTGATGGTATGTACTTAAGGGTGAATTTTGAAATTACATGTGGTTTCCATTATCCCTGTGAGATATAACTGGGGTTTATAACAACGAGAGCCGAGGCTATGCATTTTCCTGTATATCTGCAGTATGATTTGTGTGTGACAGCAGGAGCTTCCCATGTTATTACTGCCAACATGTTGAAAGACGGCTGAACTCTCTCGTCCATAACGAATCGTCCTCTTGTGTTCGGTGATCATGGTTGATAACATTCTGCCAGTCTTCCCGATGTATAGTTGGCAGTAGTTTTTACATGGTATGTGATAAACTCTTGATGTATCTTAAGCATCTGTTCGTTTCTTGGAGAAGTGATCCCTCAATTTGTTGGAATATGTTAGAATAAAGAAATGATTATGTTAATCACGTTAAGACGACTGACAATTCCTTGGTGAAAGGGGACCATGAGCTGTGATTTACTGGATCGAGTTGTCTTTCTGAAGTGAGATTATATAATAATTGGTAGTGGCTTTCTTCTCACCGCGTCTGTGGAACAAATCCAAGTATCCAAGTGTTGTGAATTGTGTCCCGGGGGGATTTGTATTTTCGTGGTCCATCGTTGATGAGCTACATACCCTGAGTGCACCGGAATTGAATGGTAGTTATAGAAATGGTTAAGTTGGCAGTGTACGTTGAAAGTTCAACCTGATCGTTGTTTCTAGTGAGGAGAACATCAAGGAATGTTAGTCGGTTGTTTCCCATTCATCTTTGAACTTTACAGAAGGAACAATTTGAGTTTCTCAAAGAATGTGTCCAAACTGTCTCAACTATCGTCGCATATGGTGGAGAAATCATATATATATATATATATATATATATATATATATATATATATATATATATATATATATATATATATATATATATATATATATATATATATATATATATATATATATATATATATATATATATATATATATATATATATATATATATATATATATACTTACATTATATTATATATATTAGTGAGTACAGGAGACAGGACATCTCCTACTTCAACCAAATTTCTGTTTGGAGAATTCATTGATGAGGAAGAAAACATTGATAGTAACACAATTTTAGTAAGGACTAAAATTTTCTGAATGGAAAGTTGGAACTCCTATTGATGTGGAAGTAATTCGGTTGCCAGGAAGTTGAAAATATCATCCAGACCAGTGTATCATACTCAACAGTTCCGGGAAGAATCACATCTACTATCACGTACGTTTATTCTCTTTTCCGATACAAAAAGATACTCTATTTAATTCTCTCTCTCTCTCTCTCTCTCTCTCTCTCTCTCTCTCTCTCTCTCTCTCTCTCTCTCTCTCGCTCGCTCGCTCGCTCGCTCGCTCGCCCGATCACCACTGCTCCTGTAGATGCAAACACTGATAACGAGACACCACCAATAGATATCAGCTCCTGTAGCCATGAATGGGCATCATACACCAGAACCATTTCACGATTGAGTACTTTGTTTACCATCATTTTTTTTCTTTTTGGTTTCTGTGCCGTCGCAAATAAATTAATGCATTTAAAAAGTAAGCTTGCCATATCAAGACGTTGCAAACGTGTTTTCTTCAAGTATTTTTCCCATATGCTTCAGGCAAATGTTCGTTACTGAGGAACTGTTCCTATGTACCACACATTACACATGCTAAAAGATTTGGACTCACGAAATCGTAATGACACGACTGCAAACAAACCATACCACGGGCGGGGATAGAACCCGCGATCAGAGAGTCTCAAAACTCCAGACAGTCGCGTTAGCCACTGGACCAGCTAGCCACGTTAACGGCTTTGAGGGGACTTGAGCTAGAGTTCGTCACGGCTACGCTAGCTGGAGATTCGTCTGTAAAAACTTGTATCTGTGGTCACAGTGGTGCCTATGCTAACCTTCCTATGGTGTAGAAATATACCTAGTTGGACGAATCTAATTTTGGCTAGCTGGTCCAGTGGCTAACGCGACGGTCTGGAGTTTTGAGACTCTCTGATCGCGGGTTCTATCCCCGCCCGTTGTATGGATTAAAAGATTTGGAATTTCGCATCAGTGTACACTCAGTCAATATAAATTATGTATTCATCTCTCAGTTTTCTTACATAAATCGTCGCAATATATATGATCACCTGTGCCAGTCAGCATTTTTTTCTCTCAGAAAATATAAAGCAGTAAGCGAAAGGATATAATTTTTTTTTTTTTTTTTTGGCTTTCGTGGAGCCTCAGTAAGCTGTGGACTGGTATCTGTGAAAAGTCGTTGCTCACGCCAAACACCAGCCACACTTTGTCAATATAGAGCCAGTGAAAAATTGCAACATTGCAACATTGCCACTAGAGTGTCGGAACAGACGCTTGTGACTACCTATCCCCCTCCCCTTAACAGACTACTAACATGGTCCAACAAGCGGCTTCCAGAGATCATGCACATTGGGGAAGATGGGGGTAAACCGGGCGCAGGGTACAGCATGGGCGGAGAGAAAATGCATAAAATTAGTAAACGAATTTGACCTGGAGGTATCCATTACGCAAAATATATCGCCAGAATTCCCCGTCAGCAGTACACCGTCAACGGTATATGAAACACTAGCAAACTTTAGAACAGCAATCTGGAACTTTAACATAGAATACTTCATATTTTATATACGACATATGTTAGACCAATTGTTCAGCACAAAGCCCCAGAAAGGAGCCCACGTCTGATCACACACTTGTAGATGCTCGAAGAAGTTTAAAGATGTGCAACCAGACTAGTACCAGCACTAAGAGGAATGCAATATGAGGGAAAGTTCACGGAACTGTGCCGGACAACCTTAGCTGAGAGGAGGATTAAAAACGGAGACTCAATTACAATAAAAAAGCCTTAAGGGGAATTGATTGATCAGACAGGGACAGATTGTTTAATTAACAGTTACCGGATTAAGTGTACACAGGAGCGACTGAGAAGTAATGAAATCTTAGGCTCGGGGTGGTCGAAAAGTGGAGGCATTTAGATGAAGAAGTAGAGATGTAGTCGATGCACAACTTCAAGAGTAGATGTTAAGATGCTAGAAATCGGTGATGCCAATCAAAGTAGTGAGAGAGACGGGGGTCGTAAGACGGATCTCGATCCAAGTACTTACAAACAGGTGAATACACAAACATACACACACATATGGGAACATACTCCAGTGGATCAGAGTACCTTAGGGAAAGGAAGCAGAGTGATCGTCCGGAGAGAGATGTAAGAATGAGGATGAGTAAAGAGCGTGGTTCTGCAAGGATCGGTATTAGGACCAGCACTGTTTCTGGCTTACGTGAATAACGTAACAGATGTTATGGAGTCAGTTGTATCTATCCCTGTTTGCTTATGATGCAAAACTAATGAGGATACAAACATACGAAGACGGGAATAGCTACTAATGTATCTTGACAAACTGCAAAATTGGTCAGATAAGTTGTTGCTTGAATTCAACCGCAACAAATGGAAGGTAATTAAAATCAGAGAAAGAGTCCAGAAGACCGGACACGGAATATAGATTCTGGGAACAGAGGCTGCAGATTACATATTGCCAGAGGCTCGCATCAACCGAATAATCTCTGCAGCCAATGCTCGTCCGGCAAATTTAAGAGTGGCCTTCAGGAATCTACACAAACAGGAGTACCGGGCCCTTTATACAACATGCCAGGCCCATCTTGGAATGTACAACAACGGCATGGAGCCTACACCTGAGAAAGCATGTTAAACCAGAGAACGTGCAGATGTGTGCCACAAGATAAGTTCCAGGACTATGAGGAATGAGCTATGAAGAGAGGCTGGTGGAACTGAATCTAACAACTCGAGAGGACAGAAGAACCAGGGAAGGCGTAATAACGTACAAAATACCCACAGGAATTGATAAGGTAGACATGAAGAGGCTGTTTGAAATGTTGAAGGCCTTGATGAGTCACAAGGATGTCATGAAATATTTCTTCAATCCCGGAACCCAGTATGGTCAGGAAGTGGAAAAACCTTGACGAAAAGGTGGTGGAGGCAAACACACTACATAGTTCTAAGAGCAGGTACGATAGAGCTCATGAGGTTAGGAGCGATTATACCTGGCAAGGGAAAAATCGAGAGACGGGACCAGGAGCTAACGACTCTTGCGGTCACATATACTATAGGGTGATACATACAGAGGAGTACACACACTATCACAGTTACAGATAATGCATCTTGCAAATGATTGGCAGTTCGGATGCAAATTAACAAGGAGGTGCTCCGCCCATCACTTTAATTAAACCTTGTGTACAACATTCTCAATAAAGCCCTTTGTAATATACTCATAAATTTAAACTATGTAGAAAAACCAAATCTCCCCTACCATGGCCCTTAATGAGCCAACTTTAATGAACGAGCTTGCTAATATTCCCGACAATGACCCGATGATACGCCAATATGTAAGAGATCTCTCTACAAACATTATTGTAATCTTAGAAACTAATAACCTTTCACCAAGGGGCAGAGTAACGAGAGTGTAATATAAGAAGTGTATTGGACACAGCTGGAAACATGAAGTTGATTACTGATAACATCTGATAAGATTTATGGGATTTTCATGGAAAAGTGCTAAAATTATATAGGTTGTAGGATTAAGATGACAATTAAAGGTATATAATCAAGTTTGATCTAGGGAAAAAAGGTTTGTAGCCAGAATTCCTTTGATCATGAGCCCTTCACCAGTATCTAGGCACCCTGCTTGAGGAAGCGACATTTGAGGCACAGGATAGGCGATGTTATGAGACGCCGACGAGAGAATAAGGAAACACAAATACAGTTATATGCATCATTTGTTGACGTTTCTCCCACGCGGTGAGCTTTATCGATTGACAGGTAAACCTGCTATAAGAGGGAGAACTTATAAATCAAGTACCAGCAGTGAGGTGAAGAACAAGTGAGGAGCGCATCAGGTATTCTGCGTAGAGGTTCAGTTAAATTGTGAAAACCGTAATTCTGGTTGAAGTTGGTGGATACTCTGATGAATGCACTTTCATTGTTTCTTCATTTGAGTGTCGTTCGTCTTTTCAATTAGTATTTGACCAGCACAGTTTATCAGGTGGATGGGGAAATTATGGTGTATGTAACTCAAGCGTTATTGAGGTTTGTTCTGCTGGCGAAGTGATGTTCTAAAATACTCTTATGGAGGGCTCTGGATGTTTCAACTAAGACGACTTTTGTCCTAATTTTTCCATGGATGGTGTGCATGTTTGCAGAAGTTACGTTGAAGGTGTTTCTCTCTGGTGATGCAATTGATAGCGGAGGCGATGGTGGCTATGCTGAGTTTGCTGTTGGAGAAGAACTACGTGTATTTGGCAGCATAATTGTTGGAAAGAACTTCGTATCTGTCTTCGATGGTGTCTGGTCTTGCTATGGCAAGTCGTCTGTAGTGCCAATGAAATATCAAGGGTAGTGTAGTTTGGCGAAAAATTGTGCAAGGAAGAGCATTCCTCTCCAAGAAATTCACTACCGCAGATGCGGAAAGCTCTTAGGAGAAAACCCATGAGAATACATCTTTACTCGTGATGTCGTGGTTGAATGGAAGTGGAGAAGATCACGTTGGTTGCTTGGTGGGTTTCTGATAAACCTTGAAACGAAGTTCGTTGCCAGATTTGCAGCGTAAAACTTCCAGGAAAAGAAGTATCACTGATTTCCTCTTCAGCGCAAACTGCATCGGTTCAGTAGCCTCAACGAAGTCGAGCCCTCAATACAATTTACACTTGAGGATGCACTCCCTATGAATAAAAGGATAATTTCTGTAATCTTTCGAAAATACTTGAAGTTGGACTACGTTGGATCGAGTTAAAGTACAATAGGTTAAGTTACATTAACCTATAGAGTCGTCTGGCAAGGTATTGGATCAGCAGAACTAGAAAACGTTCAAATTTGCATGCCTGTCACTTCTGGTGTGGGACTTTTCGCCCACGCAGGCGCCTCTCATGACCGGTAAATCAATATTATTATTAGCGGCTATTTTGATAAATTAGCAAAAATGGCGGTTGTCAATTTTGGGCCAATTGTAAATTGTTAAAAAATATATATTAATTTGTGATTAATAACCCGCTGAGATAAATTTATTTATCGAGAACTCCATTAATTTAGATAAAAGTGGAAGACTTGGAAGACAGGGAAATAGCGATAGAGAGGAAGAGTGGTAGGGAGAGGAAAGTAAAGGACAGATGGGGAATGGAATAAGGTGCTAGACTATAGAACTCTCTCTCAGTAATGTCCAGTTCCAGTAGGTGAATATATAGTAATTTATTTAATATACTGAAGTGTGATATTTATCCTCTACCCCCATGAACCGTTATCATTCCTTGGTTCATGTCTATGTCCGGCCATAACAGTATCATTAATTAAATTGTCTCTGGCTGTGTATTTATTTTATTTAATAGTAATCAATATTCAGCACATTTTTGAGAACAGGGTGAATTATGAGATAGAAGTGTGTAAGTTTACATGATTTCCCTAATGTCATGTGTCAGGTCAGTCAAGAAGTGTGACTGCTGATGGGGGATTTTTTTTTTCAGAAACGTGCAGCCAGAGTGAAGGTTGTGAGGTCTGCTGCTTCTTATTGTACAGTTGTCTTCCGGCTGCCTATGAAGTTAGTGTAGGTGAGAACTGAATTATCAAGTAATTATAAATATATAATGTTGGTTCATTAGTATGTAGTGATGATACATCAACTGGAGAATGAAACAATGGAGACAACAATTGAAAGGATTTGTATATTTCGACTTCCCACTGAAATCATGTTTTTCAGATATAAGAGAATGGGGAAAAAAGGACTATAGTTTGAGGTTACATGAAGAGCTGTAATGGAGTTGTGTCGTTTGGGAAAGTTTGACATGAGTCATGGTAGGTTTAAATTAGATCATAGTGGTATTACTAAGATTTCAGGATAGAGATCGTGTAGTTCCAGGAATGTCTGGTCTGATGAAAATCATAATTTGCTTTGCTGGGATATATGATCAATGTAAATTTAGTGATCATGTCTGGTTTCGAATGACCTTGTGAAAATTGGTATAGAGTCGATATTGGCTGCTAATACGTTTTTCTTTTTTTGTAGAAATCATTAACACGCACATCCCACACAGGAGAAAAAAAAAACTTATGACGTTCCGGTCTGACTTGGAATATTAACTAGTCCTAGATATTTGTGTATTGTCCCAGTCACGGTATTTTTTCCTTTTAATTAATTTACTTTGATTCAGTTTTGCCTTTTCCCAATTTATGGTATGATTCAAAGTTTTCATGTGTTGGAATTTTGCCATATTCTCTTGTCTATCTTACATGGCCATGAAATATTAAGAAAAACATAGGAAAGAAGAGACTTGATTATCGTCTTACGTGTTCACGAACAGGGAAAAAAAAGACCACAGATTTATGGACTCAATTCTTTATATCCTCAGCATTTCAGAAAATCGAGAAACCTGAATAATAAATTCACATACCAGAGTGATATTTCAATTGAGTTCCTTTCATATGAATAAACCAGTATAGATAAATAAGCGTAAATGTTGTAAAACTTCGCATAATTCAGCACAAACGTTCCAAATATAACAATCCACAAAACTATTATCCACATGGCCAATAAAGATCACACTTTGTCAAAATAAGAACTGTCAGTCACTGAGAGTTCCTCGCGTCTTCTCTGTTAAGAACCTTCAACTGAGGAGAAGAATCTCCTTATCCGGATCATTTGTGGAATCCAAATCCAGGCGGGTGACGGCGGGCAGAGGAAAGCCGATCATCTGCTGCCGCTTCCCGCGGTTGTCTTGTGGGAGGTGTTGGGTGGTGGTACCTGCGGCTATTGTCTTGTGTTAGGTGGTAGTTCATGTGGTTATTGTCTTGCCGCAGGTGTTGGATGGTGGCCCCTGCGGTTGTCTTGCGGTAGGTGTTGGGTGGTGGACCCTACGTTTAATGTCTTGCGGGAGTTGTTGGGTGGTGGCCCCTGCGGTTGTCTTGTGGGAGGTGTTGAGTGATGGCCTCCGGTATTCTCCCGGCCCGGGTCTTTTCCAAGTAGTGGTGACCCGGCCTTGGCTCCCTATCTGGGTAGTGTCTCGAGACTTAGTCTCCCATGGGAGGAGGTACAAGTACCTCCTCATCTTCGGGACCAAGTGTCCCCAGGCCTAGCCACATTCCCCGCCCTCACGGGGCTCGTAGGGAGAAGCTAGGCCTCTGGTCTGCCATCTACCCCGCCTCAAAGGGGCTCGTGGGGATGGCAGTCTTATGAGCTGCAGATGGTAGCAAGCTCAGTTATTTGTGGGAGATGTTGGGTCTTGGCTCCTGCGGTTGTCTTATGGAAGGTGTTGGGTGGTTTCCCTTCTGGTTAGTGGCTTGCCTGCGGGCAGTCAGGTGATGATCACCGCAGTTACTATCGGCGTCTGCAAGCAGGAAAATTGATCTAGAGTGACTGGTAAATTTATATTTTCTGGGGGGTTCCTTAATGCAGGTGAAAGGCTTTTGATCTTCGTAATTATAGCAGCCCTCCCCTTCCTCGGATTAAACTTAATTACCTGCCGTCCTTACTTCGTTACGCGTCTAGAACGTGAGAACCATCCTGGGTCCTTCACTCAGTGTTCCTGAGACAAGTCTCTCACTTCTCTCTCACTGCCTAGTGTAAGTTTCTCTCTCTCTATCTATCTATCTATCTATCTATCTATCTCTCTGCCAAGATCTCCCCTCACTGACTCAGTCACATCCTCCTAGTCTTTCTCTCGTCTCGGTCTGCTACATACCCTGCCTCCCCTGTAACTATCCACAATTTTCCCTGCCTCCCCTGTAAATACCCACAACCTTCCCTACCTTCCCTGTAACTACCCACAACTTTCTCTGCCTCCCCTGCAGCCACCCATATCTTCCCTACCTTCCCTACAGCATCACATCTCTGACCACTCTTTCTCCACCATCGACCGTAAAAGAGCCGTGTTCCCCACTGCTTCTTCCCTACCCTGCCATCCCTCCTTCCCTCCAGCCATCCCTCCTTCCCTCCAGCCATCCCTCCCCTCCAGCTGCCCTCCTGCCCACCACCTCTCACAGCGGCCAGTGAAATCAAGAACAATTTTACAGAGTGCAGTGTATTTGTCCCACAGCCTTTGTACTGCAACTGTCTCTAGGGTCCAGGGACTCTCTCTCTCTCTCTCTCTCTCTCTCTATGTGGGGGTTACTAATTGTCAGAGGCACTTATCGATAGACACACACACAATGTGTGCGTGTGCGTGTGTGTGGCATGTCTGCTTGGAGAAAGGTGTTATTGCCTAATTGTGCTTACCTAGTTGTGTCCACAGGAGGAGGGGTGTTCAACCCTAGCTCTAGGAACCCGCCTACGCGGTTCTCTTAAATGGTGTATGATATTCGGTATACCCCAGCAGGTGTGGTGAAAACGGTATGGTCAAAAACTTGGTTTTAATACCGGTTCTTGAAAACGGTAGCGTCACACAGGGTATATACACTGAGAGGTGAATGTCTCTCATTGTGTATAGATACAGTTTTCTTTAATCTCTAATTCAGATACTAAAGTTTTTTTGACCGGTGACATGCAGCCTTAATTACCCTTTGAGAAATCGATAGGCTTTATGCCCAATTAACCAACCAGGTAGCTTGCTGTATGGCAGAGCAATGGTACGGTGATGGATGATGGTGGTGGCTGGTAGCTTGCAATATAGGTGAGATATGGTACGGTGATGGATGATGGTGGTGGCTAGTAGCTTGCAATGTAGGTGAGATATGGTACGGTGATGGATGATGGTGGTGGCTGATAGCTTGCAATATAGGTGAGATATGGTACGGTGATGGATGATGGTGGTGGCTGGTAGCTTGCAATGTAGGTGAGATATGGTACGGTGATGGATGATGATGGTGGCTGATAGCTTGCAATATAGGTGAGATATGGTACGGTGATGGATGATGGTGGTGGCTGGTAGCTTGCAATATAGGCGAGATATGGTACGGTGATGGATGATGGTGGTGGTTGGTAGCTTGCAATATTGCTGAAGTATGGCACAGAGATGGATGATGGAAGTGGCTGGTAGCTTGCAATATTGCTGAGCCATAGTGAAGATGAGTGTGGTGGTTTGCTGGTCATGAAACAGAAAACTGTGTTCTCTGTTATGTCTGGTGGGAGTTCATGCCGGTCAAGAGCTCTTGATCAAAGGAAATTTGACCTACATATCCTTTTCTCAGATCAAACTTAATTACTTATCATTCCTTAGGCACTGCATGTCCCCTTCGGGTACGGCACTACCTCTGAATGTAATAAGAGTGTGAGAACGACCTGGGCGCCAGGAGTCGTTGTCACGACCCAGCCTTATGTCCGCCGGTAACTAATTACAACTTATATAATAGGGGGGGAAAACTTTCATTTTTCTTTTTAGGTCGCCCTGCCTCGGAGGGAGACGACCGGTGCGTTAAAAAAAAAAGTTATAGAGCATAGTAATAATGCTTAACTAGGCTCGTGGTTTATTAATCACTGCACTCGCTCACAGTCACGAGTAACTTGAGGGAACTACTCTCTCTCCTTGTCAACATATAATAATAATAATCTTAGCCTGGTAAATGGTTGAAACGAGACTTGAGGATCAAGGTGGAGAGGGATTATTCAAACTTTTTGGAATCATTTTTTTGTTTTTTACCATTTACTGAACATTTTAACTATTCCAAGATTTATCCTTACACTGCGTGCGCGTGTATGTGTTATATATACTTCTCTCATAGATTCTGCAGTGTAATTATACTGAATGTAATTTAAAATATATCACTAAGAAAAGGGGTAATATTACTGGGGTAGAAAGGGTGGAAGTGGTAAGAGAAAACTATCTGGATTCTTTTGATACTCAGAATATAATCTTCAAATCCCTTGCCAAAGTTGCACCCAATTAGAACCCTTCCTGACTATGCAGCTCTCGGACCAGTTTCTCTGCCTGCCATTTCAGATTTTATTAAATGTCACGTTGCTCCGCTTCCAGCTAAAAGTAAGTAATCAGATGCGTCCTGATACACCCATCATCAGAGATAGTATATACCAGATCAGCCCTTCTTAAATGTGAAGAAAATAAGATCAAAACCCAGATCAGCACTTCTTTATAGCAGAGGAGATAAGGCCAATAATTTAAAAACTGGACCATCCTTCATTACTTCAGTAGGTAATAAAACATAAGCATATTAACACACCATACATATTATAAATCTTATACCCACCATATTCCATCTCATCTGGATGATGGGGCCGGAGGAACATCACAACAAGCACGAGTGTTGGGTGCTGCAGGTAGATGGCAGCACCTGCTCTCAAATACGAGGAACAGAATGGAGGAAAAATATATGAACTAGGAGGAATATTTGTATTTCAGTTAAAGCTTACAAAATCCCTGTATTAAGGCAGCTCAAACTACATTCGTTCTCCCAGAAAAACTTGAAGGGATGGAAAAATTGCCCCGCTTTTCGAATTACTGATGATAAATGTCCAGAGTGTTCAGACTTACTACCAATAAATTGTAATTATGGGTAAATTGCCTTATAAGAGCATTTAACAAAGTACTTGAGAGTCACGTCTGTAATTTCCTCACTACCATAGCAATTGACCCTTGTGGGTTTAGCGCTTACTTTTGATTATACCATGAAAAATTACTTAAGAGAGATGTAAGGAAGTAAATGCTGAATAAACCAGGAAAATTGGAGAAACTTGTCAGCATCCATAGTCGGTGACTCACTAACCTGCTACCAGCAGGTTAAAGAAATATTTCCGGAACAAGAGTAGAAATTATGAAGAGAAAACTGAACAGGTACCTAGAGTAAGAGTCAGATCAGCTATGTGGGCCTGCTGGCCACTAGCAGCAACAGCCTGGTTGATCATCCAGCCAATAAAGAAATCTGTCCGCATAGTATAGGCTTGAGGGGAAGAAGAAAAACAACTCAAAAATCGGTCACGGGATATGCACCGTTTGTCGGCAGAGTTAAGATTCTCCCACTAGAGTTCTGGGTTGAAAAGTTGAAATGAATTCACTGATGATCTCTAAGTAAAATCTGGGAAATGATGGAGCCGGCGGCACACCTGTGGACAGGTCATCAATCACGCGACGCCTCAAACACTGCATTAAAGAAATTGCCTTTCCGTCTCCTGGTCCTGTGTGATGACCACCTTAACGTGTTTCCTATACAGCGCTGATACGATAATAACATTAATAATAGTAAAAATAAACCCCAACTGCCAATAAAGATCAGCAGCAGTGACAGTGACAGTGACACATGGAGAGATCATTTATTAAAATTATTTTCGTTCAATGTGTGCTTCATTATTACAACCCAGGATTTCAAATGGCCTGTTATCCCAGGTGTAATGGGAGCAAATAAACACAGTAGAAAAAGTTAAGACTTATATTATCCTTCACCAATTATAACAGCAATATGTACACTATGTACAGTGATAAATATAGTGCACTCCACGGTAAGCAAGGCAGAAATAGAAGCCACAAGATAGCAGACCGTGCTTCAACCAGCTCTAGAGTGGGAATGACAAGGGCAGACAGGAGAGCGGTATCCACATAACCTCTGCGATTGTCAATCCCACCTTCTTATTGGCTAGAACCTGGTCACTAGTTGAACGATGGGGCCCCATCATCAACTCTTAGCAACCTGGTTCGCTGGTTGGGGGAGATAGCCTGTAAATGAGGGTGTGTCCATGCGCCGAATAAAGGTTACGTACTCTTTGCATGCCACATTCATAAAGTTCCTTGGAGAACACTGCACTTATAATGACCAACGATCAGGTGCCTAAGAGGAAGGCTGGGTAAAGTGACGTGAATGGTACATGTGAAATATGAGTGCGCGACGAGGTGTAAAAAGAAAAAGGGTATTTTGTGTCAGGTGACCCAGGGACAGTATTTACAAGGGCAGGATTTCGTGGAGTGCCATGTTCAAGATGGTGCTGGCAGGCGCTTTTGAAATGAAATCCTGTCTGTTTTGTTCGGTGGTATCTGAAACTTGGATGATGGCAGCGTCTAGGCGCATTCTTCTGTTCGTATCACTCTCGTGACACGAGACCATGGGACGTCTCTCTCACGAACGGTGTAAACTCCAGCTGGGCAAACGGTAGTATTAGGAAAAATTTGGTAGCAACAAGTCAGGTCACTGTTGCAACCCCCGTGTTGACTTTACGATGAATACGTGAAATCTTAAGAGTCTAATAGATGCTATTACGTAAAGGAGAAATTCCACTGCTGTAAAACTGTCCTCATTATAGTGACATTCATCTCCCATGTACTCAGTACTGCACATGCTGACATTAAAACTGAAGATCTGAGATGATGACAAGAGACGTAGTGTACAAGGTCGTCCCAGATGGTCACTTCCTGTTCACTTCATATTAAAGGAATTATCAATTTTAATTACAGACGTGCACTAGATAAGTCATAGCCTAACAAACTAGTACAAAGGTTCTAATATCGCCTGAAACTCAATTTAAAAAGATGCTACAGCCGCCTCTACGAGCAGTCAAGCACATTGCTCTTATGCAAATTCCACTGATTAAGAGTGGTACTTCGATGCTGGTGAAGGGTTCTTGATTCAAGAAATTGGGGCAGCCTCACCCCTTGAATCAACCCTAATTGTGTCCCTTTCCCTAGGTGCTGTAGGGGCTCTCACAGCTTCTTTATGAACATAATAGCCACATTCTCCACATCTTCCGCCCGAAATAACCATTGTTAACATGCGGCCATAATAACATACTTGAATATATAATGTGAAGACGAAAATGACATTCAAATTTTAACCTTTCCGAGTTGTAATCCAATTCAATTATACGGTAAACTTAAGCATTTTCATATTTATAGCTAGGTGGTGATGAGGTAACTTGAGCACACCTTCAAACTTCGCCTTGAGAGCTGTTCTGGCAGCTCAGCTCTAACACTTGTAGTTCAACAGGAACAGGACCTCGTTAACTCAGCTCTAACACTGTAGTTCAACAGGAACAAGACCACTTTAACTCCGAGACCCACCTAAATAACTTGGCCAAATTCTGGCCACGTTGGTGCGTGTTGTACCCAGACGGAAGCTTCTTACATGTTACAATAACAACAGTGTTATACATTTTTATATAGCGCTGAATAACCCACACGACTTAAATGCTTTTAATATAATTAATAACAAAAATAATTGCATATATTATCTCTGACGTCAGTGATGCTAGGAACTGGAGCTGCTCTACCCTTCCTTGAATCAAACCTGACTACTTCTTATTCGACTCACGAAATCGTAATGACACGATTGCAAACAAACCATACCCCGGCCGGGATTGAACCCGCGGTCAGAGAGTCTCAAAACTCCAGACCGTCGCGTTAGCTGGTCTAGTGGCTAACGCGACGGTATGGAGTTTTGAGACTCTCTGACCGCGGGTTCAATCCCGGCCGGGGTATGGTTTACATCTTATTCCCCAGGTGCTGTATGACTTACAGATTTAGAGCTTTCCCATTTGGTCAGTAATATTAGTCAATGATATATCTTAATTTTACGATGTTCAAACTGACTCTCGTGAATATGCTACATCACTGAGTTTACCCTCCGCATGTTTGGTATCCCCCAGAAAGGGATATCTTTAGTAGTTGTCAGAATATTAATTATAAAGCTCTCGTACAATAAATTGACAATATCTTTTCTTCTCGGTTTCAAACTTTAAATAGTGAAATATCTTTTTTTTTCTTCTTCTCTTGGAAGGGACGTATTGTTACGGGACTTTGTATGAGACAAATTGCCATTTTTTTTTAAGTTGATCAGTTAGGATATTGGTTTCTATGGAGTAACCGGTTAACATCTCATCTACTCGACTTCAAATTTCGAATGCCGGTATACCTTACCTACACGATGGTTTGGATTGTTGTTGCCTAGATGCCAGTTTGCCAGAATGTTTAAGAAAAATTGTGGGGTATTTTTTCATGAAAAACTTCAGAATGCATCTTGAAAACTGAGACACATGTCCAACATCTGTGTATCTTTATTGCAGACGCTTCGCCATCCAGTGGCTTTATTAATACAGGTTCTAGGACATAATTTGAAGACAGTAGAACTATATACAAAAGATGAGGTAATCAGTCCCTCAGCCTTGGAGTTGGTGTTGAGAGCACCGTGGTGGTGGAGATTCTGGAGCAAAAACAAGGAGACTGGCGTTTATATAGGCGTCAGTGGATTGAGACATGTAGCAGACGAGGGCATAGTCACTGGTAGGCGGGATTTCCCAGTGGAAGTAGGTCATACCCAAAGGAATGGGTATGTTGTTGTTGTAGTTGTAGTAGCCGTGAAGGTCATGTAGATGTCCTTTGAACCAAGATTCCATGATATTGCAGTGTCTGACAAGTTGTACAAGAATGGTACGCAATACCGACAAGATGAAAACTGAAACACGTGTGCAACATCTGGGTATCTAATAACAGATACCCAGATGTTGCATATGTGTCTCAGTTTTCATCTTGTCGGTATTGTATACCATTCTCGTACAGAATGCATCTTGCAGACAGTCAAATTTACACTATCAAAGCTCAATGAAGATTTAGATTTATCGTGGACTGTATAAATTTTAATTTGCCAGTTTTTCTGAAGAAATAATGATGTTGGTATCCTTATAATAAGTTTAGAATGACTGTACTGATCGATTTCAAATTTCACCTCTGGGGTATCTTGGAGACGGGTTCTAATTGGTTTTCGGCTGAATAAGAGCTAATTTGACAATATTACTGAGCAAACTGAGACACGAGTTTCCTGGGACTGTGATCGGGACAACTTCCTTCAATTACCGACCGAAACACACCGTCTGTGGTCGCTGCTTCGTAACGCAAATACACACACACACACACACACACACACACACACACACACACACACACACACACACACACACACACACACCTACACCTACACCTTAGTACACGTAAAAAATATAAGAAAATGCCGAGAATGAGAAAATAAGAAAAAAATATATATTCCCACAAGTTCCTCGGATGTTGAAATTTTGGTGGGTTGTTAGAGGGGGGGGGGGAAGTTGCCCTAAGGGGGGGAAGATTGTCATAGCTGTGAAGGACTAAAACCTCCAACAGTGGATGGGAGAGGGGGGAGCGAGATGGAGAGAGGAGAGAAAGAGGGGGAGAGGGGAAGAGGGAAAGAGAAAGAGAGTGGGAGAGGGTAGAGAGAGAGAGAGTGGATTTAGGTAACAGCTCTTAGCTTGTAAATAAAGTTAGGAATCCTTAACCTAACCTTGTAAAACCCTGCGTAAAAAAAAAAAGAGGGAAAGAGAGAGAGGGAAGCGAGAGAGGGAATTAGACTGAAAGAAGGAGACTGAGACGGAAATAGAGAGGGGAAAAGAGGGGATGAAAACAGAGAGAGAGAAAGCAAGCAAGCTGGGAGAAAGAATAAGAATGTAGGGAATCCACGGCTGGACAAACAGCATCAGTATATTTACACGCACTTACTGCCACGTCTAGGGTGTCCGCCCCTCCTTTGTGGATCCCGCTGGAGAGACGTATTCTGGAGGGAAGTGGGTGGAGGGGAGAGTGGTTGAAGGGGAAAGGAAAGGGAGGAAGCGAGGATGGAGGGGGGGGGGAGAAGAGGGGGAAGTTCCCTTGTGTGTTGAGAATGTGTGGTGGTGCTGAGTACACATGTCTGCCTGAGTGAGTGACTTCACTTCTCCAACATTGTATGGTATTTCTACTCCACCAACGCTGCCGCCGCCTCCTTTTACTTTCTCTTTCTTCCTCTTCTACTTCATCATCTTCCCTCCATCTACTACTACAATTTTAGTTTCATTTTCTTCTATCTACTATCACTACCTCCTCCTCCTCCTCCTCCCCCTCCATCATTATCATCTTATCCTCTCCTCTCTCCTCCGTTTCTTCTCCAAATCAAAATGAAAATGACCATCATTCTTTGCATCTAAATGGTTATTCTCAGCAAATTAAATTTCCTCTATATAAAATAGACGAGACACCAAAAAATATTCAAGAATATTTTGCTTTAAAATAAAACTTCATTGCGAATTGTCTGCCATTAAATGAAAAACATTGCATTGAATTATATATATATATATATATATATATATATATATATATATATATATATATATATATATATATATATATATATATATATATATATGTCGTGCCGAATAGGTAAAATTGATCAATAAGCAAAAACTCGTTTAAAATTAAGTCCTTTCTAAAAATTTCTCTTATACGTTTAAAGATATATTTTTTCATTTATGTTGTTATAAAAATTAATAATTTTGTACCAAAAGAACCTTAAAAAACTTACCTAAGCTTATTATAATAATTTAGCCTAATCCAACTAAATATATTTTAGATAAGTTTGCAATAATTTAATAATGAACAAACACAATGAAATATATTGTTTTCGCTAGGTTCAGAATGACCATTGCGAAATTATTGCATACACAATTTTTAGCCTACCTTATTCGGCAAGAAGAGTGTTGCTATTTAAACCAAAATTGTAAGTTTTACCCATTTGTCACCACATATACATATTTATATATTTATATTTATATTAAGCAACGATACATTGAACCTACTGGTAAGATATACGAATAATCGACATTCAATTGTATAGAAAAACCTCAATATTTTCGATCCTCGGGCGCTAAGAAATGTGCTGGGGGGAACCCAATTCAGGCGCAACCGAGAACGAAGCACTGCAGGGGCCCACAGGCTCACGCTGGACAAGAACCAACCCTGTCAAACCTCCATTCAATCATTTATCCAATCTATTTTTTTTTCAAGACGACCTAAAAAAAAAAAGTATCAGCGTGCTCACGCATCCGCAACTCTATTGTCAAACAAGTACTTTCCGCATTTATTACATCTATGCAAATTATCCAAATTTATAACGGATGCGACAGAGGTGACGAACCCCCAGCGGTCCGGTCCCAGACCAGGCCTTCTGGGTATTGGACTGAAGAAGACCCTGGTGAGCAAAACACATTTTCAATTAAGGTTTTAATAATCGCTCGCGTGTCTTTCTCACATAACGTTTACGGAGGTCTCCGTAAATATTATGTTGAGCCGCCCCTCTTTCATAATATTACCTGGAAGAGTTAAAATGCGTTGATTTAGACATACGATATATATCGTATCTTTACTGCGATATTTCAAGTGTGTTTCTCACGTCAAAGATCAGGCGAGGGGGCTCTTGATCCTAGAACCTGGCTGCTGGGTCTTGCCTACACAGTCCCAGTGTTAAACCCCGTACCTTCACAGCCGCTGTGTAACCTCGTACCTTCACAGCCGCTGTGTAACCTCGTACCTTCACAGCCGCTGTGTAACCTCGTACCTTCACAGCCGCTGTGTAACCTCGTACCTTCACAGCCGCTGTGTAACCTCGTACCTTCACAGCCGCTGTGTAACCTCGTACCTTCACAGCCGCTGTGTAACCTCGTACCTTCACAGCCGCTGTGTAACCTCGTACCTTCACAGCCGCTGTGTAACCTCGTACCTTCACAACCTCTGTATAAACTTGTACCTTCACAGCCGCCGTATAACCTCGCGCCTTCACAGCCACTGTATAACCCAGGAGAACATAGCTCTTTCCTTCCTTAAGTGGGAGTGACCTGACTAAGCAGTCATTGTTCTAGGCCGGAGGGTGGCATAGACCTGCTTCGCATGGGTCAGTAGGCCTGTTACAGTGTTCCTTTTTTCTTATGTTATTATGTTTCCCATAGAATTAATAATAATAATAATAATAATAATAATAATAATAATAATAATAATAATTTCCTTGCTGGTAGATGGCTGACTTGCCAGACAGTCACTGCGCCACACACTAAACTCTGGCACCAACGGCACTGCTTCCGGCACTATGACATAGAGCTTTTACAAGTCACTGCTTTCCGCTGCTGACCTTGCAAACATCCACCATTCAATGACTTTACGGCTTGATCAAACTTACGAAGCAAAAAACACAAAAAATGACCCAAAACTTCTGTAAATGGGAAAAGAGCTTGATTTGCGATCGTTGTTGCTGTATTAATATGGAGCTCTTACTGTATAAACTTTGTGGTTTAGCGCTTCTTTTTTATTATACCTCAGGGATATGTTTAAAAGACAATATTCAAAATAAAGTTGCTAGTAATGGCAAATCAATTGATCAACAAACAAAGAGAGATGGTAGAGGGCAACGAGTGACTAGCTCCCTTAAGGTTTGCTATACAAATAGTAGGAGTTTAAGAAATAAGATAGATGAGCTAAGATTACTTGCAAGTGTAGGTACTATAGATATTATTGGTATAACAGAGACCTGGTTCAACCTGAAAGATAGAGAAATGCCTTCTGAATGCAACATACAGGGTTATAAACTATTCCACACTGATAGGGTCAACAGGAAGGGTGGTGGTGTCGCGATGTATGTCAGAGAAAATTTAAATTGTTGTCTTAGACATGATATAAGATTAGAAACATCGAACACAGAATAGGTTTGGCTTCAATTTCCCGAGGGTCGTGACAAATTAATTTTGGGTGTGATTTATAGGCCCCCAAACCTTGATAGGGAGTGCAGTAAGCTGTTATGGGACGAAATTCATAAGGCATCTAGATATGAAAATGTTGTGATAATGTGAGATTTTAACTTTAGACAAATTGATTGGAACAATATGACAGGAAATCTTGAGTCTAGTTACTTTCTTGATACGGTTCAGGATTGCTTTTTAGAACAGGTTGTGACAGAACCAACTAGAGGAAACAATCTGCTTGACTTGGTTCTTGCCAACAAAGATTCACTAATTAATAATCTTGAGGTTAATGATGAGCTTGGGGAAAGTGATCACAAATCACTTAATTTTAATATATCATGGAGTTACCCAGATAACTGCAATCAAATCTCTGTCCCAGATTTTCGCTTGGCCGACTTCATGGGACTGAAAAATTACTTGGGTGGGCTAAAATGGGATGTCCTAACTATGGATCAGGTAGGTGATCTTGGTTGCCAATATAACGTTTTTCAGAGCATAGATCTAGCTGCCCAGACAACTTTTGTTCCGAGTAGGGAAATTAGATCTAACAAAAATGATCCCAAATGGATGAACAATAGATTAAAACATCTCATTGGTCAAAAGAGAGGCATATATAGGCGTATCAAAAGAGGGGATGGGCAGTTAAGAAATCAATATATTCAATTAAAGAGAGAAATAAAGAAAGGAATAAGAAAAGCAAAAAGAGATTGAGGCTAAGGTCGCAAGGGATTCAAAGACTAACCCAAAAGGGTTCTTTCAGGTATACAGAAGTAAGATTAGGGACAAGACTGGCCCACTTAAGAGTAACACTGGTCAGATCACTGACAGTGATAAGGATATGTGTGAAATTCTAAATACCTACTTCCTCTCAGTTTTCACCCAGGAAAATACTAGCGATATTCCTGAAATAATAGATTATGTAGAACAGGATGATAAACTATGTACGATTGGGGTAACTAGTGACATGGTCTTCAGACAAATAGAGAAACTAAAACCTAACAAATCCCCAGGTCCTGATGAACTGTTTGCAAGGGTGTTAAAGGAATGTAAAGAGGAACATAGCATACCTTTGGCTAATCTTTTTAACATATCACTACAAACTGGCATAGTGCCTGATAAGTGGAAAATGGGAAATGTAATACCTATTTACAAGGCAGGTGACAGGTCCTTGGCTTCGAACTATAGACCAATAAGCCTTACCTCCATAGTGGGAAAATTTATGGAATCAATAATTGCCGAAGCAATTCGTAGCCATCTTGACAGGCACAGATTGATTAATGATTCTCAACACGGTTTTACAAAGGGGCGTTCCTGTCTTACGAATTTACTAGCTTATTTCACTAAGGTGTTTGAGGAGGTAGATCATGGTAATAAATATGATATTGTGTATATTGACTTCAGTAAGGCTTTCGATGAAGTTCCACACCAGAGGCTATTGAGGAAACTTAGGGCACACGGAATAGGATAAATTTTTTCCTGGGGAGAGGCATGGCTGACAAATAGACAGCAGAGAGTTTGCATAAATGGGGAGAAATCAGAATGGGGGCACGTCACAAGCGGTGTTCCTCAGGGGTCAGTGTTGGGCCCGTTGTTGTTCACAATTTACATAAACGACATAGATGAGGGAATAAATAGCGACATAAGCAAATTTGCTGATGACACCAAAATAGGCCGTCCAATTCATTCTAATGAGACATTAGAGCACTCCAGGATGATTTGAATAGACTGACGCAATGGTCGGAGAAGTGGCAGATGCAGTTTAATATTGACAAATGCAAAGTTCTAAATGTTGGACAGGTAAATAACCATGCCACATATAAACTAAATAATGCAGATCTTAATACTACCGATTGCAAAAAGGATTTAGGAGTTCTGGTTAGCAGTAACCTAAAACCAAGACAACAGTGCATTAGTGTTCGCAATAAAGCTAACAGAATTCTTGGCTTCATATCTAGAAGTATAAATAATAGAAGTCCTCAGGTTGTTCTTAAACTCTATATATCCTTGGTTAGGCCTCATTTAGACTATGCTGCTCAGTTCTGGTCACCGTATTACAGAATGGATATAAATGCTCTGGAAAACGTACAAAGGAGGATGACAAAGATGATCTCATGTATAAGAAATCTTCCCTATGAGGATAGACTGAAGGCCCTGAATCTGCACTCTCTCGAAAGGCGTAGAATTAGGGGGGATATGATCCAGGTGTATAAATGGAAAACAGGAATAAATAAAGGGGATGTAAATAGTGTGCTGAAAATTTCCAGCCAAGACAGGACTCGCAGCAATGGTTTCAAGTTGGAAAAATTCAGATTCAGGAAGAATATAGGAAAGCACTGGTTTGGTAATAGAGTTGTGGATGAGTGGAACAAGCTCCCGAGTACAGTTATTCAGGTTAAAAAGTTGTGTAGTTTTAAAAATAGGTTAGATAAATACATGAGTGGGTGTGGGTGGGTGTAAGTTGGACCTGACTAGCTTGTGCTGCTGGGTCTGGTACAGTGCTTCATCCTTGAGTGGGGATGACTAGACTGGGTGGGTCATTGGGATAATCCGGGGTGTGGGTTATTGGTCTAATCCGGGGGGGGGGGGGGACATGGACCTGCTCCGCATGGGTCAGTAGGCCTGTTGCAGTGTCCCTTCTTTCTTATGTTATGTTCTTAAGTAGGGTGGGTTAATTAATTTAGTGATGAAGGCTCGATCCTTCGTCCATAATCGTCGACTCTAAGTTTACGAGAATTAAAAAATTACGAAACAGAAAATTAAAAATTTTCAGAAATCTCAGAAAAAAAAATCGAAATTAGAGCAAGTGTGTGTGTGTGTGTGTGTGTGTGTGTGTGTGTGTGTGTGTGTGTGTGTGTGTGTGTGTGTGTGTGTGTGTGTGTGTGCGTTAGAGCTTGTTGAGGCTGTCTCTGGTTTTTATGAAAAATTTAATTTGGTATTTATGCTGTGACAGCTCAAGGAGTTGAAGGGTAAATCTTTTTATTTAATTGTTTCTTCAAGTGAGGATGAAAACGAAGTATTTTTGGATTAGGCTTAGAAGCAACCGTCTTTATAAAGCGTTAGATTTAAAATTTGTGTCATAGTTTTCCTTCTTTAGGAAGATACACAAAGGAGGGTATTTAAAAAAAATTAAGTATTTCGATTAGTATTTTAGCATATCGTGTAAAATGTTAATTGTAAATTAAAGAGGATTTTCCACAAAGAATTATGGAAAACGAGTTTTCGCCTGTTTCTCAAACATATGTCATAAAATATGGCTTACCTGGTGTTTACCTGGAGTAGCTTCCAGAGCTTGCACCCCCCTTCCTACCCCCCTCCCCCCCTCCCCCCCGAGGCCAGGTTCCCCGCAGGCCTCCTGGTTGCAGGCCTTCCTACTCGTAATTAATGGCCGCGGTATGAAGGGCAGTAGCTTTTGTTGTCTATACTCAGCCAGTCTTCCACATTGTTTGTTCCTTCAAGGATATGGATTGATTCTGGTGAAGAGCTTTTGATCCAGGGGGTTGGGAGGTACTCTTCCATTTTCCAGATGCTGTTATGACCCATACGGGTTCAACGCTTCCCATCGAATATAACAATGGTAACTATATTTTTTTCAGGGCTGCACTACATATACACACACACACACACACACACACACACACACACACACACACACACATTCTCTCCTCCCTCCCTCAGTTGCTGTCGTTCAGTTCTTGTTCTGTCTTGAAACTGTGTGGAACAGGATCCTGCAAGAGAAACCGCGGCTGAAGGAATAAACATACAAGAGTGTATTCCTGGACTGCGACAGAACAAAAACACACCCCACAGTTTACACTTACAGCCCCCACCCCACACTATCCTGTAGAATCCCACAGTGCACTGCCAGGTCCCCCACCCCCACAGACCCCCAAGAACACAGCGTTGGAGAAGAAACTGAAGGTATGGTACAGCAACGCTGATGGAATAACGAATAAGTAGGAGGAGTGGCACGAAAGAATCTGAGGTATCACCGGACATCATAGCTTTCACAGAAACCAAGCTCACAGGAATGATAACAGATACCATCTTTCCAATGGGATATCAGATACTGAGAAAAGACAGAGGGAACAGAGGGGGGTGGAGGAGTGGCACTGCTCATCAAAAACCAATGGGATTTTGATGAGCTGGAGAGAGGAGACAGAGGAGAAGCAAGAGACTACATAATAGGAACACTTCAGTCTGGAGGTACCAAGGTGGCAATTACAGTGATGTATAACCCACCACAGAACAGCTGGAAGCCAAGCCAAGAGTATGATGAGAGTAATAGAGCGAGGGTTGACACACTGGCTGAAGCGGCCAGCAGGGCTCATGCTAGCAGGTTGAAGCTGCTGATTGTGGGCGACTTCAATCACAAGGAAATCGACTGGGAGAACCTGGAGCCACATGGGGGCCCAGAAACGTGGAGGACTAAGATGATGGAGATGTCACTGGAAAACCTCATGTACCAACATGTGAGGGACACTACCAGAGAGAGGAGAGGATGGACCAACAAGACTGGACCTAGTATTTACGTTGAGTAGTGCAGATATTAAGGGCATCACATATGCAAGACCCCTCGGGGCCGGTGACCACGTGGTTCTGAGCTTCGAATACATAGTAGTTACAAGTGGAGAGGGAAGCATAAAGTGTAGGACGAATGAAGCCAGACTACAAGAGAGGGAACTATACAGGCATGAAGAATTTCCTGCATGGGGTTCAGTGGGACAGAGAACTGGCAGAGAAGTCAGTAAACGAGATGAAATATTTGACAATAATATACAAGGAAGCTGAGGAGAGGCTTGTACCCAAGGGTAACAGAAATAACAAGAAAGCCAGGATGAGACCTTGGCTCACATAAAAATGCAGCGAGGCCAAAATCAAGTGTGCTAGAGAATGGAAGAAGTATAGAAGGCAAAGGACCCAGGAGAATAAGGACAGCAGTCGCAGAGACAGAAAAGAATATGCACAGGTAAGAAGGAAGGCCCAACGATAACACGAAAATGACATTGCAATGAAAACCAAACCTGACCCGAAGCAGTTGTACAGCCACATCAGGAGGAAAACAACAGTTAAGGACCAGGTAATCAGGCTGAGGAAGGAAGGAGGCGAGATCACAAGAAACGACCGCAAAGTGTGTGAGGAGCTCAACACGAGATTCAAAGAAGTGTTCACAGAGGAAACAGAAGGGACTCCAGAAAGACAGAGAGGTAGGGTACACCATGAAGTGTTGGACACAATACATACAACTGAAGTAGTGAAGAGGCTGCTAAGCGTGCTAGATACCTCAAAGGCGATGGGGCCGGATATCTTTCCATGGGTTATGAGATAGGGAGCAGAGGCACTGTGTGTACCATTAACAACAATCTTCAACACATTTATCGAAACAGGGCGACTACTTGAGGTATGGAATACAGCAGATGTGGCCCCAATTTTTAAAAAAAGGAGACAGACACGAAGCATTAAACTACAGACCAGTGTCACTGACATGTATAGTACGTAAAGTCATGGAGAAAATTATCAGAAGAGTGGTGGAGCACCTAGAAAAGAATGAGCATATAAACGATAACCAGCACGGTTTCAGGGACGGGAAATCCTGTGTCACAAACCTACTGGAGTTCTATGACAGGGTGACAGCAGTAAGACAAGAGGGAGAGAGAGGGGTGGGTAGACTGCATTTTCTTGGACTGTGAGAAGGCGTTTTACACAGTTCCACACAAAAGATTAGTGCAAAAGCTGGAGGACCAGGCAGAGATAACAGGGAAGGCACTGCAATGGATCAGGGAATACCTGTCAGGCAGACAACAGCGAGCCATGGTACGTGGCGAGGGATCAGAGTGGGCTCCTGTCACGAGGGGTTCCACAGGGGTCAGCCATAGGACCAGTGTTGTTTCTGGTATTTGTGAACGACATAACGGAAGGAATAGACTCAGAAGTGTCCCTATTTGCTGATGATGTGAAGTTGATGAGAAGAATTCAGTCGGACGAGGACCAGGCAGAACTACAAAAAGATCTGGACAGGTTGCAGGTCTGGTCCAGCAACTGGCTCCTGGAGTTCAACCCCACCAAGTGCAAAGTCCTGAAGATTGGGGGAAGGCAAAGAAGACCGCAGACGGAGTACAGTCTAGAGGGCCAGAAACTACAAACCTCACTGAAGGAAAAGGATCTTGGGGTGAATATAACACCGGGCACATCTCCTGAGGCGCATGTCAACCAAATAGCTGCTGGAGCATACGGGCGCCTAGCGAACCTAAGACTAGAATTCCGACATCTCAATAAGAAATCCTTCAGGACCATGTACACTGTGTACGTCAGACCTATATTGGAGTATACAGCACCAGTTTAGAACCCATAACTAGCCAAGCACATAAGGAATAGAGAAAGTGCAAAGGTTTGCAACAAGACTAATCCTGGAGCTAAGAGAGGTTAAGGGAAATCGACCTGATGACACTGGAGGACAGGAGAGTTAGGGAGGATAGGATAATGATATATGAAATACTGAGAGGAATCGACAAGGTGGGCAAACAGGATGTTCCAGAGATGGGACACAGCAACAAGGAGTCACAGTTGAAGTTGAAGACTCAGATGAATCACAGGGATGTAAGGAAATATTTCTTCAGAGTTATCAGAAAGTGCAGTAGTCTTGGAAGTGATGTAGTGGAAGTAGGATCCATACATAGCTTTAAGAAGAGTTATGATAAAGCTCATGGAGCAGGAAGAGTGGCCTAGTAGCGGCCAGTGAAGAGGCGGGGCCAGGAGCTATGAATCGACCCATGCAACCACATATAGGTGAGTACACACACACGCGCACACACACACACTAACACACGCTAACACGCACACACTAACACACACACATACGCTAACATACACACACACACACACACACACAAACATACACACAGTAACATACACACACACACACACACACACACACACACTAACACACACACACACTAACACACACACTAACACACACACACACTAACACACACACACACACACTAACACACACACACACTAACACACACACACACACACACACACACTAACACACACACACATTCTCCCGGCACACTCCTTCCTCCACTCACATTTACATATTTTAACAATTTATTCAAGAGGTGATATTTAAAGAAGAAAAGGCGGAGGAAGACAAAAAAAAAGAGAAGGTGCACAGTGAGAAAGCGAAGAATGGAGGAGCAGAGAGGGAAAACTATTTTTATTATTATTATTATTGTAAGAAGTTGCAGATCCGTAGGTGATGTACAGAGTCCTGGCAAAAAGAGAAAATCGAATTTAATCCGAGGAAAGAGATGATAGTTACGATCCTTGAATCAAGAGGCCTTCACCACCGTCAAGAGGCTTTCCCTTAAAAGGTGGTTAAGGCTACGCATGTATGTATATATCTATGTATCCCACGATGTATATATGTATCCCACCACGTATATATGTATCCCACCATGTATATATCTATGTATCCCACCATGTTTATATCTATGTATCCCACCATGTATATATGTATCCCACCATGTATATATCTATGTATCCCACCATGTTTATATCTATGTATCCCACCATGTATATATGTATCCCACCATGTATATATCTATGTATCCCACCATGTTTGTATCTATGTATCCCACCATGCGTCATGGAAAGTGACAGGAAACCCTAGCTTGTTTTTGTTCCCGCTGTATAATTGCTATACAGGATGGGATCAATGCATTGTATCTAATTTTTCTCAATTAAAAAAATATGACTTGGATGGAGAAAGGAGCGGAGTGAGAAACAGGGGACTCAGATGAGAAGCGTCGAAACACCTCTCCTCAGCTTGTCGATGCAAATCTGAAAGAAAAGTTCAACCACAATGCCATGGCACTCGACGTCAAGTGCAACTTTACCACACAGTTCCCTATTGCCTGGCTGAGTGTCATAACTTGAGAATGACTCTTCCGATTGGCTTCAACTTTTTCTTTTACTGTTGATGCGTTTTCCTCAAGGGAACTTTAGAATGGATTTTAGATTGTGCAAGTTTTAATTTGCCGATTTTATTTAGCATTTTTTTTTGGGGGGGGGGAGGGGATAACTGAAGTTTGTCTCCTCTGATGGGAAATGAGTAAATGTTTGACTTAATCATCAGAGGATAAGTCTACACAATGTAGGTATTTTGCCCATAACTGGTTTTATAAGCTTAACTTAAAGTTTTTATGCTAGCATATCGGCCACATTGAGGGCCATTAAGGCTGCAATTCACTGGCACGCTAACATATTGGTCTTTTAATTCTTGAAATTTTATCCTGTATTGTGATTATATATATATATATATATATATATATATATATATATATATATATATATATATATATATATATATATATATATATTTTTTTTTCAACAAGTTGGCCGTCTCCCACCGAGGCAGGGTGACCCAAAAAAGAAAGAAAATCCCCAAAAAGAAAATGCTTTCATCATCATTCAACACTTTCACCACACTCACACATAATCACTGTTTTTGCAGAGGTGCTCAGAATACAACAGTTTAGAAGCATATACGTATAAAGATACACAACATATCCCTCCAAACTGCCAATATCCCAAACCCCTCCTTTAAAGTGCAGGCATTGTACTTCCCATTTCCAGGACTCAAGTCCGACTATATGAGAATAACCGGTTTCCCTGAATCCCTTCACTAAATATTACCCTGCTCACACTCCAACAGATCGTCAGGTCCCAAGTACCATTCGTCTCCATTCACTCCTATCTAACACGCAGTTTATAGACACGATAATAAGTGTAATATTAAAGGTATGTAAATAAAAATAAACATTTTTTATGTATATATATTTGTTTTTACAGATCACCCTCACAACCAAACACGCGACTAGAGCAAACAGAAGCACTGGGAGCCAGCCTTGCTAGCTTATTCCAACACGTCCCACACCTGGAACGACGTATGCCTTATGACAAAGTTTCGCTGAAGGATGAAACTGAGCGAAACGTTGCAATAATAAAGGCTTACCCTATTTCATAAGCTACTTTTGAGCTGGTTCTACCCTCGACCCAAATACCTTTAATTGCAAGCCGAGCGATATGCCTTCACTTCAGAGGTGTCACCCAAGGTACGTGTGCACACATCACTTGAAAAATGCTTTGACTTTTCCAAGTGGTTGGAATAAGCGAGTGGAGACTGTGGTGTTGAGGGGAAGTGATAGTGGAGGAAGACTGGTGTAGAGGGTTAGGTGATAGTAGGTAAAGACTATATAATGTTGAAGAAGAGAGACAAGAATGAGGGGAAGACCGTGTACGGTGTTGAGGAAAAAGTGAGTGAGGGGAAACTGTGTAACGTTGTGAAAGAGAAGAGCCAGGATGAGCCCAGATTTGCACATAATCTCAGTTATTCTCGTCTTCAAAAATCAATCACAAAGTGCTGAATTGGCCAGACCTCAAACATCACCCTCAACATAAAATGCAACACAGGCGACAACCGGAAAATTTATGTATCCTTGATTTATGGGGCTACATTAATTAGTCAGCACCTTTACCTCATTTCAACAAAAAACAATGTGCAAGTTTGATGAGTTTAAGAAAAAAATATATTGTGGAAACAAAGTACTTGAGCAATGAAAGCCTATCACTTGTATCAACAACCCCAGCTATCCATATTGTCATGCCTTAATAACCAGAATGATGCAGAATTATACCAAAAAGTTCAAGAGCTTTCACTATATGCAAACACTGCCATATGCTACAAGCACATAAACAGGTAACACACAAGCTCACAAAACAATGGCATAAGGATAAAGACTGCTAATGCCTGAACAACAGGCATTGCACTGTCATATATAGTATATCGTGCCAAATATGTAAAACTTGCTATCTTGGCTTTAATAGCAACGCTAATCTTGCCATATAAGGCAAGCAAATTTTTGTGTATGCAATAATTTAACAAAAATAATTTTGAACCTAACGAAAAACATACATTTCATTGTTTTTTCTTATTATTAAATTATTGTAAACGTACCTAAGTTACATTTAGTCGGATTAGGCTAAAATAAATTGCGCTTGTTATAATAAGGTTAGGTATGTTTTCTAAGATTCTTTTGGCGCAAAATTAAAAATTGTTTCATTAACTTTAATGAAAAAAAATATTTCTTTAAACGTATAAGAGAAAATTTCAGAAAGGACTTAATTTTAAACGAGTTCTTGCTAATTGACCAGTTTTACATATTAGGCACGACATACATACACACACACACACACACACATATATATATATATATATATATATATATATATATATATATATATATATATATATATATATATATATATATATATATATATATAATGTCGTGCCGAATATGTAAAACTGGTCAGTTAGCAAAAACTCATTTAAAATTAAGTCCTTTCTGAAATTTTCTCTTATACGTTTAAAGATATATTTTTTTCGTTAATGTTAATGTAAAAATTTTTAATTTTGCACCAAAAGAATCTTTGAAAACTTACCCAACCTTATTATAACAAGAACAATTTATTTTAGCCTAACCCAACTAAATATATTTTAATTGGTTTACAATAATTTAATACTAAACAAACACTGTGAAATATTTTTTTTTTGTTAGGTTCAGAATGATTTTGGCGAAATTATTGCATACACAAATTTTCACTTGTTCTATATGGCAAGATGAACGTTGCTATTTAAGCCAAGATCGCAAGTTCTGCCTATTCGGCACGACATATATATATATATATATATATATATATATATGTATATGTATATATATATATATATATATATATATATATATATATATATATATATATATATATAAGGAAATTATACTTTGAATTTATATAAACTAATAAAAAGAAAAGGTTTAAAAATATAAAAGATACAAAATTTTTAAAAGATCTATAATGATATTAATAACAAATGTTTAAAATAACTTTTTCACATTTCATTCATTGTAGCTATATACATAATGAGTACCAGCACACGTACACAGGAACATCATTTCAAAAATCATTAATCAAACGTCAACATCGTGTTTTGCAATAGCAATGAAGGGAAAAGTTGTACGAATCCCATCTTACAAATCAAACTTGTTTATATGTATATATAATTATATATATATATATATATATATATATATATATATATATATATATATATATATATATATATATATATATATTTGTGTGTGATAGATTTTTAACAGAATAGGCAAACAAAGCTTTACTTTAAATATTTTTTTCGATGTTCAGTATTATGGATTTATATACTCACTTTAATTATCATGGTGTAACTTCTTTGGATTTTTTTTTTAATTTGGTCTATACTGTGGGATGGACCTGAGTGAGTAATATTTAGCGAGCATTTATCCTACATTAACAATGATGATTTTTCCCCAGATATGTTTTCCATCCCATTTCCTCTCGAGGAAAAAACAAGGAAGCTGAGTGAAGTTATATTTGTTCTCTTTCTATACACATGACGATTTTTCAACTAATCTGGAAAGCTTAGCACCAATTTTATAACTTTTCCTCAAGTCTTTAAATATTTCACAGTTGCTTAAATTTGCAAACGAGCGAAATTATTTACAAACATTATCTCAGACCAGATCAGGATTCGAACTTCCATGCACTGTAACACCGTATACAGTGCTTATATCTCACACAGCCAGATAACGGGTTAAGTACGGGCGCCTAGCTGACACAAGGTGATGGTTTCTCGGAGCACTAGGCTTATTTCGTCTCATCCTGCCACATGCACTGGCTCGTGAGAGAATTTTAGACTGCTTAACAGTTCACGACCCCTCAGGGAAGGTTCCTTGATGATGGTGAGGGGCTCTTGATTTAGGGGAATTGTATCTATGCTCCGGTTCCCCGAATTAAGCCTGAATGGTTTCCACAGCCCCCCAGGCGCTGTATAATCCTACGGGTTTAGCGCTCCCCCTTGATTATAATAATAATAATAACAGTTCATGAATGAGCGAAATTATTTACAACATTATCTCCAACCTCGGTCGTTCGATAATTGTTGAGCATTCTAAAAATCCTTTGTGGACAAATGCAGGATGAGATGAAATAGCTTAAACACAAGCCTGGTGCTCCGGGGTATGGGGAAACAACGCCTTGTATTAACGGGAAGTCCATACTTATTTGAGGTCTGGCTGTGTGGTTTAAGTAGTGTTCTTTGATATGGATTGTACGGGTTAATCCTGCTCTAACCCATGTGTGTGTGTAATATATATATATATATATATATATATATATATATATATATATATATATATATATATATATATATATATAATGTGTGTGTGTCGTGCCGAATATGTAAAACTGGTCAATTAGAAAGGACTTAATTTTAAATGAGTTCTTGCTAAAATTTTCTCTTATACGTTTAAAGATATATTTTTTTCATTAATGTTAATGTAAAAATTTTTAATTTTGCTCCAAAAGAATCTTTGAAAACTTACCTAACCTTATTATAAGAAGAACAATTTATTTTAGCCTAACCCAACGAAATATATTTTAGATTTGTTTACAATAATTTAATACTAATCAAACACAGCGAAATATATTTTTTTCGCTAGATTCAGAATGATTTTGGCGAAATTATTGCATACACAAATTTTCACTTATCCTATATGGCAAGATGAGCGATGCTATTTAAGCCAAGATAGCAAGTTCTGCCTATTCGGCACGACATATATATATATATAATTTTCGTTTCAATAACTAAGTTAGATGTTCCAGTACAATAATTTGCTGAAATGACTCAAAGAAAATATATTTTCTGTATTTTTTTTTCAATGAAACATGTAAGGAGCTCTGTTTTCTATAATATACATTTGATACAAACTACAAAGGTTTTCTAGCTGAGAAGTAGAATTAATATGACATGGAAGACTGATATAAGGAGGGAAGATAAAGTGGGATTCCTGCACTTCAAGAATTCATTGAAACAATACCCTCACGACCACCAGCCAATTGGCTTAGGGTCACAATTTAGCTTTGATTTTATTTGGTTACAAACTTAAAAGGCTCAGGCTTCGAGCAATGTAAATACTGCATCTGATGGACAGGACCCACCAGTCAGTCTTAAGCGTAACAGAATTTACAAATTCGCAGAGGATTCTTACAGATAAACAATTGCACATCTACTAGCTGAAAGGAATTTTCACAGTATTAGAAACAATATTTTAATATTACCCCAAAAACAAAAGTCAGGTTGTACAAGAAACATACAAGTGAGATGTCTTGAGCTCTCAACTTGTAAGTTATGGACAAACATTTTTTTTCCTATGACATACATTTCAATAGCTATATTTTTTATAATAAAATTATAAACTAAATTATAGTTTCAGATATTAACGACCACTTTGTATACAATAACTACGACATTTTTAATTTCAGCGTTCTCGATAATATCTCACTTTATCATCATCAAACTTCAAGAAAAAACACTTTTTCGCAAAAGATTATGATATTAACAGTCTAAAAAATAAACTAAAAAGTTAGATCACAGCCCTTGTCGAGGAGGAAACTGCGCTTACGGTATACACAACTGCTGCTGCAGCGCCACGTTAACACTCGGCCAAACTGGCAATTTCAACAGTAAAATAATTGATCTACACGCTGCCTCTTACCTACAGTATTTTTTTAATATAAATAGAGCAAATGTAATAATAGACTAAGAAAATAATATCCTTAATCCTACTTTAATATTGCCATATCACAAAATATACTCTATGCAGTACGGCTATTCACCAACATTCAGCCTTCTCACTAATTCTCTAGGGCACACACAATGCTCATCAGCTTCATGCATAACTTCTTGTAGGTCTATTCTATGTACAAACTAAATATGAAAATATGCCTCACTGAGATATACATGAAACACTCATTATATATGCCTGAAGTGTTAAATAATCTCTGTCGTGATAGCTACTATGAGATGCAGATATTTCTTCATTTGATGCCCACGCTAAATGCTTATGAAATTAAAAATGAATGCACCGCAACTTTAAAAAAAAATTGTTTACACATCTGGACAATTGTGAATACAATGGGTACTTTTAACGTGACTCCTCACGTGTAACCATGGGCAATATTCCTCCACACACACACACACAAGTACACACGTATAAACTGGGAGTAAGTGTGATATAAAGAAAATATAACCCATCCATATAAATGAATTGCTGATACATTTATGGTGTTTTGCCTGTCATTGTGTTCCCCATAACCAACAACTTCCTCCAGTCTTCCATTACCATAAATGTTATTCCTTTCTGCTTTCGGTAATCAACAGTGATACCAATCTCAACAATGTTATAATTAACACTAACTGCCAATAACTAACAATTAGTATAAAACCTTTTCCGTGCGAGATTTTTATTAACTTTAAGACGTTACAATACCAAGTGAAGATGTCAACATCTGAACATCGCCAAAATATATATATATATATATATATATATATATATATATATATATATATATATATATATATATATATATATATATATATATATATATATATATCATTAAA
Source organism: Cherax quadricarinatus (assembly GCF_038502225.1). Lineage (NCBI taxonomy): Eukaryota > Metazoa > Arthropoda > Malacostraca > Decapoda > Parastacidae > Cherax > Cherax quadricarinatus. The sequence continues at coordinate 8,055,610 of NC_091331.1, read as the reverse complement.
TGATTACTGATAATGCAAAAAAAAAAAAGTTAATTTTGTTTACATATTTTTAAGATAAACAGTGTTGCAGGCTGTCGCTATAACAGTTCAGATGTTGACTTTCACTTCGACTCGTGGTCCTTTATTTCTGGTGCACCAAAATGCATAATTTCCCACTTTTGTTCAACTTTACTTAAAGTAAATAGACTTGTAAATTTTGTATAATCTTAACATTTCAACACAACTTTAAATTACAAAACTTACATATACTATATAAATATTACCTGGATAAAAAGGAATGATGGTGGAATGTTTTATGAGAAGTAATATAATACAAGGCATGTGGGGAGTAGATTGGTGATTTCTTTATCAGGAAGCAGCAAAGTGTTATAGAAGGAATTCACCATCTAAGTATGGTGAAGAAATGCCATTAAACAATAATGTTTATGAAAAAACGGAAAAAAAAAATTTTTTTTACATACAAATAATTTTTTAAGGCATTCTTCACCAAAGTTCAAATGATGAGTTCACCCTAAAGCCCACAACGCCTAATATCCCTAAAACCACTTCAAATATTATAGGGCAGATGCCACCAGACAGTGAAGATTACCATATGAAAGAACCTGAACAGTGTTCCTGTCTTGCAAGCGGGTCCAAAACTGAATTTACTAGGATGCACATGTGGTGCATTACTAGAGTCCTGTACTGTGAAACACAAAAAAATGTTTTATGTATATTTTTTTTTTCAAAAAAACTATCAGTGAACTCATGATCATGGTTAACATATATAAATAAACCATGCGAAAAGGATTGTTCATGGGCCTGCATATGTACACCCCCCCCTTCCTCCTTCAGCATGAAGCTGTGTGAGCGTATAAAAGAGATTTCTGGTAATAATTTTAAAGTCTTGGTATTAGTTAAAAATACGACAAAATTTACATGGGTAATAAACATTTGTGCAAATATATAACCAGTGAGTGTGTAACATACATCTTATTGCATGAACACAGTGCCACTGCATGAGCAAAGTCAATACATGTGAGCATTGCCAATGCATGAGCATAGTATTAATGCATTAGCAGAGTGCCAATGCAAGTCTTGGCAAAACAGTTGTAATATTCACACACATTCGACTAGTAATTTTCTGTCACTTATCTGCCTTAAATAACCTGCAGACTTTACTTCAGTTTTTTTGTTAAAATAATTAATTCTTTTAAATAGTTTCTTCTTTCTTGCTACAATACTTAGCCCTTTTCAGCGACTTTTTTTTTTTTTTTAAGGTTAAAAAGTAATGTATTTCCAATAAATCCAGTAATATATCTCCACTATGAGCAATGTTGCAAGTTCGGTTTAATTATAACATCTCTGATTAGAGACTCCATCAATAATTGTCTTAATCAAATGTACAAATTCTTGGTTGTTCAGTCTAAACAATGAATTGTTTTGCTTTAAGTACCGCATTTGCTTCACAGTGTATATGTTAAAAAGTGAATTTCACACACTATTTAAAAAAAGTTTGGGAAGCTGAGAATATAATTTTATATTTTGGGTTTATGCTTTGTCAAACCAAATTTATCATTCCTCTTGAGCAATAAGTTTTTCGTGTTGACATCACTGATGAGTTGAAATTAGCATGGAGGGAAAAAAATGATTCCTGGTGACTCTTACAATGCACAACCAATATTATCTAATAAGTATAAACTTCAATTTTAAAATTTTGTGTAATTATGAAATTAGAGGAAATATACATCATGTGCTGGCGCAACAGAATGTAATGAACACTGGTCAGTGAGAGAAGAAATCCCCGACGTGAGAAAAATGAGGAAGAATGGTGGTCTGAATATCGGCCTCTCTGCTGATGGTCTCTTTATCAGATATCTGCTGCTGTGACTTTCGACCTCAGCTAAAGGTCGAAATACACGGACTATCATCCTTCCTGGTTTGTCTCGTGTGGGTTTTCTTCTCTTTGACCACTGTTAAGTACATTTTATTACACCAACATTACACACACACACATTATATATATATATATATATATATATATATATATATATATATATATATATATATATATATATATATATAAATTTTATGCATTTATCAAACTTCTCAGAGTGAACACAAACAAATATTAATCATAAAATATCTGAGAAACTTTCATAAAATTTTCAATAACGCCGCATGTCCCTGTTAATAATGAACAATAATTTAATATAAACTTTGAGAAAATTCCATTTACTGCTCTCATTTTGAGAACAACGAATATCCCACGCCACGAAAACCCTCCTACGTGATGGGTGTTAAGTAAACATATCAAGACCATGAAAGCAGCCACACAGGGTAGAGGAATCGAATTTTGAGATTTAATACAAAGGTCTGATAATTTTTTTTAAATGACATTTATAACGTTCATTACTCGGTATCATTTTCCTCAATGTAAAGTACCAGAAATGCAGATAACACTGTAATCTTGCAACACAACAGAAAACTGTGAAGATATGGAGATTTTATTTGTTTATATCATCGAGTTCATAGTGTGTGACGTGTGTCATGTGAAGAACCTGTGATCTTAGCCATAAACCAATAACTGCTTTGCCAAAAGTGTAAATTTATAGTTGAAATAACTGCAAAGGCTAAATATCACTTTAGTATTTTTCACTGAAATTCAATAACGCCAATTAAATTTATGGCGGCTTTGGAATGGGTAAAATTAAGCTACAACTGAATGGTAATTATAGCAGAGTTCAATCTGGTCACTAAGTTTTTACTGTCCAGTTCCCAATGTGTTTGTTATGCCACTTCACACGAACATATCTATCCATACACTTAATTTAGGCAAAATTATATATATATATATAATACACGAAACAAGAACTTGATGTACAGTTTAATATATAAATATTTCAATCTAGTTTCTTTATTTTTTTTTAAATATTCCTAGTCAAATGTTTAAGCAAAAATTAGCTGTAATGAATCGAGTAAATAAAAACAAAATATTGGTCGATCGCGTGAGGGTGAAGGAACACCTGGTTCTTTCGATTTCTTCATGATGTTGAAGGTGCTCTTGATTCAAGGAACCGGAGCTGCCCTCCCTCTTCCCTTGGATCAAACCTAACTGCTTCCCATTCACCCCATGCGCTGTATGAACCCTAAAATTAAATGCTTCTCTTATGAGTATAATCAATTTCTTATCCTCCACTGAAGAGTTTTCAATTCTCCTCAGTGCTGCCGGGTCTGACCACAACATTCCATTCCCTTGATTTTAGCACCACACGTATTTTAGCAACCAGTCCGGGCTCAGGCCAAGCCTCAAGAGCAGCAGAACTCCCGAAACCAGTCACAGGTACTGTACTAATATAGTAACACCCATTAAATTTATTGGCGGTTTCTGACATTTCCAAAATGGCGTGCCTCAAACACATTTTTAAAGTTTCAAAACTATTTTGAGTGATGATCAACAGAAGTGTAACAAATACTGTGCAAATCCAATTGCAGAACCCGTCACCCAAGCTCACACAATGTACCATAGTGAAGTATTGGACAATTTCTGTTTCTCCTTCACAGACACTCAACATAAATATACTAACAGACAGCTGTGCCCTCACAGCTTAATGTCCATTATTCACACATTAATTTCATATATAAATATTACAGTAATTTTCAACTTGGGAATATCACTTATTTATAAATGGCTCACGAACGAGACCAGAGTTTGACGGGTAGTGGTCCTTGATCCCGTACACGTCTGCGAGTCTTTTTATCTCGTGTTTCCCAAACAAGGAGCATCTCGCTCCTTTAATGAAAATCATTAACAATAACATGTAAAGGATCTTGAGCCTTTTCTACACACTCCCGTATAACCTGGAGAATAATATTGAGCCTTCGATCCAAGGCAGTAAGGTGGGGCTCCCACAGGACAGGGTTGACTGGGTCGACGCTTAGAGACGACCTCATTGCTTCACTCAGACGATGAGGACCAGTGTGGTACCTAAGAAATACAAAACCATGATTGTAGTTAAAATATCAACAGGATAAGACTGACAAGTACAGATATGCATATGATGGTTTTGGTGAAGTGGATATTGGGTAATATTTTTTTTAGCACACCGGAAGACAGTACACAAATTCACCGTCACTCATTCAATCGCTATTATGCCAGAAGCGTGAGGACATCATTGTTCAGATGGCCCTCCATACTAGGACATCCTCACCTCTCCTTCAGACTGCAGGCACTGTGCTTCTCACCTCCAAGAATACAAATCCGGCTAACTGGTTTCCCTGAATCCCTTCATAAATGTTACTTTGCTTGCACTCCAACACGTCAAGTTACAAAAAAACTATTTACCTCCACTCCAATTTAAAGCACTTGCAAAAAGTCTGCTGGATACTCAAGCTAGCACTCAATGCTGCTGTATGACCCTTGGAGGTTTAGCGCTTCTTTTTTATTATAATAACAGCACTCGTTGCCTCCCTCCAACCCATCTTGGGAAGACCCCCACCTCTCCTTCATTCCAAATGAAATTTATATATTCTCCTATTCATCCTATTTTGCTCCATCCTAATTCTCTGCATCGTCTTCACACAACACGTCTCCACTGCCACCAACCTCCTTGATAAAAATGTATAAAAAATCCATGGTTCACACCCAGGCAAGTGTTGATATCACTACACCTTTGTTCATTTTCCATTTTTTTTCTCCATCGACAGTTTGTTTTCTCCATAGATGCCTAAATACTGAACCTTTTATTCTTATCTCTAATACATCCATCCACTGACAGGTCCACTTATAAATATCTGATCACATTTACGTCTTCCATACTCCTCTCAAATCTAATATCCAATCTTGCATTGTCTAGATTTTTTTTTTTTTGGTTACCCTTATCACCTTGCTATTTCCTATTTTCACTTTTAATTGCGTTCTTCTACATTCCCTCCCAAGAGAACAGTGTCATCGGCAAACAGCAACTATGACAACTCCCACTTTAAATCTAATTAGTTACCTTTAATCCAACACCTCTCCCCACAACCTTAGCATTCGCTTTTTACAACCCCATCTAAAATGTATATTAAAGAGCCATAGTGGCATCACATATCCCTGTCTAAAGCCTAGTTTACTGGAGAATAATCCTCCTCTCCCCCACACACCCTAATTATCTGGAGAAAAACTAAACTGCTATTGAAAACTTGTTCCATACATTTGCAACACGTACCACATTGTTCTCTTATCCACCCTATCACATGCCTTTTCTAAATTCATAAATGCGACAAAAAGTTGTTTTCCTTTAAGTATTGTTCATTTGCACGTTTCACTGTAAACATTTGACCTACACATCCACTACCTTTCCTTGTTCCTCTGTAATTATATTTTCTGTCTGATTTTTATTACCATATAATTTTTGCACACTCTTTTTTCCTTTATATCACTCCTTAGATACTTTTACTTCTTTCATCCATATACTGAAAAAAATCATCTACCCTTACTCTAAATCTTCACCTGCGTTTAACACTTCCCTCTTACTCCCAGTATCACACACTTTACACTCGCATCTGGTTCTTCCTTACTCCTACGTGATGTTAAAGCTCCCTGCACAACATATGAAACCACTGCCTCACTTTCTCCAACAACGTTTAACATCTCAAAATATTCTCTCCATCTTCCCATCAAATATCTTATTTTTAATGCTAAATCCATTTCTTTCCTAGGCTTTCTCAACTTATTAATCTCAACCTATTTAATCTCACATTAGTCCCAGCAAAATCTGTTGAAAAACCTAACCTACTCTCTCACAAGCTCTCTTTCTGCATTCCCTCACACTTCTAAACTCACTCTCCATACACTGTCCTCTGTGTATCACGTCTACATTGCAAAACGTTTTATCAGCTTACTTCATTTTCCACTATTTCCACTACTCGCTCCTGCTACACACACTAATATTGAATTCTTAAATGTACCTCATACCTCTTCGACCCCTTTCCCTAGTTATTATCTCGATTCTCCTTAGTCCCCCTTTTTCCCAACAGCTGCTTATGTTTCAGCCTATCTCCTTGAATTTATTCACTTTCATCCACTCTTACCCACTGATGATCTCCTTGTGCCCCATCCACCTTTGATTCTCACTGTAGGTACCACTCAGATATTGTATATTCAGACGCTAGACACAAGGGAACAAAGTAAAAAATAATTTTACTTGAGATCATTAAAGTTGAGAGAAGTGAACCTCGGATCATGTGCTCAAGCCGAGTGCTTTCAAATTAAATGTTTTGAATTTTCTCATTTAATGTTCTCAATTATAAGAAAGTAAAACAATTTAGCTTCACCTATAAAACTACTGGTACACAAACTTATCATCTTGATGTAAATAAACTCTACATAGCACAGTGAATACAAAGCCAATTCTACGCTTTCGAAGCAAAATTATAGCTACCGATTTAACACGGTACAATAAATGCTGCATCATGCACGAAATTTGAACACAGTTGCTGGTGAGTTAAGATGATGATGCATGTAAACAGTACTAGGACGTATGGAGACGTTTTTTCAGTTAGATACACAGACGATGTTAAGAGTATGGGCTGTGTGGCTACGCACATCCGCCCTGCAGACGCACCTTAATAAAGAGGCGAGAGTAGAGTGTCGGATCAAACAGCACTGGTAGACGGGCGCCAAGATAGACACCTCGTCGTGGAAGGGTTTACCAAACCCTCGACCATGGTCCAGATGCAGTGGGGCAGAGTTGTTCCCAAACATCTACAAATGAAAAGAAATCGACGAAATCATGAATTTTTTACGTCTGTCGTAAAGCTTCAAGAGAGTATGAAGACAAGTTACAGAACAAGTGTCTACTGGGAGCTTCGTTTTGTGTTGAATTTTATCAGGCTCTACCAAGAGCAAAATTTCTCCTCATATAAGCTTGTTCTGCAAATTGTCTTCATAGTTGTCAGCAATACTCTAATATTGATAAGACAATATACGGTTGACTGCACTTTCATCCACTAAGGACTTTATAAAGTGATTGTCTCTGGTGGACAAAACGTTCTCGCAGTAAAACGCCATAAACCGCACCTTGTCTTATTAACATACCTCTCAGTATATTCTATCCTTGATATAAACACCATTTCATTCGCCTAATGAGATCGACGCAGCAAATCATGTAAAACTGCTGCATCGCTGGATATCATTAACATTGTTAGCTAAGACACATATGCAACAGTTAGGTATCTCTATTTCGAAACGTTTCGCCTATACAGTAGGCTGTTGCATATGTGCCTTACCTAACAACCTGTCGGTATTTTATACCATTTTAATATTCATCATTAATATTAATCCCAACGCAAGTTTACTCCAGTGTTTGGGCTTGTTAATAATAATTTTAACAATGTTAAAAGCTAAAAAATCAACATAAATGTACCCTTCAAGAGTTAGGTTAATGCCAGTGAGGAAGGCGAGGAATGGACCTATTCTTCCCTTCCCGGGGGTGGGCCTGACTGCCTATCATTCCGGCGCCGTGGACCCCGTAACAGTGAGTTTTTACCTTAAACGTTTCGTAATGATGTCGGTCCATGTTTCCCATGAGGAAGTCGAGAACCGACATATCCATGATGTCCAAAAGTCGCCTCCCTTCATTATACGGGTGGACCTCCTTCACGAGATCACAGTAATCGTCGTCTGAAAGGAGCAAGAAAGCTTCATAGAAGAAAATGTCTGAAACAAAGCTCACATTAAGTTGTATCAGCAGTCCTCTCTAAGATGGTCGTCGCCAGTAACAGTGTGTGTTCCCCGCACTGGGTAACTTGCTGCTCAACTCGCCACTGGGAGAATTTTTTCGCTACATGAGTCGCTAAGGTTTAGCATTTTGTGTCTAGCTTATACCCCAAGTTACTATATTATTAAACTAATCTGCATATTGTACAAAGCTAAGTTTAATGTCTGCTGATCTAACATTTCCTTCGTTAGATAAGATTACATAAAGTCTCTACATTAGTAAATATAAAACTGACCTAAGACTATTGTGAACATATCTGTGACTGATAATCGTAATGGCACAAACAATTTCTATCTGCAGTTGTGCCTCTGCTAATTAGGCTAATCCGCAGGATGCAATTAATATTGCAATGTTCAAGCCCTAATTCCCTTCATGGAGAATGGCGCCTTGATCCCGGTAGAGGACTCTCTAGCCGAGCAGTTTGAGTTACCCTCCTCCTACGATACAACAGGACTGACTTTCAATTTCCAGATGTAATGTGAACCCCTAGAGACTGAGCGCTTCTCTTTCAATATAATAATTCACCTACGAGCATTTCTGGATATATCCTGTAAGGTATTCTGAACAAGGATAGGAAAAGTTGAAGAGGAGTAGTATACTTACCAACTTCCCACTGCGCCTTGCGTCGCTTGTGATAGCTTCTGCGCCACGGGTGACGCCACACCTTGCGGGGAGCCGCCTCTTTTCCCGGCAGGAAGATGGCGAAGGATCCCTCTAGCATGTCGGGATTGCCGCAGATGGCGTGGGCGGTGTCGCAGTAGTAGCTGCAAGGGCAGCCACGCTACAGTACACTACACTAACACTACTTACTCTGAATACATACTAATGTTAGTCTGCAAAAAGTGAGTATTTATTCTAATACACCGCACATTACACTCTTTTTACCAAGATTATTCATTATTATTATTATTATATGCCAGAGGCAGCGATAACTAAAAAAAATACTATAAAGAACACTGCTAGATATCTGTGGCCACAAGGGTATATATACCGACAAGGATACATCTTTCATTATGCATAATGTATGTTGGAAGTCTAATTTAATATCTGTTTTAGGAATTAAAGTATTCCTGGCTGTTGTCTAGGTTACATGCAGCCTTAATGATCCTCGTGTAGTTGCTAAACTTTGAACCCAGTAAACTAACCAACTTGTGGCCACATTCTGAAACACTGACGAGCGGAGGCAAAACAAATGATTTGTTGAGCTCCTCAAATACTTTATATCTTGATTTCTTGCTTGTCCAGACTCGAGGCTACTTATCGGCGTTCCCCGTGGCCCATTGACTGACTGACAGACTGACGGAGCTGAGAGTGACAAGGAGAACATCTGCGTACTTTACTTGGAAGAAGTTAGCCAATTACGTCTGTGCAAGTTGTTGAATGCAAGCGAGAGGCAACCGGTGCAAGACTTACCTGGACATGACTTGGTAAAGAGTGCTCAGCTCGCCTACACGCCGAGAACTAGAGGCTGTCAAACAGTAGTCAATTCATCTACAACTGCCGTGGAAGAAGAGGCTGTCAGATGGTTGGTTACTCACCTACACTTGCCATGGAAGCAGAGGTTGTTATCGGGAGAGATGAAAAAGGTTTTGAGCAGGTCGCCCTGTGCCAGCGCGTACAGTTCCTGGGTTATGTTGACGTTGCGACCCACGATAGGCACCGCTCGCCGGAATCCCAACATCCTGGCAAGCAAGATCACACTTCTCGTACTCCATCTTCAAACATCATTAACTTTACCGAACAAACATCCTGGATACAGACATTCTTCGGCCACTAGGTGAAATCTAGCCAAGGCTAATGATAGTTATAGAAAGATGATTGGTTTCCCAAGAGCTGTAATATTTATTAAATAAAATTGAACAAGGCGTGAACTAAGTTATAGGTAATTTGCCCTGAAAGTATTGTATTTCAGAAAACCAGATAGTAAACAGATCTTTCTCCAGACTGAATAATGAACTTCCTCTAAGTCGGGCTGTCATGCTCCGAGACGCCTTCCAGATTTTAATTTAGCTTTTCCCCTCTCTAATGTGTTGTGATTTCACCCAGTTTCTCATTTCTTTTCCCTAGATACTGCGCCGCTGTTGTATTCAGATTTATTAAAAAAATTACTAGCTTCCTTATTTCAACTTCCTGGTAATAAGCCTCGTTATTATACTTCACTCTGCCTGCACCTCCCTCGGCCTGCACTCCCGCACTATCTCCCTATATCTCTGCCTGCACATCATCTCTCAAGGTGGGTTTCTTGATGCCGGTGAGGGGAAGGGAGACTCTTGTTCCAACGAATTGGACCTATGCTTCCCCCCTTCCTTTGATCGAACCTGAATACGTCCCATTCCCCCCATCAGGCTCTGTGTGACCCCTACGGGCATAGCGCTCCACCCTTGAATATAATTAAAAAAATATAACTCGTTAACTTGTCCTCTTCTTAACCTGGGTACCAACCTGTCCAGGTGGAAGGCGGCGATCTCCGCGTTGTGTCGCTCGAAGTCAGTGAAGTAGAAATGGTTCTTGAGAGTCTGCTGCTCGCGGGGGAACCTGAAGGAGGAGCAACAGGGGAGAAGAGAATTGGTCAATAGGACGCCTCGGATTTGGAGTGGGAGGAATGAAGAGCATTTTTGGGAGGGAACTTGAGAGGGCAACGGGACACCTTCGGGGAAAGGAGGAAAAAGAGAGGGTAGTGGGGCACTATGGAGGAGGGTTTGAAGGAGGGGGGGGGAAACGGTGGTCAGTAGAGCATACAAGCGGAACACTACAGTAGATAATATGAGAAGCTGAAGGAAGTGAACGTGGCAACCTTGGCAGAGAGAAGGACAAGGGAAGACATGCTTAGGATATGCTAAATTTTATAAGGAATTGACAGAGCAAATAGGGACAAATCGTTTGAATTAAGAGGATTAGGATCAAGGGGACGACAGGTGAAAGGTGAAAGATAAAGACACAGATGAGCAACAGGGATTTAATGAAGTATTTCTTTAATCTCTGGATGGGAGAAAAGTGGAATAAACTGGATGAGGCAGTGGCGTAGGCAAACTCAATAATACACAGCTTTGAGAGCAGAGACATGGCCCAAAACGCCAGAAATCAGTGATGTCGATCAAAATACAGTGGACCCCCGCTTAACGATCACCTCCAAATGCGACCAATTATGTAAGTGTATTTATGTAAGTGCGTTTGTACGTGTATGTTTGGGGGTCTGAAATGGACTAATCTACTTCACAATATTCCTTATGGGAAAAAATTCGGTCAGTACTGGCACCTGAACATACTACTGGAATGAAAAAAGTTCGTTAACCGGGGGTCCACTGTACTCTATGAAGAGAGACCAGGAGCGAAGTCTTGACCCATGCAAAAAGATTATGTCCAACTGCAGAAGCCTTGGGTAAACAGAAGCACCGAGATAATTTAGCAAACTTTTGCAATCACAAACACAAAATATTTTGAATTTTTCCCAGTGTTGATCCCTGACCTTAATACTTTTATTTAGATCCTTTACTGACAAGATCCCCGAAACAACCTTGAACTTTAGATCTCAGTAATGATGGAAGTTTATTGTTGCCTGACTACTTCATTAAACTTAAATGTGATTTATTAAGCGGCTGTACAGAAAACTGGAGGACGACGACCTTGATTATATGTTTTTTGTAGGAAATGTACCTAGTACTAAGTTCCTTCACTACAAATGTACCTAGTACTGAGATCCTTCACTACAAATGTACCTAGTACTGAGTTCCTTCACTACAAATGTACCTAGTACTGAGTTCCTTCACTACAAATGTACCTAGTACTGAGTTCTTTCACTACAAATGTACCTAGTACTGAGTTCCTTCACTACAAATGTACCTAGTACTGAGTTCCTTCACTACAAATGTACCTAGTACTGAGTTCCTTCACTACAAATGTACCAAGTACCGAGTTCCTTCACTACAAATGTACCTAGTACTGAGTTCCTTCACTACAAATGTACCAAGTACCGAGTTCCTTCACTACAAATGTACCTAGTACTGAGTTCCTTCACTACAAATGTACCTAGTACTGAGTTCCTTCACTACAAATGTACCAAGTACTGAGTTCCTTCACTACAAATGTACCAAATACTGAGTTCCTTCACTACAAATGTACCAAGTACTGAGTTCCTTCACTACAAATGTACCAAGTACTGAGTTCCTTCACTACAAATGTACCAAGTACTGAGTTCCTTCACTACAAATGTACCAAGTACTGAGTTCCTTCACTACAAATACAGTGCACAGAGTATTTTCACTCCAAATCGCCGATTTAAAATTCTAAGAGTCAAAAGTTCTGGAGGATGAAAGTTATATATGATTTGGAAGACAAAACTGGTTTCCGCAGAGTTAAAGTTTTTCTTACATATTATTCACCAGAGGATAAAATTAAACTGTCACGATGAATTAAATTAATGTACCAAATATCGTATGAATGGGCTTCGAGTTTTTTTGGACAGTTTAAAAAGGAAACACTAGATGAGTGTTATGAAAATGTTAAATTTGTATAGGAGGCCACTCAGTGAGCAGCGTGGCGCTGCTCTGGAGGCCACTCAGTAAGAAGCGTGACGCTGCTCTGGAGGCCACTCAGTGAGCAGCGTGACGCTGCTCTGGAGGACACTCAGTGAGCAGCGTGACGCTGCTCTGGAGGCCACTCAGTAAGCAGCGTGACGCTGCTCTGGAGGCCACTCAGTGAGCAGCGCGACGCTGCTCTGGAGGACAGTGAGCAGCGTGACGCTGCTCTGGAGGCCACTCAGTGAGCAGCGTGACGCTGCTCTGGAGGCCACTCAGTAAGCAGCGTGACGCTGCTCTGGAGGCCACTCAGTAAGCAGCGTGACGCTGCTCTGGAGGCCACTCAGTGAGCAGCGCGACGCTGCTCTGGAGGCCAGTCAGTGAGCAGCGCGACGCTGCTCTGGAGGCCACTCAGTGAGCAGCGCGACGCTGCTCTGGAGGCCACTCAGTAAGCAGCGCAACGCTGCTCTGGAGGCCACTCAGTGAGCAGCATGACGCTGCTCTGGAGGCCACTCAGTGAGCAGCGCGACGCTGCTCTGGAGGCCACTCAGTAAGCAGCGTGACGCTGCTCTGGAGGCCACTCAGTAAGCTTGAGTTAAGCTTAAAATATGAATTTTAAAGCTTGAGCTAAACTTAAAAACACAAGTACAAAATTTTCCGCGATAATGAGCGAGCTTCAAGACAAGTATGACGACCGTGATAAATTATCTGCAACTCCATGATTACCACTTCAATATGTGACAAGATATTGATGAAACTGTCAGCATACCGGGGGGGGGGGATTTCGTCCCCAGTTCATCAATTTGTGATGCCACTGAGGACGGTGATCAAGCGACAAAATTTGATGAAAGTGTAAGACTGGTGGTTATGCCCTTGTGATTGGAGTGTGGTATGGTGATGATGGAGGCTATGTTCTTCGTAGTCGAGAAAGGTGGAGATAGCTGGTTTCAAATTCCTACAGGATGGAACGATAGACATAAATGCAGTATAATGCAAGCCCTTTAATGACTACGTTTCGCCCACACAGTGGATAAAAAAAAAGGCCATACAAAAAAAAAAAAGTGTCGGTACTATGCCCAGGGAATTTGCAAATATGGACCAATTGGTTTTATCAGATCTGTTTGTGACTTGATAAAGCCCACGGGGCAAAATGCAGTCAATAAAAGATCGCATTATACTGCATTTGTGTCCATTCTTTTTCCGGTCTAGCAAGGTATTGGCAGCAGTTCTGTGATGGCAGTGTGGTAATGGAAGCAACGCTACAAAGGCACTCAAACTAGAGTTCACCAGTAAGTGAAGACAGCTTGTTCTCCACTCCCAAGTTGCTTCCCACGACTACGAGCCACCAAAGGCACAGAGTGCGTGTGCGAACCGGCAGGCAGGAAAGCAGCCGTAGCCCCACTCACCCCACACACTTATTCAGTCACACTCACCTCATGGGCTTGAAGAGTGCATGTCCACCGTCGATGAACTCAATGATGAGTTTAAGCTGTGTCCCGCCTTCCTTCTGAGCTGTGAACACAATACACTCCTTTAAATCACACTTAGTACAACAACATTTAAACATTAAGGGTAATCAAGAAAAAAAACTTTAATTGTCCATAATCTTAAAAAAAAAACTGTATTATTTACTAGACACACGGTTTATATTGCTTTGATAACGGAAAAGTTTAAAGGATATATATATATATATATATATATATATATATATATATATATATATATATATATATATATATATATATATATATATATATATATATATATATTCAGACAATTTATGGTGATTAAGGATAATTTTTGTCTGGATATAGAAATTTAATGTCTACATTATTTAAGAAGTCAAATACAATGTGAACTTACTGTAAGAATTAAGTACGAACCCTTATAGATCAAAGCCACAACCAGTGTCTGCACATTTTAGGTTTAGGAAACTCCAACGACACTTATGTATGAATAAGACCCCATGTGCAACACCTGAGTATCTTTGAGAGAAGTTTCGTCCACTGGGGAATTCATCTAATACAAATACACGAGATTTTTTTTTTAGGGGAGCCAGTCAGGTGAAAGTAGTCGAGTGATGCAGCAGTAGAAGGGGTCACCTACACACGAGTGGGCGGGGCCCACTCCATGCTAGATCTACTTTAAAAGGTGGATCCTCTCAATGGTTATTTATTACACAAGCCCAGCCTCTTTCACCCCAATACGAGGAAGGTGTCCCCCGTATTTCATAAGCGCAGCCCCCTTTCCCTCTACCTCAATCCTCCGAGAAAGCTATCCCAGTTTTCCATAACCCAAGGCCCTCTCTATCAATACACTCAAAATGAATAATGCAAGACTATCATAAACTCTAATGTACGAAAATATAAAAAAATATATATGCAGGTATGTGGCGCATATGTATGCTTATGAAACATGCAAGTACATGTACATGCTTTTGCTTATATGTGCACGTATATACATCTTTAAATTACTCACACATATCCAAATAGGACACACACACATGGGTACCCGATAAGCTACCTCTTCATGGATACCTTTAAAAAAGTACCCCTTCGGGAATACCTATTTACTAAATAGTCTCGTTACTGTTGCAAGCGCACTACTCGAGATATATTCACACGAGCACAAATGCCTCGTTAAAAATATACAAATGAACATACATGCTGGCAAGAACGTAGCCACGGGCGGCCCTGCGGACTACGCTATATATATTACGTTTTATATATTAAGTAAAATTACTTTATTTAGTATATAAAGAACTAGAATTTGTTTTTCAGTTATGTGTCACAACTTTAAAGGAGCTAATAGATATTACAGAGGTATCTTATTGTAGCAGTAATGCCTGAGTTCGTATTAAACACAAGTCGGCTAAGTTTGCCACGACTCGTGGATATTAATCTTGGGATGGACCGAGGCAGCGTTGAACGACTCGGATGTGGGTATTAGCCGTGGTGGAATGGAATAACCATGTAGGTCAGGCAATATGCTAAGAGTACAGGGACGACGAATAACAGCCCAGACAACTACTAAAACCCTGAACTGATCGGAGAACCGACCAAGTTGGTCCGTAACTAAAACATGCAAGTTGTTTAGTAGTTTAACTTATGCTCGTATTTTCTCCTGCCTCTCACAGAATTTGGCAGTCCGGCCAAGCTCGAGTTTAGGTTACACCGGAAGATAAACATTCTTTCTCTAATACGCTGATATATATTCATTTAATGTCACCTGAGATCCAGTGTTGTTTCTCTCTATGAGTGTCGGAACGGTACTGTTTAGTACGTGGGGAGAATACCTCACGCAATTAACCCTCAACACCGTATTTCAGAACATTTGGACAGATCATTCCACACTGGCCTTCCTATATCTACCCCATCTAATTCTGCAGTCAGGGTTCACTGCGACTTGAACAACAATCCTCTTACATCTGAGGATTTCACACGTATGACAACACCGAAGAGATTGGATTGGATCTTGCCATCTCTGACCGTCAGTACACTGTTACCATGAAGCCTCAACTGAAAAACTCTATTACATCTAGTCAATTGTACGCATAATTATGCATTTCATTCGTGAGTATTTAAAAAAATATATGTCAGTGTAAATGTTTTGACAGATACTGTAAATTTATTAAGCTTATTTCTGTACCTTGGATATATTTTGAATCTGATGACTAAGCATAGCATTTTTGCTCTGCTTGGTAATTGTTGTTATTGTTTTAGTACTGATGATGTAGTGTGATACTCCGAGTTGGTATTTCTATTGTTTATTCGAAAGTTTTTACATGCCCGCGCGCGCACACACAATATTATTAATATATATTATTAAAATATATATTATATATATATATATATATATATATATATATATATATATATATATATATATATGGAGGTACCACCTCTAGAACTGTTATAGGGACCCTCATCCTCAGAGAAAAGAATAAACTTGCTTCAGGGGAAACTCAAGATTCTCCCTGAAGCTGTTTGAGAATTTTCTCCTACCACCCCCTTTATTATATATATATATATATATATATATATATATATATATATATATATATATATATATATATATATATATATATATATATATATATATATTTTATTTAAAGACAAAATATATTGACAGAACATTCACAAAACTATGATACAAAGCAAAACAACATAGGTAACTCAGAGCTACATCTCGAATACTTCGTCCAGCTCCCCGGCGGTGGGCCACGTGCCCAGAATGCTGCAGGCATTTCCTCTCTGGATCGCAACACTGAGTCTCTGGAAGAGGAAGCTGGTCGCCCTGTGGTCCTTTGTTTCTATGATGAGCTTTTCACCCAGCTCTATTAGGAACTTTAGAGCACACTTGCCCCATGCTCCAAGGGTCTCTGACCCTATTGGGATGAAGTTATAGCAAGGGGGAAGGTCTTCATATTTGCGGATCTTCTGAGTCTCCCTGTGGCTGGCAGCTCCACCCCCTTCCACTACGGAGTATGGCAAGTAGGTGTCTGCCAATGTGGCGGCACATGTGTAGTTCCAGGCAATCTGCTTTCCATCCTTCCAAGGTAGCATAGTGGCTCCATCAGGACGCTTTAGACTTCCGTCAGACCTCTGCACTTGGGGTTCCCGTTGAGCTGGGCAACGGGCTGTGGCGAGGCTTCTCTTTATATCATTGACCTCCTCATGCCTGGCATACTTCCCTTCTGCTGTGTGACACACGAGACCATGAAGTCCGAATTGATCAGCTGTCGCCCTGCCACAAATACACCTATGTTCGGTGAGGGTGGGGGCGGCTAGGCGAAGAGCTACACCAATCCGAATGGCCTGTGGGTCTAGTCGAGTACCCAAGGGGGAATTGGGAACAGTAAACAGGAAATCTCCTGAGTGTGGTGCCTTCACTGCCAGGAGACGAGCTTTGCCCTTTCCTGAGGCGTTGGAGAGCATTGTGTTGGCGATTTTTTCCATGATCGGTTTGTCCCAGTGGGACTGTTTGTGTTCTTTGGGAGGAGCTGGTCTACTGGAGGAATCTGTAAGGGTGTCCCACCGAATCGCTGCTTCAGTAAACCTGGGGTCTTGAGCTCCTACCATGTCTCTCAAGCGTTCGGGAACAATCTTCTTGACTAATGCACTGGAAGCCAAACATGAAGACAGAAAAGCAGGTAAAGCAACATGCGTTGCTTTGCGCACCCCTATACCTCCCAGTCGCACTGGGAGGGTTGCCTGATCCCATTGCTGATCCTCTAGTGACAGGTTCAGTGCCTTCTTAAGGGTTGACCTCAGGTGTGCGTCATATTCGTCGAGTGTTGGGTTGTCAAAAGAGGGTGCACACCTGAGGAAGTGAGTGAGTCTTGGAATAGTAAGGCACCTTGTGAGGAGATACAGAGCATCATGGGCATCAAGATTGCTTATTCTCTCCTCCATTCTCATCAGGTCATTCAATTTGTCCTTGAGGACTGTGTCGATGGCCTGGTGACCCAGCGGTGCTCCCAAGAGGGTAC
The DNA here is from genome assembly GCF_038502225.1 of Cherax quadricarinatus. NCBI lineage: Eukaryota > Metazoa > Arthropoda > Malacostraca > Decapoda > Parastacidae > Cherax > Cherax quadricarinatus. The sequence goes on along the minus strand of NC_091331.1, from coordinate 8,037,863 downwards.
TGTTGGACGGAGTGGTAGTAGAGACTTCTGGGAGGATTCTTCGCACAGCATTGATTATTTCCTGGTTTGCTGTGATGATTTCACACTTGGAGGGATTGAGGATGAGTCCCAAGTCTTCTCCCTGTGTTTTCACCAGTTGTAGGTCCCCTACCAGGGACTCTTCAGTACCTGCCAGAGTGCCATCATCCAGGTACCAGATATTGAGCTCGCTGCTTAGGCTGGAAGTTAGTTCTCTTACTGCCAAGCAGAAGAGAAGTGGAGCTAGTGGGTCACCCTGCTGAACACCTTCTGATGAGAGAATTTCATATTCTCCAAACAAAAGAATTGAGGGTTTGCTGAAGCCGGCTGAAATGAAGGGAAAAATACTGGGGAAGCGATCCCGAACAGCTGGCAAGACAGCATCTCTCTTTACCATATTAAAGGCATTTCTAAAGTCAATGGTAGGTCCCTGATGTAGGCCCTTGCCGCATGAGCTGCAGCTTCACTGCCTTGAGGGACCCTAAAGCCCAGTTGGTGTGGCTGGAGTAAACTGGCAGCTTCTAGGCGAATGTTTCTTACTGCTGCTTTGGCAACGAGACGGCGAAGAGTGTTTCCAACCGCAATGGGTCTGATTCTCCCATCCTTCTTCTTCAAGGCACACAGTGAGGCTCCAAAAAAGAAGGGTTTAATTTCTTCTGATATATATATATATATATATATATATATATATATATATATATATATATATATATATATATATATATATATATAATTCTGTAATAAAAAATTTCAATACGTTTTGGGGTAAATTACATCATTGTCCTTAATTAAAAAGTATTATTAATTTGTGCAATTTGTCAGCTGTATCTGAATACTCATTAAGTTTGTTTTTAATGGGTAATCAGTTAACATTAATTTCATCTCTAACGTGAATGTTATTTTGCGGAAATAACATTATCAGTTGTCTTTACACTATGGTTTAAATGTAGCAAAAAAAAAATCCAACCTACACTCATGACTCAGCTACAACACTAATACACACGTTACACTCATTCATGGTTGTGCTGTGACAACATACATTCATTCACGGTTGTGTTGTTAGTAACACACAGCCGACACTTACGTTTGTGTTGTAACCTAACAAGTGACATTCCTACTTGTGTTGTGACACAATAGTTCACCTGAACTCAGTCATAATTTCTTCTATTATATAAATTCTGCAGAACGATCAAACACACTGATATAAGTGCTTCTACCGTGGGTTTTTTTCTAAGCCCATTAACTCATGGTGATGGTTTTGGAATTACAGAACCGCTCAGTGTTTGTAGTTTTGTAATTAAAGGGCAATAACGCAAGGTGTTTAGCTGTTGCTTCCCCAGTTACAGGACCCATAATGCACGGTTCAAGGTGGTGGTTTTATAATTCTTGGACCCTACGGTCTGCTGACTCAGGATACTACTGGATCACGTACAGTTCCAGCAGATTAATATAGTGGTGTATCAGGGACTCGGGTACCACTGTAGCAGAAACTGTATTGGTATGGTGACTCAGGGACTACAAGTCCATTAGAGTAGCAGGATGATAAGCAAGACACACGTGCAACAGTTAGGTATCTTTATTCCGAAACATTTCGCCTACACGGTAGGATTCTTCAGTCAAGTACAAAGAAAGCAGCAGAAGCAAAAGAGAAGAAGAGACGATGTAATCAGTAGAGATGTAATCAGTAAGAGATGTAATCAGTCCATCACCCTTCAAGGGTGATGGACTGATTACATCTCTACAGCTTCTGCTGACTCCTCTGTACTCGACTGAAGAAGCCTATCGTATAGGCGAACGACTCGGAATATATACCTAACTGTTGCACATGTGTCTTACTTATCATCCTGCTACTCTAATGGACTTGTAGTCCCTGAGTCACCATACCAATGCTCTTTCTTCTACATTGGTCTCTAATACATAAATTTGTCGGTATTGTATATCATTATCATATTCACAGTAGCAGGAACACTACAGTAGAGGCAGTAACATTACTTACTAATGTGTGTGATGGGCATGGTGGCCACCTGTTGCAGGAGTCTGTTGACAGTGGGGTCCTCAGACCCATACAGCTCATCTCTGGAGATGCCCAGGTGGAAGGTATCCCACAGCGTCGCGTTCTCCCTGTGGGCAAACATACTTGCTTAGTCTAACATATTAAATAGCATATTCTTGGAGAAAAGCTAGCAATCTTGGGGGAGGAATGGGGGCCGGGAGGAATGGGGACTGGGGTTTAAACAGGTTTGATCAGAAGAAGGGGAGAGTAGCTCCAGTTTCTTTGGTCAAGTCATCGTCCTCCAAGGAGAGCGAGTCTGGATATTCAGGACACGGACAGCTATCTTGCTCATTCTACAAGTAAGACACCAGTGTTCGACTCTGCTAAGGTAGAGGGTTAATACATTTTTTGCATAATTTACACCCAAGATATTCTGGAAGGACTGATTCCAAACCTGCACACTGAAATCACTCTGCATGACAAGAGACTTGCCACTATAAAGTAGGGGCGTGACTAGTAGAATATGAGAAAACTCGAGTGTTAGAGGTCCTAGACTTTTCAACGCCCTCCCTGTGCATAAGGAAAATTTCCAACAAATTTCTGGCTGCCTTTAAGAGGGAACTGGGCAAACTCCTGAAATCAGTGCCTGACCAGCCGGGCTAAAGTTTGTACGTTGGACTGCTCGCGGCCAGCAGTAACAGCCTGGTTGATCAGGCAACCACGCTGTTACTCGAGTCCTCTTGCGATGTATTTGCAAAAGCTTCTTCAGGAGCAATGCAATAAAGGGAACGGAATGTAAAAAAAAAATCAGTGGAGTCCAAACATAAGCTTTCAGGAACGCAGTCCAGCAAGGAAAAGCTACCGTCTAGTGTGATACAATTGCAGAGCAAAAAGCCTCTAGCAATATCATTACCTCCCTTCCCCTCGCGGTTATTGTGCATTATTGATCACTCGTTTGTGATTGTTGTAAGTAAGGAGACTCTGACACATTACTATTTGCAAGGTGAAATGTCCATCCTACCTCAGATTATTCCCAAGCCCAGTTCTAGGGTGTGCTACCATCACCTGGGAACCATGCCACAACAGCTGATTAACAACTAGGTATTTATTTTCGGTTAGGTAAACAGGGACGGCAGATGTAAGGAGACTTGCTCATACTTCTTGCTCAGCACGAAGGAAATCGAACACGGGCACTTTCGATAGTGAGCCGAACGTATACATTCTGTTCCAGGTACAGGTTAGTTCTTAAATACTGGTGGTTGACGCTACCACTTTTCGCCTCTCGCAGGCAGACTATACTGCATCCCAAATGCTGAAATTTCTCCTTGTCCCTGGGTTGTACAAGGAACTAGTGGTGGCACCTCTGGCCTGGGAGCCCAGCCTCGTTCAGCCCACAGCCTCAACACACAATTCTTGGGACCTGCTATATAAATCTAATATAAATTTCCCCCATAAATTTTTCGGACACACTTAACTGTGTCGGAGAATTAATGTGCTCCTCGGAAGGCGAGACTTTTGTGGCTGGCGTCACCGTGAATAATGGTGCACCTGAGAGCTTCATACACGGAG
>NC_091331.1:7986783-8019283 GCF_038502225.1 Cherax quadricarinatus | reverse complement strand
TATATATATATATATATATATATATATATATATATATATATATATATATATATATATATATATATATATATATATATATATATATATATATATATATATATATATATATATATATATATATATATATATATATATATATATATATATATATATATATATATATATATATATATATATATATATATATATATATATATATATATATATATATATATATATATATATATATATATATATATATATATATATATATATATATATATATATATATATATATATATATATATATATATATATATATATATATATATATATATATATATATATATATATATATATATATATATATATATATATATATATATATATATATATATATATATATATATATATATATATATATATATATATATATATATATATATATATATATATATATATATATATATATATATATATATATATATATATATATATATATATATATATATATATATATATATATATATATATATATATATATATATATATATATATATATATATATATATATATATATATATATATATATATATATATATATATATATATATATATATATATATATATATATATATATATATATATATATATATATATATATATATATATATATATATATATATATATATATATATATATATATATATATATATATATATATATATATATATATATATATATATATATATATATATATATATATATATATATATATATATATATATATATATATATATATATATATATATATATATATATATATATATATATATATATATATATATATATATATATATATATATATATATATATATATATATATATATATATATATATATATATATATATATATATATATATATATATATATATATATATATATATATATATATAAATATGTATATATAGGGAAGTACCACCTCTATAGCTGGAATGGGGACCCTCATCCTCAGAGAAGACAATAAACGTACCTCAGAGAAAACTCAAGGTTCTCCCCGGAGCTGTTTGAATATTTTCTTCTCCTACCACCCCCTATATGTTTATTATTCTATGTGAACATTTATTAATAAACAAAATACATTTACAGAAAAAAACATAAACATGAATACAATGGCACAATGTATCAAAGATGATGAATTTCCTCCAGCTCCTCCGAGGCTGGACGTGAGCCAAGTATGCAGCAAGCATTTCCCCTCTGGATGGCGACGCTGAGGCGCTGGAACATGAAAGTGGCTGCCCTTGGGTCCCTGGTGGTGTCGATGAGTCTGGAACCCAATTCTTTAAGGAAACGTGTGGCATTTTTTCCCCATGATCCCAAGGTCTCTGATCCCACTGGGACAAATTGATACTGTTGGCTAATGTCCCTGTACTTGCTGATCTTGTACTCCTCCCTGTGGTCAGCAGCTCCTCCCTGTCGCCCCACACTGTGATGGATATAGGTGTCAGCCAGTGTGGACACACAGGTATAGTCCCATGCTAAGAGCTTGCCATTCTTCCAAGGATAGATGGTGATCCCGTCGGGGCGGTTTGCTGGGTTGTGGGTATTGTTTGCTGCAAGTGATCGTGGCTCCCTCTCGGCAGGGCATCCAGCTGTAGCAAGGGTTCTCTTAATGATGTCGTTGACCTCATTGTGTCTTGCATGCCAGCCCTTGGTTTTGGAACAGTTAAGACCATGTAGACCGTATTGGTCTGCTTGCACTTCGCCGCAAATACACATATATTCTGTGTGAATTGGGGCAGCAAGGCGCAGAGCCACTGCAATACGGAGGGTCTTAGGGTCGAGTCGCGTTCCCATTGCCGATATGGGAACTGTTTGGAGGAAGTCCCCGGAGTGAGGTGCACTCACAGCCTGGAGACGGGCAATCTCCCTATCTGATGTTGCAGCCCTGAGCATGTTGGCAAGCACCTTTTCAGCAATTGGGCTATCCCAGCTTGACTGTTTGTGAGCCAGTGCTGCACTAGGGTTTGGTGCTGGAGCAGCAAGAGTCTCCCATTCGGTGATGGCACTGACATAGCTAGGGTCTTCTATTCCTGCTGAGTCACTGAGGGTGTCAGGAAGAATTTGTCTTATCAACTCGTTTGATGCAATGGAAGAGGATAGGAAAGCTGGTAGAGCAATCTGGGAGGATCTGCGTACTCCTAGCCCTCCAAGCCTGACCGGAAGTGAGGCTTGCAACCACTGTCCATCGTCAAGGGAAAGATTCAATACACTCTCTAGCATGGCCTTCAGGAGAGAGTCATATTCCTTGAGTTTTGGACTGCTGAAGGCTGGGGAGCATCTCAGAAAATAGGTAAGTTTTGGGGTTGACAGGCACCTGGTGAGTAGGTAGAAGGCATCGTGTGTGTCAATGTCTTTCATCCTGCTTTCCATCGTCCGGAGGTCTGAGACTTTTTTTCCTAGGACCAGATCGATGGCATTGGACCCAAGAGGAGCACCGAGGAGAGTGCTATTGGCTGGATCAATGGCTCGTGCTCCTGGTAAAACGGTACTAATATTCTGGATCAACTGTTGATTGGTAGAAACTATTTCACATTTGGTGGGGTTTAAAGAAAGGCCCAGGCTTTCTCCCATGTCTTTAATTTTACTGATGTCCTCCAGGAGAGATTCTGTTGTGCCAGCTAGGGTACCGTCGTCCAGGAACCAGATATTGAGCTCGCTGGAGAGTGCCTCCGTGACTTCCTTGATGACCAAACAAAATAGAAAGGGGGCGAGAGGGTCCCCCTGTTGCACGCCCTCACACGAGTCAATTTCATGGTCCCCAAACAATAGTTTGGAAGTCACACTATAACACGATTCTATGAAGGGATAAAGGGAAGGGAAGTTTCTATAAACTGCTTGGAGAGCAGCATCCCTTCTGACTGAGTTGAAAGCATTGGCAAAGTCCAATTTGACCAAGGCTTTTTCATAGGACATGTTTTTGATATATACTCGTGCTGCGTGGGCAGCTGCTTCACAGCCCTGTTGAACGCCGAAACCGAGCTGAGTTGGTTTCAGCATTGCAGCAGCCTCTTGACTCACCCTTCTTACTGCAGCCTTGGCGACTAGGCGCCGAAGGGTGTTACCCACTGCAATGGGCCTGATTCCGCCATCCTTTTTCCGGAGGGCACACAATGAGGCACCAAAGAAAAAGGGTCTGATGGCCTCTGGGACACCGCCAGCCAGGCACAGGTTGGAAAATTTGGTGAGTTCAGACAGCAGCCTCTCTGAAACCTCACCAAGTGCTGGATTGAGTATTTGTTTTAAGTGTTGAGGCCTTAAACCGGTGAAACCTCCTGCTGAACCCTGTGGAAATGACATAGCAGCTTTATACACATCAGCATCCTGTAAGGTTAGATGTTCTTCGCCTGCTGCAATGTCAGGGAGGTCAATGTTGGTACTGGGAGCCCTGGGTGGATGTTTGTCCTTCAGAGCTTGCGCCGTGCTGACGTCCTTGGGAGCGATGGTATCCTCACTGGTTATAAGTCTCAAAGCTCCAATAGTATTACCCTCTTCTATTTTTTTGCTAATTTGGGCTCTGATTTTTGAGGTGTCGGGTGTCCTGTTGTTGGCATTTGCCCGGCGGGTGTTTGTCGCCCTAGGGGGGAGACGGACGAGGTTGTCATCCCTTGGGAATGCATTTATTGCCCTAATAACATGTGTTGCTAGTGACTTGTCCCTCCTTGGTGGGACAGCCAAACAGGCATTGCCAAAAAGCAGCAAGTTGTGCCAGGATCTGTTGTTTGAAGGAGCATCGTTGACTTTCTTCAGAAGGTCAGTGAATTTGCTAGCAGCTTGAGGGCGAGCTGCTTTGGGGATGTGTGTCAGAGTCCTGGTGGATGTTAATTTGATTGCAGATTTGAGGTCCTCTGTAGAGGTGAAGTCACGGTAGCTGTCAGCCCTGTCTGCTGGGGGAGGCTGTTGGTTGTTCTCATTTGGAGCTCTCCTGGAGCCTAGACATCTATTGTGTGCACGGATGTTGCCAGATGTGGGATTGAGTGCACATTCCCTGTGGCACACCCGGCAGATGCCTCGTGAACGACAGCTTTGGCTCTGTCGTGAAGATTCCTGGGAACCCGCGACTACTTGTGACATTGCTGATATCGTGGGGGTGGGAGGGCGCCAGCTGTGGGGTGACGGGTGAAGGGCAGCATGGATGCATGGGGGATGAGGGTGGGGGAGTAGCGAGCGGCGGAACTTGTAATTGGTGGGGCACTAAACGGCAACACCCTTGGTCAGGAAGTCAGTGGGCCTAGGCTGGGATGAGGGGAGGGGATCTGGGATGGGGGAGGGGGGAGGGAGTGGCCCTGTGTGTTCGCTCAAGACGCACATCACTGACTAACTTTTGCTAATTGTTATACACTTATTGTTCCATTTAGAAAAAAACCCTCGCCATTTGGCACACTAATCACCATGCTCACACTATTAACCGAGGTGTTCTGTTCACCATCCAATGACCGTGTCGTGGGCGGCCACTTCCTTCCCCAACCCACGACCCCGGCCGATCACAGATGTAAACAAAACCTCCTCCACACCTCCACTGCCAGGATCCCCTCACCACCGCTACTTCCCAAATCCCAACATGCACACTGCACTTTCACTGATACAGAAGCAATGGTCCGATGTAGAGGTTTGTCAAAACTCTGTGATCTCCGGTCGATACTCACGATGATGTCTGCCGAAACTGGCCCGCGTAAACCATGTTGGTTCCTGGTTTACACACACAATGTATGGAGCACCACACACTGGCTCCCTCCCTCCACGCCGGCAAGCGCGTATATATATATATATATATATATATATATATATATATATATATATGTATATATATATATATATATATATATATATATATATATATATATATATATATATATATATATATATATATATATATATATATATATATATATATATATATATATATATATATATATATATATATATATATATATATATATATATATATATATATATATATATATATATATATATATATATATATATATATATATATATATATATATATATATATATATATATATATATATATATATATATATATATATATATATATATATATATATATATATATATATATATATATATATATATATATATATATATATATATATATATATATATATATATATATATATATATATATATATATATATATATATATATATATATATATATATATATATATATATATATATATATATATATATATATATATATATATATATATATATATATATATATATATATATATATATATATATATATATATATATATATATATATATATATATATATATATATATATATATATATATATATATATATATATATATATATATATATATATATATATATATATATATATATATATATATATATATATATATATATATATATATATATATATATATATATATATATATATATATATATATATATATATATATATATATATATATATATATATATATATATATATATATATATATATATATATATATATATATATATATATATATATATATATATATATATATATATATATATATATATATATATATATATATATATATATATATATATATATATATATATATATATATATATATATATATATATATATATATATATATATATATATATATATATATATATATATATATATATATATATATATATATATATATATATATATATATATATATATATATATATATATATATATATATATATATATATATATATATATATATATATATATATATATATATATATATATATATATATATATATATATATATATATATATATATATATATATATATATATATATATATATATATATATATATATATATATATATATATATATATATATATATATATATATATATATATATATATATATATATATATATATATATATATATATATATATATATATATATATATATATATATATATATATATATATATATATATATATATATATATATATATATATATATATATATATATATATATATATATATATATATATATATATATATATATATATATATATATATATATATATATATATATATATATATATATATATATATATATATATATATATATATATATATATATATATATATATATATATATATATATATATATATATATATATATATATATATATATATATATATATATATATATATATATATATATATATATATATATATATATATATATATATATATATATATATATATATATATATATATATATATATATATATATATATATATATATATATATATATATATATATATATATATATATATATATATATATATATATATATATATATATATATATATATATATATATATATATATATATATATATATATATATATATATATATATATATATATATATATATATATATATATATATATATATATATATATATATATATATATATATATATATATATATATATATATATATATATATATATATATATATATATATATATATATATATATATATATATATATATATATATATATATATATATATATATATATATATATATATATATATATATATATATATATATATATATATATATATATATATATATATATATATATATATATATATATATATATATATATATATATATATATATATATATATATATATATATATATATATATATATATATATATATATATATATATATATATATATATATATATATATATATATATATATATATATATATATATATATATATATATATATATATATATATATATATATATATATATATATATATATATATATATATATATATATATATATATATATATATATATATATATATATATATATATATATATATATATATATATATATATATATATATATATATATATATATATATATATATATATATATATATATATATATATATATATATATATATATATATATATATATATATATATATATATATATATATATATATATATATATATATATATATATATATATATATATATATATATATATATATATATATATATATATATATATATATATATATATATATATATATATATATATATATATATATATATATATATATATATATATATATATATATATATATATATATATATATATATATATATATATATATATATATATATATATATATATATATATATATATATTTTCACAACCTCCAGGAACGACCCAGGAAAACTAGCTGACGACGTTTTACAACCTCCAGGAACGAGGGCAACAGTGGTGCAATATACATATGAATACCCACTACTTGAGGACTGTGTTGTCTCAGTGCCAGAACCTGTGTCTGTAATGTATTCTCAGTAGCAGAGCCTGTGTCTGTAATGTATTCTCAGTGGCAGAGCCTGTGCCTGTAATGTATTCTCAGTGGCAGAACCTGTGTCTGTAATGTATTCTCAGGGGCAGAGCCTGTGTCTGTAATGTATTCCCAGTAGCAGAACCTGTGTCTGTAATGTATTCTCAGAGGCAGAACCTGTGTCTGTAATGTACTCTCCGTGGCAGAGCCTGTGTCTGTAATGTATTCTCAATGGCAAAGACTGTCTGTAATCTATTCTCCGTTGCAGAGCCTGTGTCTGTAATGTATTCTCAGTGGCAGAACCTGTGTCTGTAATGTATTCTCAGTGGCAGAACCTGTCTGTAATGTATTCTCAGTGGCAGAACCTGTGTCTGTAATGTATTCTCAGTGGCAGAACCTGTGCCTGTCTTCACCAGTAGGCTCGTTTTCCAGCCAGAGTGCAGGCTTTCATAAGGCCCACCACTGCAAACACACTGTACATACCTAGGAATCATCCGCACAACTGACACCAAACGCCTCACGACTCTTACCTGGAAAGAGAGAAAACAACAAATTATTTGAGAATATTAAAAACAATTACACGATAATGCTCTACACTTGCATTGTGATAACAAATATTTTTTTACAGAAACTTCACTAGACATTAAGGAGGTTCGAACCTCCAACACTCTTCGGGCGGAATGACACACATGTGTTTATCGCTACATTCTCTCGAAGTCCGGTAAGAGGACCTAAAAAGCCTAATATGTATATTCAAAAGTGGCTATAAAGAATTAAACTATGCCAGAATTATTTTTTTTTACGCTAAACATGAACTAATTGTATAATAGCTACCTGGAGTATGCCTGGAGAGGTTTCGGGGGTCAACACCCCCGCGGCTCGATCTGAGACCAAGCTTCGCAAGAATGATCAAAGGGTTGAAAAGATAGCTCCAGTTCCTTCGGATCAAGATCCCTTCACCAGTATCAATGCACCACACTGAAGCGCCCAAAACTAAGGAACGGGCCCAAGAGCTGACGATCAACTCCCACCCCCCAAAAAAAAAACTGATAAATGCAGACACATTTTACCTCAGCGGGTGAAGTCTAACAAATGGCTTTCAATCACTGCCTCAGCTCTCCCTTCAATTATTACTCTCAATCATCAACAACTTCCCCGACTGTCTTGTGGTTTAAAATCCTTCCCAGTGACAGGTGTAATTAATCTATGGTTTATTGATGAAGTTAGCGAAGAGAAGGACAATGACCCCAGCAGATGTGGTCGTTGTGCTCAGCTCACTGTACACACACACACACACACAGCCAGGAGCTGTGACTCGACTCCTGCAACCACAAATAGGTGAGTACACGCACACAAAAAGAAACGCTGGGTAGAATGACGCTGCTTATTAACTAGAAAAGATCCAAAGGTTTGCAACAATATTGGTGGTACAACTGAGGGGAATAGAATACGAGAAGAGAATTCAAGAAAAAAAAACTAAAAAAACACTGGAAGAGAACCAGGCGAGACATGATCATCTCATACAAAATACTCAGATCAGAGTGGATAGGAAAGGACTGTTTGAAATGCGAAGAGAATCAGAGGACATAGATGGCATCTTGAGACGCAGATAGGAAATACAGACAATACACTTACCACTTACTCACCTTAAGTGGAATGCACTAAATGAAGTTGCGAAAGCAAACACTGCACAGTTTTAGAAGTAGGTACGACTGGCACCTGGGGGGAGGGCACAAATTGCTAAAGCCTGTCAGTGGGAGTTGAGAAGGGGCTATGAATCGACCCCTGCATGCACAAGTAGATGTATACACCGAGACCCAGGTATACGGGGACTCAAGTATACAGGCACACGGATACATGTATCAACAGAGGTCATAAACAGGCAAGCATGGGCGGGTAGAGGGTTGGGTGAGGGCGAGGGAAGGGTGGAGGTGTGGGTGAGGGCGATGGAAGGCTGGAGGGGTCGGTGAGGGCGATGGAAGGCTGGAGGTGTGGGTGAGGGCGAGGGAAGGCTGGAGGTGTGGGTGAGGGCGAGGGAAGGCTGGAGGTGTGGGTGAGGGCGAGGGAAGGCTGGAGGTGTGGGTGAGGGCGAGGGAAGGCTGGAGGTGTGGGTGAGGGCGAGGGAAGGCTGGAGGTGTGGGTGAGGGCGAGGGAAGGCTGGAGGTGTGGGTGAGGGCGAGGGAAGGCTGGAGGTGTGGGTGAGGGCGAGGGAAGACTGGAGGTGTGGGTGAGGGCGAGGGAAGGCTGGAGGTGTGGGTGAGGGCGAGGGAAGGCTGGAGGTGTGGGTGAGGGCGAGGGAAGGCTGGAGGTGTGGGTGAGGGCGAGGGAAGGCTGGAGGTGTGGGTGAGGGCGAGGGAAGGCTGGAGGTGTGGGTGAGGGCGAGGGAAGACTGGAGGTGTGGGTGAGGGCGAGGGAAGGCTGGAGGTGTGGGTGAGGGCGAGGGAAGGCTGGAGGTGTGGGTGAGGGCGAGGGAAGGCTCGAGGTGTGGGTGAGGGCGAGGGAAGGCTGGAGGGGAAGATGATAATGTTGACACTATCCAATACTTGGATGAGACACACTTGGACTCGCTCGCTCCTTTCACATATTGGCAAGTGTATATTGGTCCTTGTCCAGCCCAACTCAACGCACTTTCCTCCATCTCTCTCTCTCTCCATATATAAAAAATTACTCAGGAACTTAAATTAAGAATATTTCGGAATTTTACAGAAGCAGTCCCAACATGGAGGCCACACCTTGTCAGGCACATGCAGAAACTCGAAGAGGTCCAAAGATTTGCAACTAGTAATAGTACCAGAACTGAGAGTAGTGCGCTGTGAGCAGAGGTTGAAAGACCGAACATGACAGAGGACCACGATCAAGAGAACGCAACTGAAAGCTGAAGACACTGATGATGCTATAGGCACGCAAGGAAATTTCTTGCAGGCCCAAGGCGATTGAAAAGCGAGATGTTTTCAAGGAGGAAGAGGTTATATAGCAGGCAAAAATCAATGCACAGCATCAGGAATAGCTATCATAAGACTGAAGAGGCCATAAATCAGCAACATCGATCCAGTTAGTCTAGAAGCGGGACCAGGAGCTGAGTGTCGGCTACCGAAAACAACTCGATGAGTATCCAGACCCGGGGCTCCACTCATCAAGTTCCAGATCACTGAAACACGCCAATCTATTAACACCCAGACCCGGGGCTCCACTCATCATGTAGTCAATCGTTAATTAGCGCCTCGCCAAGGGTTGCATAATGTATGTACCATCAGGTGAGAGTTAAGATCAATACGACTGGATTATACGGAGTCCCTTCATATGAAGAAATCTCATTACATACATATTGGATGATTAAGAGGAAGAGGGAGAGAGACAGTGAGACAGATAGGGACAGCGATAGACAGCGACAGGGAGAGACAGATAAAGAGACAGAAACCGAAATACCAATTTCAGGTACTTAAAACCTCCACATCAGATACCTCATATACTACACCTGATGCACTTAAATATCAATGATGGATGCCTAAACATTCATATAAGGTGCCTAAACATTCAGAATTATGAGGAAATGATTTTCTATCAAGCCAGGAGGTCGAAGACTCTAAACTATTAACCTTTCTAACAGATTTTTGTGGCTTGCTTCCATAGTGGGTGTGTGGAATGCGTAGACTTTCCACTGGTAAACAAATATTTATTCTCTCTCTATTATATATATATATATATATATATATATATATCCTAGGTAGTAGGTTGGTAGACAGCAACCGCCCAGGGAGGTACTACCGTCCTGCCAAGTGAGTGTAAAACGAAAGCCTGTGATTGTTTTACATGATGGTAGGATTGCTGGTGTCCTTTTTTCTGTCTCATGAACATGCAAGATTTCAGGTACATCTTGCTACTTCTACTTACACTTAGGTCACACTACACATACATGTACAAGCGTATATATACATACCCCTCTGGGTTTTCTTTTATTTTCTTTCTAGTTCTTGTTCTTGTTTATTTCCTCTTATCTCCATGGGGAAGTGGAACAGAATTCTTCCTCCGTACGCCATGCGTGTTGTAAGAGGCAACTAAAATGCCGGGAGCAAGGGGCTAGTAACCCCTTCTCCTGTATATATTACTAAATGTAAAAGGAGAAACTTTTGTTTTTCCTTTTGGGCCACCCCGCCTCGGTGTGAGAGGGCTGTTGTTTTGAAATATATATATATATATATATATATATATATATATATATATATATATATATATATATATATATTAAAGCCGTATTTTAACCCCTGCAAACACAACTATGTGAGTACGACAACTCGGTGAGTACAGACTCCCAAAGCATCATCTACAAGAACACGGTAAAGCTTATAAGCTGGCAAGACAAATGAAACTAATAAGGTGAATAAAAAGGTAACTAGCCGCTGAACAGATATTTACCGGTGACCTTCCGCTCAAAGCAGAGCTTTATCAAGCAAAGCCTAATAAGAGCTCTGGCTGGATAAAGCTGCGACTTGATAGCATCTTCCCGGAAAGCTTTTCACGGTCGAAATGCTTTCAGGAAGATCAAAAAAAAAAATCTCCAATAGTCAATTTTCTCCACTAAAATAAGTGCATTGTAAAAAAAATCCAATTTCAGACACCAATTTAAAATTTTTGTGCCTTTTAAAAAGAAAAAAATACGCAATTTGCGTAAGTCGGCGTGGCCGCTAAAAGCGGGTGCGCCTTAAGAACAATTTGTGTCCAGGAAAGTTTTCTCTAAAAATCCTGTTTCAGCGGGAAAAAATGTTTCCAATAAAAGAATGTGACTCCGCTAACACTATGGCTTTTTTTTTTCTTCCCCCGACTTTTATTTGTGTCTGGTAAATTTTTATTATGAGTAAAGTTTGTGTCTAGTGGAGCGCATTCCGGCATGAACACAGGACCATTAGTGTAACCCTGGTGTGTATGTGTGTGTGTGTGTGTGTGTGTGTGTGTGTGTGTGTGTGTGTGTGTGTGTGTGTGTGTGTGTGTGTGTGTGTGTGTCTGTGTGTGTGTGTGTGCGTGTGTGTGTGTGTGTGTGCGTGTGTGTGCGTGTGTGCGTGTGTGTGCGTGTGTGTGCGTGTGTGTGCGTGTGTGTGCGTGTGTGTGCGTGTGTGTGCGTGTGTGTGCGTGTGTGTGTGCGTGTGTGTGTGCGTGTGTGTGTGCGTGTGTGTGTGCGTGTGTGTGTGCGTGTGTGTGTGCGTGTGTGTGTGCGTGTGTGTGTGTGCGTGTGTGTGTGTGTGTGCGTGTGTGTGTGTGTGTGCGTGTGTGTGTGTGCGTGTGTGTGTGTGCGTGTGTGTGTGCGTGTGTGTGCGTGTGTGTGTGTGTGCGTGTGCGTGCGTGCATGTGTGTGTGTGTAATCATCGAGTTGTGGTTGCAGGTAGTCGACACTCAGCTCCTGTCTCCGCCTCAGAGCACTATAGTCAGCGTTAAAGATTTCTTGCCTCTAGTGCATTACTTTACCTCTTCTTGAAGCTGTGTATTGAGCTTGCCTTTACCACCGCCTCATTCAGGTCATTCCACTTTTCAACCACATTGAGACTAAAGAAATACTTCCTTACATCCCTACAGCTCATCTGTATCTTCAGCTTCCACCTCATGACTCTTAATTAACTCATCCAGTCTGTCGCTACCTGCCCGATCACTTCCTCTTAAGATTTTTTCATGCCGTAATCATATCTTTCCTTGTCCTCTCCTCCTTTTCAGTTCTGGTATTAATCTGTTTGCTAACCAAAGCATTCCCAAGGCTCGTCTGAATTTTCATATCTTCGTCCCTATGCCCCTGGCTCTAACATTTCCAACTCTGTCCCTAACCGTACTATTTATTTCTCCAATATCTTACATATGTAATAATGTCTACCCTAGACTTTCTCTCTACCGCGAGAGTTCGGTATTTTAACTTAGTCTCTCTTCGTAATGCATTATTCTTGGTTCTGAGACCCGCCTAGTTGGAAACTACTAAGCCTTTTCTAGCTTCTGAATGAGTTTGATTAGGCGAGGGCTCAAAGCTGCTGCTGCATATTCAGTGAGTGGCCTGACATTCTATGTACAGAGGCTCCTGAATATTCTGAGATTCGCTAGCCTAGCATAGGCTGCTCAAGTCATATGGTTTATTGCTTTCCAGGGGACATGTCAGGTTTATTGTTCACTATCAGACCCTTTTTTTCCTTTAGTACTTTGGTTTTTTCCCTCTATCAATCTGTACTTCAACTTCCTTTCTCTTTCTCCAAATTGCAAAATGAACTAGAGTAGTCATGTTTCACCACATCCGATCCGTTGTTTTCATTGGAGGCCGTTTTTGTCCTATCCTGTTGGTATTCTTCTCAGTAGTTTCACATCACCTGTAAACAGACATACTTATGATTCCATCTCGACTACCAAGTCATTTAAAACATGCACAGAATGGAAGTGGCCATAGTACTGATCTTCAGGAGACCGCCCTTCCCTCTCGTTATCTTGACTCTTCTGTCGTACTTGTTACTCTTGTCTTCTATCTTTCAGGTATGCTTTCGTTTTTGCCCTAGGTAGAGTCGAGTTGCATAATTTATAAAAGCAAAGGAACAATTTGGTTATTTAGTGCATTTAACAAAACGTCAAATTTTTACCAAAAGGAAAATATCCAGGTTATTTAGGCCGATAAAAATGGGCTGCTGGGCTCCTGGGTAAGCACTCAGGCAGTTCTCACCCTATCACCACCACAAGATCACCCAGACCCCGAGGGCTCCAACCTCCCTACAACGGGAAGGTGACCCAGCGTCAAGGTGTACGAACCCTGCCATCACAGAAAGGTGACCCAGCATGAGGGGAACAGGGAACCGAGCCTGTGGGGTAAAGAAAGGGGTGTGGTAGAGGCTGGCAGGGACTCTCTGAAAACCTAGGGAGAGTTAGCGGCAGGCAGACTCTCAGGGATGGAAGAATTAGGGGGCAGCTTTGGTGGGAAGAACTGAGCCGCAAGAGATTAAAACTCCACCAAGTATTTCAATCAACTTGTAGATTTTGGATCGTGCCTTCCTCCCCCCCCCCCCTCCTTCCCTTCCTTACCCTGAGCAACGATCAGAGGACGACGAACATGAGTGATTGCAAATCTGTGAACATTAACAAAACAACGTCCTCTTCCGGATCCAAATGCCATACTGCAACATTAAAAAAAGACAAGACTGCACAAGGTTTTATTAGGCATAATAGAGTTATTTTTAAGTCGTCGTTCGATTTTTTCCTTCCATCAGGGTTTTAGCTTATAGCTTGAGAACGCTTCATCCAATCGACTTGAAATTTTCCTTGGTGTACTGTAACTAAGGAAAGATTCATGCAACTATTGCTATGTGCAGGTGTCTTCCAGTCATTTGTTTATGTAGACTATTGCCGATGTTACTTTCCTCTGGCAATATCTTACCCTGCATCCCTGGCAGCCAAGGAGGATGCCATTTATGCAGATAAAGATAATGTCAGAGATGCTGACTCTTTCCCGGACGTCAGGACATCATATGATCCTCATCTCAGCAATTTTTCCTTCACTTACAAGGCAAAAAATGACTCGGAGTTCCTATTTTAGATATTTATGCCTCAATTTAAGTAAATATCCTCAGAGAGAACCCATTTGAAAAAAAAAAAGATGTGTAGCGCGCACAAGTCAGCGGGTCCCCAGACCTTCCCTGGTACTGTAGGAAATATTAATACTGATGTCTGTATATCATGCCCGTGACAAACCTGTAACAAACCTGTGGCAAACCTGCGACAAACCTGCGACAAACCGCGACAAAACCCGTAACAAAACCCGTGACAAAACCCGTGACAAAACCCGTGACAAAACCTGTGACATACTTGTCACACGTCTAGGCCTCGCCCATTGTTATTTGTAAATCTGTACGTATTCAGTCGTAAATATCCCGAGGGAGATGAACGTTTTGTTTTGGTGTCACGAGGCGGTGGTTTTTAAAAATAATAGTGCGACTGGTATGATGAAAGGAACAAAAAAAGTAAAAATAAACGTGATCCAAGCAGATACATGATGATCTAAGCAAATACAGAGTCCAAACAAACGACGGCGTTAAACACAGGCTTAGCAAACATCAACAGAAAATAAGCCATACAAGCAAGAAAGGCTAACGCAATAGGAGCAACAAACAACCAAAGGTAAGAAAATCAACAATAACATACTGAGGCAACTAGAATAATAACGGCAGAATAAGTAAGAGACAGCAACTACCCAAGTTTCAAGCCAACACAGCAACAAACAATGTTTTAAACCAACAACAAGAACAAACACAATTAAAGACAACAACACTAAACACAGGCCAACAACATTACCAGGCAACTTCTATCAACGTTCCCGACTTCGAGGATTTTCTCCTTCAACTTGAGTTGAATGGAAAAGGTTGTATTGCTTTGCCCTTGTGGTAAATCCTCGAACAAACAATTTAATTTGGGGGGATTACACTTTTATTTTTACTCTCTTTCGAAGGTAAGTAAACCTACAGTTCGTTACGATTCTGTCAACAACGAGAGTAAAAGTACAATACTAATGAGAGTTGGAAATTCTTCTTTTGCCTTCATTTCCACTAGTAAAATTTTAGGCTACCAAAGAAAGATATCAGAAGAAAATAAGGTAGAGTGTGAGCGTATTCATCTAGGTGCACTCACGTAGTTGAGCTTGCAGGAGTTGAATCGTAGCTCCTGGTCCCGCCTCCTTTATCAACCGGTTTCACTGATTTCTGGCCTGCAGACCCCGATGTGCGTGTGTAATGGGAGAGGGATTAGAGGAATCTCAGTGTCCTACTTGTTTCCGATTCCGGGGGTCATCGTCACAGTGGAACTGTTCCAGACCAGAGCTACTGGGTGGTTTGCTTTACAGTTGCGTAAACGTCGAATCATAGCTCCTGGCCCTACCAATTAGCTACTGATGACCGGCTTCATTGGTTACTGGTCTCAAGTGACCTATTATAACTGCTCTTCAAAAAATACACATTTGCCTCGACCCACTTTTCACCTAATTTCTTCCTCATACACATCCTCCTAAGACTGATATAATATTTTCTAACGTTTCTGTGACTCGCCTTCGTCTTTAGCTGCCATCTATGTCCCCTGGGTCAATCTCCCCGCACCTCAAACACTACTCCTATGCACTGCCTAATTCCCTACTCCTTTTCTAGTTTCGTTAGTTTTGAGTTCCAGCCTCTGAATGCGGACAAAATTTGTCACGTTTAAATTAAACCTTGGCAAAAAAAAATTGTTTGCTATGAATGTTCCAATTAAATATTGGGAAAAAAGAGCTCAAATGTGAAAGATAAATTAAAACAACATAATTTGATACGCTTCAGTTTGAAGGCTGAGTTCGCTGAAGCTTAGAAGGCAAACTGCAATTAAACCTCTGCTGGGGGTTTAAAAGGAATTAACCTCTAACTATATTGAAGAAGAAGCCGCACTGAGCAAAACGTCACTCAAAGAGACCAACCATGAACTAGAAAACCCTCTCAGAAGCCAAGCCCCGAACAAGAAACCACTTCGGAAGCCAAGACCCGAACAAGAAGCCCTTCAGAAGCCAAGCCCCGAGCAAGAAGCCACTTCAGAAGCCAACCCCTGAGTAAGAGGCCGCCCCAAGTCTCCTTGTTAAGAGCTGAGACTATAATGCCTCTAATTGCTGAGTTAACTCACTAATGGGAGGACGCGTTTATAGAGGGATTGTCTGCGCTCACTCCATGTGATGATGATGATGATGATGACTACTGCCTCGCTGTTCAACACGATGGGGATCTTGCCACACACTAGGAGTCCTTCCACACATACACTGGGAGTCCTTCCATACACACACACACACACACACACACACACACACACACACACACACACTGGGAATCCTGCCACTATGCCCTGCCCAACTTGGGAGTCCCAACTTAGGGGTCCTACCGCATCCCCAACAAGTGAGTGATAGGAATATTCGGCAGCATTCATTACCATTGTAGAATGAATGTAAGAGCAAGTATAGTGACGCCCAAGAGGCCAGAATTCTGTCAGCAATGTTGATCGAGGGAGTCTTAAGACAGGACCATGAGTTCAGACTAACCCAGGTAACCACAGTACAGGAAGAACAATTGTGTAAGGGAATTCTTGCTCTGTGTTTTGTTTACAATAACCATCAGGGTTGGTCTATATCCGGTTCGAAAAGGGTATATATGGAATATTTTCGTTCACCCACAGGTACACAAATACAATTCCGTGCATGTCTTTTATCTGCAGTCCATAAATATAAAAAAAAAAATATCGCAACACCCCGGCTGTAACAATTTAAAAAAAAATGCACTGAGGTGATGAATTTTAAGATTTTTTTGACGATCTATCAAATTACAAATCTTGTCGCTCCAGTAGTGACTTGACGATGATCCAGGATGGACCGAAACGTCGTCAAAAGGTTCCTGTCCAAAGAGAAAAATTTTCCGTAAATTGCAACTCAAGTTAGTAGCCTCTGCCCAGGGCCTCCTTCCACGCCATTGGCTAATAGGAGGAATTAGTTGAGTGGGTTAGAGATTTTCCCCTAACTGCTTGGCTCAGCATGTCAGGTTGTCCCGAGTTTCACACACTAAACGTGAGCTCGACTGTTTGCTTTGGTTTTACCCATTCATAACGGCTCCTAATTGTGTTTGTCTAACCAGACCTAAACAGAATGCTGCAGCTTGGGATAAAAAAAAAAGAGACAAATACAGTATACTGCAATCAAATACTGGCAACGTTTCACCCATACAGTGACTTTATCCAGTCCAGTGTGCGCACGAAAAGTCCTCAGGATCGCATTATGCTGCATCTGTGGCTTTCTCCATCTTGTTATGTTTTGTGTCATTTCTCTGCAGAATGCTGCAACATTTTAAGGAACGAATACAAGACCTGCCAATAGCTCGTTCTGTATCTGCTGAGTTTGTGCACTTATGGGAGACGATACGGTTGCACAGCATGTCAGTCTTTTACTTTCGTAGAGAGTGATTTCCTTGTGCAGATTTGGGACTAGTCCCTCTAGGATTTTATAAGTGTATATTATGATGTATCTTTATCGCCTACGTTCCATGGAGTACAGGTCAAGAGACTTCAACTGTTCCCAGAAGCTGAGGTGCAGTGAAAATTATCTGTAAATTCTCCAGGTCTTCAATTTCGCCTGATTTGAAAGGGGCCGTTAGCGTACAGCAGTGCTCCGTGAAGTGATATTCCCTCGGAGCTCGTGTTCACTGTCTGTACTTATTACCGTTTCAGAACACTGAACTACACGCGATGGTCATTCAACCGTCAGATCACGTACACTCTCAGTAGTCCTGTCCCATTATTGCTACCAGTGCCGTTAATCACTTTTGCATTAGTCGCAAACTAATGTACAACGTCCCATAGACGATATGTCGAGGCAAATTTGGTTATCATGGGCGAGTTTGCATGCAACAGGTGAATATTCTCCCCCCCCCCACACACACACACAGATTGTACGCTTAACGATGACCGACCATACCCAGAGCACCTCTGGACCCTCTCAGGGCTACGACTTTGGTGACTTAGCAACATTTTCATTCCAAGGGCACCAACACATCGGCAGTGGCACCCATGATTAACTAATTCCCTTAATAATACAGGATGTACTTAATGGGAAATGACTGTAATTGTGGGATTACCATAAATATTCGCGGAGGTTCGTCGTATGGACTCTTGGGTAGGACTCGAGGATTGCGTAGCGTGTCGTTGTAAGAGAAGAGAAGTTCCACTCACTCTCTCTTTCCCTTCAGTTGAATGGAGATTAATTTTACAAAATCTGGGCGAGTACAATTCCTTGAGTACACAATGCTTTTTCCGATATATGTGAATGACTTAACTGGCTTGACACCAAATCACGTACTCACCTATTTGTGGTTGCAGGGGTCGATTCACAGCTCCTAGCCCCAACTCTTCGCTGGTCGCTACTAGGTCCACTCTATCCATGCTCGGGTGGTGCACATGTTGACATGGACTTACCCCCCATGGGCCAGTAGGCCTGCTGCAGTGTTCCTTCTTTATGTTCTTATATGTGTGTGTGTGTGTGTGTGTGTGTGTGTGTGTGTGTGTGTGTGTGTGTGTGTGTGTGTGTGTGTGTGTGTGTGTGTGTGTGAGAAAGAGAGAGAGAGAGAGAGATATGTGAATCTCATTCGAAGTATAGAATCAGAGGTTCAAGTCTGATCTAAGGGAAAGGGGAATAGCTCATATTCCTTGGATCAAGGTGTTCCTTGAAGGAACAGGGCGACTGAAATGAGATTGTGGTGGCGGCGGCGACGACGACCATCTGCTTTCAAGATAGGATACTGGTCAAGGTAACAACACTATTCTAGTACCTGAGTCTCACCATCCTGATACCTGACCCTCACCATCCTGGTACCAGAGCCTCACCATCCTGGTACCCGAGTCTGACCATCCTGGCACCAGAACCTCACCATCCTGGTACCCGAGTCTGACCATCCTGGTACCAGAGCCTCACCATCCTGGTACCAGAGCCTCACCATCCTGGTGCCCGAGTCTCACCATCCTGGTACCAGAGCCTCACCATCCTGGTACCCGAGTCTGACCATCCTGGTACCAGAGTCTCACCATCCTGGTACCCGAGTCTGACCATCCTGGTACCAGAGCCTCACCATCCTGGTACCCGAGTCTGACCATCCTGGTACCAGAGCCTCACCGTCTTGCTACCAGAGCCTCACCATCCTGGTACCAGAGCCTCACCATCCTGGTACCCGAGCCTCACCATCCTGGTACCCGAGTCTCACCATCCTGCTACCTTAGTCTCACTATCCTGGTACCTGAGTCTCACCATCCTGGTACCCGAGTTTCACCATCCTGGTACCCGAGTTTCACCATCCTGGTGCCTGAGCCTCACCATCCTGGTACCCGAGTTTCACCATCCTGGTACCAGAGCCTCACCATCGTGGTACCTGAGCCTCACCATCCTGGTACCTGAGCCTCACCATCCTGGTACCTGAGTCACCATCCTAGTACCTGAGTCTCGCAATCCTGGTACCTGAGTCTCACCATCCTGGTACACGAGTCTCACCATCCTGGTACCTGAGTCTCACCATCCTGGTACCCGAGTTTAACCATCCTGGTACCTGAGTCTCACCATCCTGGTACCCAAGTTTCACCATCCTGGTATCCGAGTTCCATCATCCTGGTACCTGAGCCTCACCATCCTGGTACCAGAGCCTCACCATCGTGGTACCTGAGCCTCACCATCCTGATACCTGAGCCTCACCATCCTGGTACCCGAGTCTCACCATCCTGGTACCCGAGTCTCACCATCCTGGTACCCGAGTCTCGCCATCCTGGTACCTGAGTCTCACCATCCTGGTACCTAAGCCTCACCATCCTGGTACCTGAGTCTCACCATCCTGGTACCCGAGTCTCACCATCCTGGTACCAGAGTCTCACCATCCTGGTACCCGAGTCTCACCATCCTGGTACCCGAGTTTCACCATCCTGGTACCTGAGTCTCACCATCCTGGTATCCGAGTTTCACCATCCTGGTACCGGAGTTTCACCATTCTGGTACCTGAGCCTCACCATCCTAGTACCTGAGCCTCACCATCCTGGTACGCGAGTCTCACCATCCTGGTACCTGAGTCTCACCATCCTGGTACCTGAGTTTCACCATCATGGTACCTGAGTCTCACCATCCTGGTACCTGAGCCTCACCATCCTGGTACCCGAGTTTCACCATCCTGGTACCTGAGTCTCACCATCCTGGTACCCGAGTTTCACCATCCTGGTACCTGAGCCTCACCATCCTGGTACCTGAGTCACCATACTAGTACCTGAGTCTCGCAATCCTGGTACCTGAGTCTCACCATCCTGGTACCTGAGCCTCACCAACCTGGTACCTTAGTCTCACCATCCTGGTACCCGAGTTTCATTATCCTGGTACCTGAGCCTCACCATCCTGGTACCTGAGCCTCACTATCCTGGTACCTGAGCCTCACCATCCTGGTACCTGAGTCTCACCATCCTGATACCCGAGTCTCACCATCCTGGTACCTGAGCCTCACCATCCTGGTACCCGAGTTTCATCATCCTGGTACCTGAGCCTCACCATCCTGGTACCTGAGTCTCACCATTCTGGTACCTGAGCCTCACCATCCTGTACCTGAGTCTCACCATCCTGGTACCTGAGAATCACCATCCTGGTACCTGAGTCTCACCATCCTGGTACCTGAGTCTCGCCATCCTGGTACCTGAGCCTCACCATCCTGGT
Organism: Cherax quadricarinatus; assembly: GCF_038502225.1. Classification (NCBI taxonomy): domain Eukaryota; kingdom Metazoa; phylum Arthropoda; class Malacostraca; order Decapoda; family Parastacidae; genus Cherax; species Cherax quadricarinatus. The sequence goes on along the minus strand of NC_091331.1, from coordinate 7,997,625 downwards.
ACCTGAGTCTCACCATCCTGGTACCTGAGCCTCACCATCCTGGTACCTGAGTCTCATCATCCTGGTACCTGAGCCTCACCATCCTGGTACCTGAGCCTCACCATCCTGGTACCCGAGTCTCACCATCCTGGTACCTGAGCCTCACCATCCTGGTACCTGAGTCTCACCATCCTGGTACCTGAGCCTCACCATCCTGGTACCTGAGCCTCACCATCCTGGTACCCGAGTCTCACCATCCTGGTACCCGAGTCTCACCATCCTGGTACCCGAGTCTCACCATCCTGGTACCTGAGCCTCACCATCCTGGTACCTGAGCCTCACCATCCTGGTACCTGAGCCTCACCATCCTGGTACCCGAGTTTCACCATCCTGGTACCTGAGCCTCACCATCCTGGTACCCGAGTTTCACCATCCTGGTACCCGAGCCTCACCATCCTGGTACCCGAGTTTCACCATCCTGGTACCTGAGCCTCACCATCCTGGTACCCGAGTTTCACCATCCTCGTACCTGATTCTCACCATCCTGGTACCTGAGTCTCACCATCCTGGTACCTGAGTCTCACCATCCTGGTACCTGAGCCTCACCATCCTGGTACCCGAGTTTCACCATCCTGGTACCTGAGTCTCACCATCCTGGTACCTGAGTTTCACCATCCTGGTACCCGAGTTTCACCATCCTGGTACCTGAGCCTCACCATCTTGGTACCTGAGTCTCACCATCCTGGTACCTGAGCCTCACCATCCTGGTACCCGAGTTTTACCATCCTGGTACCTGACCCTCACCATCCTGGTACCTGATCCTCACCATCCTGGTACCCGAGTTTCACAATCCTGGTACCTGAGTCTCACCATCCTGGTATCTGAGCCTCACCATCCTGGTACCTGAGCCTCACCATCCTGGTACCTGAGCCTCACCATCCTGGTACCTGAGTCTCATCATCCTGGTACCCGAGTTTCACCATCCTGGTACCTGAGCCTCACCATCCTGGTACCTGAGCCTCACCATCCTGGTACCTGAGCCTCACCATCCTGGTACCTGAGTCTCACCATCCTGGTACCCGAGTTTCACCATCCTGGTACCTGAGCCTCATCATCCTGGTACCTGAGCCTCACCATCCTGGCACCTGAGCCTCACCATCCTGGTACCTGAGCCTCACCATCCTGGTACCTCAGCCTCACCATCCTGGTACCCGAGTTTCACCATCCTGGTACCTGAGCCTCACCATCCTGGTACCCGAGTTTCACCATCCTGGTACCTGAGCCTCACCATCCTGGTACCTGAGCCTCACCATCCTGGTACCTGAGCCTCCCCATCCTGGTACCTGAGCCTCACCATCCTGGTACCTGAGCCTCCCCATCCTGGTACCTGAGCCTCACCATCCTGGTACCTGAGCCTCACCATCCTGGTACCTGAGCCTCACCATCCTGGTACCTGAGCCTCACCACACAACTGCCTCTTCATAATTACCTTCAAAATTACTATAATAATTGCTCTAATTAACCATAATAATCACTTAAAATAATTGCCTTTTATTTGCGATCTTTATTGCCAAAATTTTAACTAGGTTAATTACGGTTATTAAGCCGTGAAAGTTAATCACCTCCAGCACTTAAAAAAAGAGCTCTGGCTGTTGGACTCTTGATGTTAGCTCTTGCTCTTGGACTCTCTGGCTGTCTACATTACTGCATACTCTTTATGGAGCACCAACAGCCTGGTTGGTCAGAGGCTGGGGGTCTCGATTAGTAAACCGGAGGCTAGAGCCTACACTGACCCCCCCCCCTTCACCCCTTCGCGAGATTATAGCGCACCATGACATACAATGCGAAGCACTGAACTCGCATGGGTCCTGTGGCGGTGGATGCTCGATCCTCCGTTTGCTAAGCGCGAGAGAGAAAAAAATACACTTGGCAACGTTTCGGTTCACCCTGAACCGTCACCAAGCCGCGAACATAATGAAGGCTCGATCCTCCGCCAGCAAAATGCACCTTCTCACACCCGCGTTTCACACGTCTGCCAACGGCCTGCCCATGATCCGCGCGGATTTGGCGCTTCACATCAAATTTAATTTCCGCCCATGCTGCAGCCGATTGTACTTTTCCAACAGGCAAGAGGCCTGCTGTGTGACCGTCCCGCGGGGGCGATGACCCCTCTTTAAAAAGAACAATAGGCAGGGGGGGCAGGTCGTCAGGTACACCTGCTTGGGGAAACATCTGTCTCGCTACGTGTGTATGCGTGAAGCATATTTAAGTTCCCTCACCACGCTATTTTCGTCACACAGCTGTTGGCGTCATCACACACCTGTTGGCGTCATCACACACCTGTTGGCGTGATCAAACACCTGTTGTGCTTGTGTCTTCATTCCATGAAGCCGGAACCGGAGACACCAGGAGCCACGGCTCGACCCCCCCCCCCCCATAGTCCCAGCCAGGTAAGTAGACACACACACACACGCCCAAAACAGGCCAAGTATCTAACGACAAGTGCCTCTGACAACTGGTAACTAATACACACACACAGCTTCAAGAACAGATATGAAAGTCCAAGAGTGGAAAAATTAGTAATGTTAATTAGCCTAGGAGGCGGGTCCAGGAGCTAAGTCTCGACTCCCGCAAACACAGCTCGGAGAGTACACACAAACGGGGGAAAAACAACTCATTCCGTTCGTCCTTCGCTGGGAATAATAACAGGAAGTTTTAATAGGTATTTCGGGTATGCAAATGAGTTACCAAAACAGGTTTAGTCATGACAACGGATGAACAGAAGCAGCCACAACAGAAGCAGCCACAACCAATGAACAGAAGCAGCCACAATGGATGAACAAAAGCAGCCACAACCAATGAACAGAAGCAGCCACAACGGATGAACAGAAGCAGTCACAACGAATAAACAAAAGCAGCCACAATGGATGAACAGAAGCAGCCACAACCAATGAACAGAAGCAGCCGCAACGAATAAACAGAAGCAGCCACAACGAATGAACAGAAGCAGCCACAACGAATGAACAGAAGCACCCACAACGGATGAACAGAAGCAGCCACAACGAATGAACAGAAGCAACCACAACGAATAAACAGAAGCAGCCACAACGAATGAACAGAAGCACCCTCAACGGATGAAACAGAAGCTGCCACAACGAATGAACAGAAGCAACCACAACGGATGAACAGAAGCAGCCAAAACGGATGAACAGAAGCTGCCACAACGAATGAACAGAAGCAGCCACCACCAATGAACAGAACCAGCCACAACGGATGAACAGAAGCAGTCACAACGGATGAACAGAAGCAGCCACAACGAATGAACAGAAGCAGCCACAACGAATGAACAGAAGCACCCACAACGAATGAACAGAAGCAGCCACAACGAATAAACAGAAGCAGCCACAACGGATGAACAGAAGCAGCCACAACGAATGAACAGAAGCAGCCACAGTGAATGAACAGAAGCAGCCACAACGAATAAACAGAAGCAGCCACATCGAATGAACAGAAGCAGCCACAACGAATAAACAGAAGCAGCCACAACGAATGAACAGAAGCAGCCACAACGAATAAACAGAAGCAGCCACAACGAATGAACAGAAGCAGCCACAACGAATAAACAGAAGCAGCCACAACGGATGAACAGCAGCCACAACAGATGAACAGCAGCCACAACAGATGAACAGAAGCAGCCACAACAGATGAACAGAAGCGACCACATAGGATGAACAAACATGGCCACAAAGGGTGAAAACAAGCAAAGACCACCGAAGCGGTGTAAAACAAAACAACAGTAGTCCTGTTGAAAACAAGACAACGGTAAAACAGGAACTGGTTGGAATGAATCACATTATTTATATACGTTTACTGCTGGTAATATGCTGGACATATAACCAGCTGGCCAGAGAAATGGTCACAGGCCACTGAGAATCGGAGAAAGGAAGACCAGAAACGGAGTACAATCTGATGGGTTAAGGAGATGGGAAATACGCGCTTATATTAGACAGAAAGCGACGTCAGGGTCAGCATCGCGATATATCGCGTAAGATACACATAAAGCGGAAAATATCGGCATCATACGCCTGACTGGAATCTCTTACAATAGCATTCAGGAACCTAAACACTACAGTCATTTACAAAGAATACTATACACAGGATATGTAAGGGCAACCGTGAAGTACGCATCCCCACCTTGGAAGCAAGGTCGAAAGGTTTGCAACCAGACGTGTCCCGGAGCTGAATGTGATGTTATGTGACGTGATGTGATGTGATGTGATGTGATGTGATGTGTGTGTGTGTGTGTGTGTGTGTGTGTGTGTGTGTGTGTGTGTGTGTGTGTGTGTGTGTACTCAATTGTGGTTGCAGTGGTCGATTCACAGCCCCTGGCTCCGCGTCTTCAATGGTCGCTACTAGGTCCACTCTGTTGCGTGTGTGTGGAGGGGGAGAATAGTTCAGAGAACTGAACCTAACGACCACGGAGGAGAGGATAGAAGGGAAGAACATAAGATAAAATTTCGTTCGGATTTTTAACCCCGAAGGGTTAGTTACCCAGGATAACCCAAGAAATGCAGTTCGTCATCGAGGACTGTACAAGTACCATCACACAAAGCTCAGGAGGTTCTGCTGCCACTGGTACCAATACACATTCAAAATCAAGACAGAACCCGTTAATCACAGCCAACGGAAAATCGAAACGTGTAAATCCAATATTTCGGATGTTTGCCATTACGGAGGATCTTGAAAAATGAACGTGGGACTCAGATTCGACAGTTCCATTTTCTGCAAACACTTTTACCCTTAAATGCATTATATATCAACAGATAACAAACTTCGCTTAATAAAAACTGATGCCCTGGATACCGCTTAAATGAACCAGGAGAGACAGGCAACGTGAGCACAAAATTAACAGTAACATTCTCATCACAACCACCTATATAATATTTCATTCATTTTTTTTTGTTTTGCAAACATACAAGGTCTTAAAATAAGCAATAACAACAAATACAATGTTTGCAGCTTTCACAGGTTGTTGGTATCAGCAGCACGCAGACCACTGTACGTACCATAGTCCGGCTGATCATGACCCAACTTGAGGAACTAATCAAGTTTTCCCGTAAAGACGGCTGGTAACTGAAGGAGAGCTGAAAAGTTCTGGGCCTTTTACATTTATTGAGTTGTATCTCAGCGTACTCGCTGCGTCTATTCTTCTGGGTAGGAGCATCTTGCAACGTCTGCCGAACCCCTAACTCTTGTAGGGAGTAAATTCGGTGTACGGATTTGAAAAAAAAAAAAACAAATATTTCAGAAAGTATTTCTTTAGTTTGATGGGAGTGGAGTGAATTAGACGGGAAAGTCAAGATGAAGTAAGTGCCGAGGAATTCAACCCAAGAGACGGGGCTAGGAGTTGGGCCTCGACCCCAACAAACACAACTCTCATGCAATCAAGATACAACATGCAGTTTATGGTATGAACATTAAAATGGTATAAAATACCGACAGGTTGTTAGGTAAGACACATATGCAACAGTTAGGTATCTTTATTTCGAAACGTTTCGCCTACACAGTAGGCTTCTTCAGTCGAGTACAGAAAAGTTGATAGAAGCAGAAGATACTTGAAGACGATGTAATCAGTCCATCACCCTTAAAGTTTTGAGGTGGTCAGTCCCTCAGTCTGGAGAAGAGCATTGTTCGATAGTATGAAACGATATTGTTTATTGTTTGTATGAAACAATATCGTTTCATACTATGGAACAATGCTCTTCTCCAGACTGAGGGACTGACCACCTCAAAACTTTAAGGGTGATGGACTGATTACATCGTCTTCAAGTATCTTCTGCTTCTATCAACTTTTCTGTACTCGACTGAAGAAGCCTACTGTGTAGGCGAAACATTTCGAAATAAAGATACCTAACTGTTGCATATGTGTCTTACCTAACAGTTTATGATATTTTTATGGAGAAAACGGAACGGTTTTTCCATAAAATACCATAACCCGAATACCGCCTTCTTAACATGCCTCGCTGTACATTCTACCATTAATAAACAACTCGGTGTATACAGGTGTCAGTACAGTGTTCGACCATGTGTGATCACGGCAGGGAGAATTGTAACTATGAGATAAAAAAGAACAGAGCCACGGGGGACAACGGGGGGCGAATATTCCGGAAACATCTGCCGGCTGTTATGAACAGAAGATGAACAGGTGAGCGGTGGAGAAACAGTGACAGCTCTGATTGGCTGATCATGTGGTGATGACTAACTGTTGATTATTTCGGGGATTATATTTTCCTTTAAGCCAGGTCTTGGAACAAGCTTGGTCAGTCTGGCTGTTGGTGTTCGCGGCACGCAGTCCAAAGTACGCACCTTAGCACCGATCAGATATTGCCTGAACGAGCGTGTTAAGTTCCATTTTAAAAAACAAAGGAGTTTATTTGTAATTTCCTTACATGGCCAGTTCTACTCTGTTACTACCTCTTCCACTCTTACACGTGATAAATATTTTGAATGAAAATGGGAGAATCGCTGCACTAGCCATTATTTTGTTTAATATATAATAATTTGTTTTAAATTTCCAGACTAATTCACACTGGCAACTTGTGTTCTTGTTGTAACTCTGCCTGCCTGTTCACACCCTGTTCACCAGCTTGCCTGCCATATACACGTCTTCTCTTCCCACTTCCTATTTATCATACGATCTGCTAAAGACGCATTTCCACGTAATTGAAATAAGAGAAATATGAGTGGCAACATTTCACCAAGACTGCTACAAAGAGAGAGGCGCCAGATCAGGTCTGCTTATATCTCACGAGGACACCAGAGGTGTTGACAACTTACGCCTGACCCACCCTCCCGACCAGTGACAAAAAACATCAGTGTTGCTCTTTATATTGAGGGCAGCAAACAAGCGTGCACGGTTCGTATTGGGTATTGGGCAGAGCACCAGCCGTGACCCACGACTCGGCGCTAAGGGTCCTCAACCTCCTTATCGGAAGGTCGTTATAAAGTACTTCAACGACCTGCTGACAACATTGTTGGGGGTCAATGGTACCAGAAGCGGGGGAGTGTAACTTAAGGTGGTTCTGGAGTGTCAAGGGGGAGCAAGGGGTGTCATGGAGGAGCGGGGGGTGTCAAGGAGCAGAGGAGTGTCAAGAAGGAACGGGGGAGGGAAGGCATCAAGAAGGAGCGAAGGGCGTCAAGAGGACATAAAAATAAGATAGAAATAAAGACTTTAAGAAGAAAAATTAAGAATGCAAAAGAATGCGAATACTGACTCACTTATTAACTCTGTGACGACTCTCAGCCTGACATCACACGAGCAATGTTGAAAAGCGACGTTGCTGGAGAAACTAAGGTTGAACAAGCAACGTTGGACGGCAAAACATATTGCTACAGGAGCCACCTTGATTCAGCTGATCGTCGTAGGATGTCTGTCACGAGATGCTGAGTGGCAGTGCATGAGATATACGCCATGGCGACGCCAGGGGGTCAAAGGTCAAAATTGTTAGGCGACCCCAGGTGATCCCATTATGTTAGTTACATGTCTGGCATATTGGTGCACAGATTAGTTGGTTGGTTTGCAGCAGAGGAGTTTGTTGTTACACAGATCAGTTGGTTAGCGAGAAGTCTGAGGGGTTGGTCAATATTTTCACTGGTTGCTGAGTAGACTGACGAGTAATTTGACCAATTTACTGGTTGGTGATTGTGTAGACTGACTCGTTGGTGAGTGAGCAAAATGACTGGATGGTGAGTGAACAGACTGGATCGTGACTGGATGGTGAGTGATCAGACTGACTTGTTGGTGAGTGAGCAGAGTGGTTGGTGAGTATAATTACTGATCAGCTTTCTCTACAAAGGGCGTTCGTTGAACCGCGTGTAGCCAGCAGTAACAGCCTGGTTGAACAAGATCTTGATTCACCAGGAGGCTTGATCTGGGGCCGCGGGGAGCGTTGACCCCTGAAAATATCCTTCAAGCATCCCCGCAAGTGGGCAGGTGGAGATGGAGCAGCATCACAAGGATACCTCCCCTTCCTTGCATCAAGAGCCTTTCACCGACATAAATATCCTTTCACCAGCATTAAGATCCCTTCACCAGCATCAAGAGCACTTTCGCCGGCATCAAGAGCCGTCCACATGCATCAAGATCCCTTTTTCACGAGCCTCAAGATCCCTTCACGGGCATCAGGAGCCCTTCACCGGCATCAAGATCTCTTCAACGGCATCATCGAGATCCCTTCACAGGCATCAAGAACCCATTCACCAGCATCAAGAACCCTTCACCAGCATCAAGAACCCATTCACCAGCATCAAGAACCCTTCACCAGCATCAAGAAACCCTTCACCAGCATCAAGAACCCATTCACCAGCATCAAGAACCCATTCACCAGCATCAAGAACCCATTCACCAGCATCAAGAACCCATTCACCAGCATCAAGAACCCATTCACCAGCATCAAGAACCCATTCACCAGCATCAAGAACCCTTCACCAGCATCAAGAACCCATTCACCAGCATCAAGAACCCATTCACCAGCATCAAGAACCCTTCACCAGCATCAAGGCACTCACCTCAAAAAAAAAAAAAAAGGCGCTTCTTGTACAACATTCCCCATTAAACACTCCAACAGAGATCACCAAATTCTGTATTCCAATTTTACCATAAAGATTTCCGATGATAATCTTTAACTGGTAATTTATAAAAAGCGTATCTTTGCTATTTTTAATGAATTATTTACCTTTGAGAACAAATTAGGATGTTGTGCAGCAGCTCTGTGTATTCACTGCAGTTTTTTTTTTTTTATAACCCTGACAAAAACATTGCCAATTAATGCTGGGAAAAATAGTTAATGGAAAATAAATATCATAAATTTATTGCGATGGAGGGGAAGGGGGAGGGTGGTCCCCCTCCCCCCGGCTGGGGACGGGGGGAATGAGGGAGGGGAGCGCCTTTCCCTGGGGAGAGGGAGGGAAAGGGGTTTCCCCCCCTCTGAGAGGGGCGTGGTGATGAGAGTGTACCTCACCGGGAGGGGGGGGGGAGCAGGGTGATGGAAGGAGGGGGAGGGGAGGAAGATGTCACCATTCCATAAGAGTGGTGAATCATGGGAGCACATCCCTGATGGTATTACCAAGGTAAGGGGGGAAGGGGATACCTTGATGATGGAAGTACTCTTGATCCACGGAACTGAAGCGACCCTTCCCTTCTTCTAGAGGCGAAAGACGGGGAAGAGCACAGTAAAGCTGGTGGACAGCAGCAGAGGTAATGCAACCACAACTTCCGTACAGTGTTAACGTCCTCTTATTCTTCTCGGGTAAGTGTCATCTGTTGGATATGGGTCAGCTGCCCGTTAACAGCAACAGCCTGCTTGAACAGGCACTCACCAAGCAAGCTTGGCCAAACGGCCGGTCTGGTAGGATAGAAGAGCCCCTGAATCAGTCACCAGCACATCTCAGGTATTACACACCACTAAATTTTGTAATGAAATATAAAGAGCTTATCAAAAACAGTATTGACCAGCATGATTTATACACAGAATATTGCCGAACCATATTCATCTTAGTTTTACGAAAAAAAAAATTCAGAATATACTTTAAAACCACAAGCCTTCAAAATTAAAAAAAAAATCACATTATTACTATTACTACTACAAAAAGAATAATTCAAATTTGTGGGTAATTGAACTGGTATTTCTAGCCGAGGTTGAGAGAATGTCAAGCAAGAATGCGAGAGGTCAGGTAGATTTTATTTATAATACGACAGACGCCTGAAATGTCAGGCTGAAGATGATCTATTTTTTTTTTCACTGAAAGCGAAGCGCTAAAACCGTAGAGGTATAAAGAGGCTTGGGAAGAAAGAAGCTAGGGGACAGGGAGGCAGTGAGGTTTAGTCCAAAGGAAGGGAAGGAGCATCTCCAGTTCCTTTAACCAAGTGACCTTGAAAAACACCAAGACACTCTTTTTGAAGGGTGAAAATGGTGTTAATCACAAAGTGTGAAGTCTAATGCACCACAACAATAGTGCCACCACAACAATAGTGTCATAGTGCCACTGGTGCTGTAATGCCACTGGTTCTGAAGTGCCACGAGTGCCGTGAATCATAGTGCGAATCGTATTATACTACCAGATGGTTGTGGATCACAGTATAATGCCAGAAATGTCACTGTAGAGAGCCAGGGCAGCAGCAGCAGCGACCGCTGGCACTCAGTGGGCTGGTCAGACGTCTTTTGATGTCACACGAAGCACCATCTAGTGGTCACACCACCACTGTAACCGAACACATCCACCTGGGACAGACTCACACTCAGACTCACACTCACACTCCTGATTCCGAACACAGGTGGACACCTGACACAATGTACCGTAGCTGAGTGAAGGTAACAGCTTCCCATTACTGCAGCGGACAATAGCAGCCTAACTGCCTTACTGAACACTAAACCTGCCCTCCACATCACCACCATTGACAATGCTAACCGCTTGCCCACCTCCCTGTCTTACTGAGTCATGCAAGCGACTGCCCCACCTAGATGACCTGTAACAAACCTAAATATCCCCTCCTCTTTCTTCTGATGACCCTCCTCTTTCTGTTTCTTCTTCTCTCCCCTCCCTCCCTTCCTCCCTCCCTCTCTCTCTCTCTCTCTCTCTCTCTCTCTCTCTCTCTCTCTCTCTCTCTCTCTCTCTCTCTCTCTCTCTCTCTCTCTCTCTCTCTCTCTCTCTCTAATAACACTGTACAGCCCACCTTACGGCGCACAACTTAACATAATATCGAGGGTAACGATGTGCTGGATTATATCGCAGGTAATGCCACCAACAGCACACATCACCATCCACGCGAAATTTACCAAGTGTTTCTTCAGCGTGAGGGAAAAA
>NC_091331.1:7954283-7981783 GCF_038502225.1 Cherax quadricarinatus | reverse complement strand
CAGCAGCAGTAAGAACAGTAGCAGCAACTGTATTACCAACAGTGCAGCAACAACACCTGCAACAGAATCACCAAAAACCACAGCACTGACAGCAGTTGCAGCAGCGGCAACAGCATAAGCAGCAGCAGTAACAACAACATAAGCAGCACCCACGTTAATGGAGCACCGTGCCACCACCGAGGCAGTAACAGCAGTAAGTGTAATGCGAGTAGCGTTCCAGCGGTGGTAGCAGCACTCTCTATGACAGAATATTATTACATTTATGTGAAGCTCTCAACCCGTGTGGGTCATTCAGCGCAACTGAATGCTGGAGGCTCGAGCCTCCAACTACTAAACACGGGACACATATGCCAATTATACACACCCAATTACGGTACGGAATTCGGTACGGTACGGTTGATTATGTGTTAAAATAGTAAGATGCGAAATTACGGTACGGTATTTCTGACAGGTACGATTAACGATGGTAGGGGGAGGGAAATACCGTACCGTACGGCATTAGTTCTTAGTGGCCCTATAATTCCTCAACACCAAGAGAAAGGCCATTAAATAAGAGAAGTGGTGCTCTGGGAGCAGGACTCGTACGGCACAAGCCGTATGAGCCTTTACATAACAACAACAAGAGAGGAGGTGCAGCTACAAGGATGAAAGTAGCGATAACACAGCAAAGATAATGTAACAGCAGGCCGGCTGGAAAGCGGTGGTGGGCGATGGCGTCGGGATTATGGGTAGGCCGAGGGAGCTGGAGTCTTAGAGCAGGGAAACAGCAAAAGCAGGACTAGGTAACAGAAGAAGCAGCAGTAATAGCGGCAGCGGCAGGTCAAGGTAGAAAAAGACAAAGGTAGCAACAGCCGAAGCAGGCCAAGGCAGGAGCAGGCCAATTCAGCAGTAGGCCAAGGCAGCATCAGGCCAAGGCAGTTTTGAAACCCATCGCTGGCAACACGAGACCAGTTTTTACTCTGCTCCTCTATTGCATTTTGACCCTCGCAACATCATTATTGCCCCACTCACAAGTTTCCACCAGAAACAGGAGGAGGAGGAGAAGCAGCAGCAGCAGCACTACCACTAGCGGTAACATGGTTGCATGCCTCAGGTGGTGCTTACCACTGCCTCTCACCAGCGCCCGGCACACCATTAAGCAATTACCCCACACCTCGCTACCCTCCCTCACCCGCACTGCTTTGTATGCCCTCCAGTATAGGCTGAGGTGGCCACTTAAGTGGTGGGTGTGGCGGGTGTGTGGGCGTGGTGCTGGTGGCCGTGGCCCTGAGGCTGCGGCCCTCATAGGGACCACAACTGACAGCTTCATGGTCTTGAGTAAGACCCTCTGCTCCCTGACGACCAGCTATACCGACCACCATATATAACGATTTCTCACGATTCTTTAAAGGCGTGTTCAGTGAAGTGGGCATAATTGTAACCAGGAAAAAAAGGAAACAAGCGTAAAACCCACAATATCATGGCTGGAACAATTAATAGCTAACCCACAATACCATAGCTGGAACGATTAATAGCTAACCCACAATACCATGGCTGGAACAATTCATCGCTAAATCACGAGAGAACGTTTCGGTCGGTTCAGGACCATTAGCAAGACGTTTTGCTGTCCTGGACTATCAACACTTTTCGGTCGTTCCTGGACCATTAACAAATGCCTAGTAAAACAAAAGGGAAAGCCAGGTCAAGGTCTGTGAGAGGGGAGGAGACAACCCAGGTTAGATAAGGGGTCATGCAACGCCGTAAAGGGGAAGAGAAACTGAAGTTAATCAGGATTGATCCGAGAGAGGGGAGTAGCTCCAATTCCTTGAATCATGAGCCCTTCACTACATAAACGACATAGATGAGGGAATAAATAGCGACATAAGCAAATTTGCTGATGACACCAAAATAGGCCGTCCAATTCATTCTAATGAGGACATTAGAGCACTCCAGGATGATTTGAGAAGTGGCAGATGCAGTTTAATATTGACAAATGCAAAGTTCTAAATGTTGGACAGTTAAATAACCATGCCACATATAAACTAAATAATGTAGATCTTAATACTACCGATTGCGAAAAGGATTTAGGAGTTCAGGTTAGCAGTAACCTAAAACCAAGACAACAGTGCATTAGTGTTCGCAATAAAGCTAACAGAATTCTTGGCTTCATATCTAGAAGTATAAATAATAGAAGTCCTCAGGTTGTTCTTAAACTCTATATATCCTTGGTTAGGCCTCATTTAGACTATGCTGCTCAGTTCTGGTCACCGTATTACAGAATGGATATAAATGCTCTGGAAAACGTACAAAGGAGGATGACAAAGATGATCCCATGTATCAGAAATCTTCCCTATGAGGATAGACGGAAGGCCCTGAATCTGCACTCTCTCGAAAGGCATAGAATTAGGGGGGACATGATCAAGGTGTATAAATGGAAAACAGGAATAAATAAAGGGAATGTAAATAGTGTGCTGAAAATTTCCAGCCAAGACAGGACTCGCAGCAATGGTTTCAAGTTGTAAAAATTCAGATTCAAGAAGGATATAGGAAAGCACTGGTTTGGTAATAGAGTTGTGGATGAGTGGAACAAACTCCCGAGTACCGTTATTGAGGCTAAAACGTTATGTAGTTTTAAAAATAGGTTAGATAAATACATGAGTGGGTGTGAGTTGGACCTGACTAGCTTGTGCTGCTGGGTCTGGTACAGTGCTCCATCCTTGAGTGGGGATGACCAGACTGGGTGGGTCATTGGTCTAATCCGGGGGAGGGGGGACATGGACCTGCTCCGCATGGGTCAGTAGGCCTGTTGCAGTGTTCCTTCTTTCTTATGTTCTTAAGACTGTAAGACTCCCTGACAATAAACCAGCAGAGATAAATACCTACACTAACCAAGCCTGGAAGACGCTAACCACGCCTGGAAGATACAAATTACGCCCCTAAGACTAATCATGCAGGAAGACACAAACCACGTCCCAGAGACAAACCACGCAACGAAGAGGCTTCGTGTTAGGGATCGAAACTTTGCCCAAATTATAGGATAATCAATTAAAAAAAATCTCAACATGGCTTTCGAAAACAGTTCAAGTTTACTCCAGAAAATTAAAATTCATGATGCAAGTCAGGCAATAAGAAATAATTAATGCCGAATGCACTGTTATCATTTCATGGGTCATCGGTAAACCAGCCGGTCATTCAGTGCCTTGATCATGGATGGAAATCAGGTAACATCCGAGGATGGGGAGGGGGTTAGCTCAGATTCTTCTCATCAAGAGCCCTTCACCAGCCAATCAGAAACGCATCAGAACACCCAGACGTAACAAGTGGGGTGCCACAAGGGTCTGTCTCGGGACCTGATCAGTTCCTAACGGAAAATTTCGATCAAATATGCTAAGCAAGTCGATATCAAATATCTACCGTGACACAAAAATATAAAGACGAGTCGGGATGGGAATTCTTCCGAAAAAAAAGTGTAAGACACCAGAAACTCAGTAAATTGTATTAGCAAACAGTAAATTTTAATTCGTTGTTGATAAGTGCAAAAAATACACATCAGGTGCCATCACAAATCACCTGGAAAATTTGGCTCACGGCCAAGAAAAATACTTAAGCTATTTTTAATATTACTATTTATCATTTTACACCAAAAGAAGCCTAGTGACTTAGCCTTCCTAAAAATTTCAAGGGTACACTTAGACATTGTATACACACTGAGGGGTATACGTTAATCCGTATTCTAGGAATTAAAGTAATCCTTGACTGGTGATGTACAGGTAACACGTAGCCTTCTTGGCCAGCATTATACTCGACAAAATTTAAACCTAATAATTATAATCATAAATAACAAAAAGGCAGAATACCGTGACTGGAACGATACACAAATAACCAGCACATAAAAGACAGAAGCTTACGACGACGTTTCGGTCCGACTTGGACCATTTACAAAGTGGCTTTATAAATGGTCCAAGTCGGACCGAAACGTCGTCGTAAGCTCCTCTCTTCTATGTGCGGGTTATTTGTGTAATTATAATCATGGGGGAGCGCTAAACCCGTAGGATTATACAGTGCATGTGGGGGAGATGGAAGGCATTCTGGCTCAATTCAGGGAACTGGAGTACCAACGACAAGGAAAGGTTTAAACCTAATAAATAATAACCCTAAGCTAAAAAAAAAAAAAAAAAAACGTAACATTATGTGACCTTAATTTACCAACCCACGTAAGAATTTTCATAAGATTATTTGAATGTTTTTCTCGGGTAAGGACGAGGTCCCATCTTCAGATAAGCCACAAGAACGTCAAGTGCTCACACGAGGTGTGCGTTGTACACACACCCTGAGAAATGCTCCGAGACTAGGTATTCTTGACTGGTGGTGAAAAAATGACTTGAAGGTACCAGGACACGTGTGTAACTAATGTGACATTCTTATTGACAAATGTATCGCTTGTCAATGGGTTTTTTTTGTGCCTAATAATATTTTATTACGTGCAAACTACATTATCTGTATACTGCAGAAAAGAAATTATTATTGTCGCGGCAAGTTTCGCTCTTCGGGAGTTTTGTCACGTGAAAACGTTACCACAATAAAATATCTCGTTACTGTACGTGTGTTTTTTTTCGCCTAATATACTGTCTGGAATTCTACCAATATTACTGCAAATGACGTGCAGCCTTAATGACCCTCGTGTAATCGGCTTTAACCCCAATTAACTAACCAAGGCAAGTGCTGGCTGGTAACACAACGCGACACAGCAATGGTTTGCAATTGATGGGAAACGGATTCTGGGCTACTTTCAATGAAGTTTCTTTTTGTATCAAACGTACAAAGTTTGCTGTAACCAGCGAAAAACGTTTCGTCTTGTTTCCGACACAAAACGTTTTTTCTCGTTTGAAGACGTTAAAAATATTTTTCTTAAAGACAGGTTTATCTCCTTCACTCATCTCCATCTTTCCAACAGACAAAAGCCTCCCCCACCTTTATGACAGAATTCAGCCAGTCTGGCCTCCTGGCCGGCATTTTGGACGCCTCCTTCCCTGACTGCCTGCCTGCCCTTCCTCCCTCCCTCCCTGCTTGCGTCCTTCTAATCTCCCTGCCTCGATCTCTGCCCCCCCCTCCCTGCCTGACTTTCTGCCAACTTGCCTACCTGACAGCCTCCTTCACTGACAGCGTTCTTCACTCCCTTCCTCTCAAGCAATCTCATTTCTAAGCAACCTCACTCCCAAGCATTCACCCTCCAAACAACCCACCCTCCCAACCAACCTCCCTCCTTCCCAACCAACCTGACCACTGTTCAGTGCCTCACCTTCCTTGACTACCAAATACTCGAGACTATTTTTCTCTTTATGATAAAGACAGGTCACCAGCATTCACCTGTTCGAACAGAGACACTCCACTCTACAACTGGTTCTCCATGCTACCACTGACCACACCTGGTTCTCCATGCCACACCACACCTGGAAAGCAAACATTCTCCCACTCTCTTATCTCTTATTATTATTTCTCCAGCACGTACAAGTTTTCAGAAGGAAACTGGACCACTACCTCCGCCAAATGCCAGATCAACCTGACTGTGATGGCTATGTGGACCAGTGGTCCACTAACACCAACAGCCTAGTTGAACCCATAATCAACAAGAAATTCTGGCAGGGCTGCAAGTGCAGAGGGGAGGCTGTTATAGGATTGTAACACCAGGGTACATTTGAGGGACTAGACATCAGCAGCGTGTACCACACAGTGTGAGCTACGTTACTCAGTGTGGTTGACGTTACGGGCGTCTCGCGGGAAGTAGAGCATCTGTGTCAAACTCTGGTTGTCATAGCAACATCCCCGTCGCCATACATGAAAAACTTTACACCAAAATAACAGTACGAGAAGAAGCATAACCTTCATATCTTATGGCCATTGTGTGCTAATAGTGCCTCTTTGTGTGTGTGTGTGTGTGTGTGTGTGTGTGTGTGTGTGTGTGTGTGTGTGTGTGTGTGTGTGTGTGTGTGTGTGTGTGTGCGTGTGTGTGTGCGTGTGTGTGTGCGTGTGTGTGTGCGTGTGTGTGTGCGTGTGTGTGTGTGTGTGTGTGTGTGTGGAACAAACACAGAGATCGTTTACGGCCGATATAGAGTCACTAAAGCACTTGAATTACTGGGAACGCCTTAAACTCTTAAATATGTACTCACTGGAGCAGAGAGAGAGAGAGAGAGAGAGAGAGATACACGATAATAAATACCTGTAAAGCACTCGAGGGCCTGGTCCTAAATCTGCACATTGCCATAACAACATACCGGAGCGAGAGATATGGAAAAGAAGCGCAAAATAAACCCAGTGAAGAGCACGGGTGCGGTGGGCACACTAAGGGAACACTGTATCAACATCCGGGGTCCCAAACTATTCAACATCCTACCAGAAGATATCAGAAACACTGGACAAGTATCTTCACAAGGTGCCAGATCAACCAGGCTGTGATGGATATGTGGGGCAGCGGGCCTCCAGCAGCAACAGCCTGGTTGACCAGGACAAGCACCAGACGGGAGTAGTAACACTCTCGAAACTCATCAAAGGTATATCAAAGGTATTTCATGTACGTGTGTGCATGATAGTTACCAGCCATCAAAGACACCTGTCAATAGATACTTGATCTGTTTTGTATGTTACCAGTTGTCAGTGTGTGTGTGTTGGGGGTGGGGGGGGGGGGTTGCGGGGGCTTTAATGGGTTGTCAGGTCTAGCTGGGGGTAGGCCAGTGGATGCTTAACCACTGAAAAGGCCAGGAGACACTAGTCATGTTTCCTGACAAACGAAACACAACTACTAACCACCACCATCACATAAATATAAATGCTAGTCACGTGTCTAGCAACAAAGGGAAAATGAGTAAAGAAAACAAGACAATTCTCGTAAAAATAGCAACGCAGGAGCTTCCAACACCAGTCAGACTTCAAACACGAACAAATACACGGAGAGACAAACACAAAGATACACAACTACCAGAAGAGCAAGAAATAAAGCCGGGTGAATATCATACAGCTGCAACACAACAAGCAAGAACTTGCAACATCACCACAAGTGTAATAAAAACACAACAATACGATAACTACCACAACAACACTCCCTAGAGATAGCAGCAGCAGTAGCAGTAGCAGTAGCAGCAGCAGCAGACGGCTACAGTGTGAAAGGTAGCAACAACAGTGGAGGGCACCAGCAAAGGAAGGCAGTGGTAGCAGCAGCAGCAGCAGCAGCAGCAAAGGAAGGCAGTGGCAACACCAGCAGCATCAGCAAAGGAAGGCAGCAGCAGGGATGAGGAAGCAGTCGTGGCCTTGAGAGACCCGGGTCTTCCCAACATCTTGCAGCAGTCATGACGGTGCTTACCTGCCTCACACACCTGCACTTAACATATACCTGTAGGTGTGGCTCGCACACACCTGCACCCTACATGTACCTGAAGGTATGGCTCACACACCTGCACCTAACATGCCCCCTGCAGGTGTGGCAGGTGCTTGAATGAACACTGTGAAACAGAAGGAGGGAGGGAGAGAGAGAGAGAGAGAGAGAGAGAGAGAGAGAGAGAGAGAGAGAGAGAGAGAGAGAGAGAGAGAGAGAGAGAGAGAGAGAGAGAGAGAGAGAGAGAGAGAGAGAGAGAGAGAGAGAGAGAGAGAGAGAGAGAGAGAGAGAGAGAGAGTGTGTATTTAATTTAGAGGGCTACTGCCTACCACCATACATTCACCATCACCACACTGCCACCACTACCACCATAACTGCCACCACCTGCCACTACCACTACCACTACTCAGTACCTCCAGCACTACACTACTTCGTTCCCACTCCTTGGTAAACATGTCTGTTGCTTAACCTTTTACGCGGCTCCACCTCACGAAGCTGGAAGAAATGGAGTAGGCAAGGGCGAAGTGGGGTAGGAAAGGGGGAAAGTGTGGGTATGGAATACGGGAAAAAGTGGGTATGGAATGGGAAAAAATGGGGTAGGGAATGGGGAAGTGTCTACCTACCTACCTCGAGGGTACTCTGGGGATCAACGCCCCCGCGACCCGGTCCATGGCCAGGCCTCCTGGTGGATCAGGGCATGATCAACGAGGCTGTTACTGCTGGCCGCACGTAGTTCAACATACGAACCACACCCCGGCTGATCCGGCACTGACTTTAGGTATCTGTCCAACTCCCTCTTGAAGACAATCAGGAGCCTATTGGTAATTCTCCTTATGGCTTGTGGGAGGCTGTTGAACAGTCTTGGGCCCCGGACACTTACCGTGTTTTCTTTTAGTGTACTAATGGCGCCCCTACTTTTCACTGGGGATGTGTTGCATCGCCTGCCAAGTCTTTTGCTTTCGTAGGGAGTGATTTCTGTGTGTAGATTAGGGACCAGTCCCTCCAGGATCTTTCAGGTGTAGATTATAATGTATCTCTCTCGCCTACGCTCCAGTGAGTACAAGTCAAGTGCTTCCAAGCGTTCCCAGTAGTTAAGGTGTTTGATGGAATTTATACGTGCAGTAAAGGTTCTCTGTACATTCTCTAGATCTGCTATTTCACGTGCCTTGAATGGAGATGTTAATGTACAGCAGTATTCCAGCCTAGAGAGAACAAGTGATTTAAAAAGGATCATCACTGGTTTGGCATCTCTTGTCTTGAATGTTCTCATTATCCATCCTATCAGTTTCCTCGCAGATGTGATAGTGGCATTGTTGTGATCCTTGAAGGTGAGATCCTCAGACATTACCACTCCCAGGTCCTTCACATTACTCTTCCGTTTTATTGTGTGGGTAGGGAGTGAGAAAAGGGGTAGGGAATGGGGGAAGTGGGGTAGGGAATCGGTAAAGTGGAATTGGGAATGGGGAAAGGTCAAAAGCAAAAAAGGCATGGAAGGGGAAAAATAAGACCAAGAACGCTGTGAAAGAAAGCATTGTACATGGGAGTACACGGGAGTACATAGAAATACGTGGAATCAGCGGATGGAGGATCAAATCTACACCACTTCTTGCGCTGAATCACCCTCATTAGCTCCACAGGAAATATAAGACATGCGCTGTTCGCAGACACACATTGTTTAGCATGCTCATGATCGTCACTCATGAGTGCTTCATGGTCGTCACTCATGACCGCTTCAAGGTCGTCATTCATGACCGCTTCAAGGTCGTCACTCATGACCGCTTCAGAGGAAGAGTTGGAGGAGGAAGATGGATAGATGGACTGAACAGCAGCAAAACTATGGTGAAGGAGGGTGAGAATATGAGGAGACAGGGAAAGGATGAAAAAAACAAAACAGTGAAGGAGTAATGCGAGACACAAGGGAAAAAGGAACAATACAATGGAGAAGGAATGGGGGAAGAAAAACTCCAAGAAATACTATGGAGGAGGAGGAGTAATGGAGGTAGAGGGAACATGAAGGTACAGGACTCCCCGAGATTATAAAAACGGCTGGAGGATGCATAGTGATGAACCCAACACGGCACCCGGAACCTGGACCAGAGCCGGGAGTTACCCACCCTGGGGGAAGGGGCCGGGGAAGAGCAGGATGGAAGGAGAGAGGGAGAGAAGGAAAGAGGGAGGGACGGAAGGAGGTAGGGAAAGATCACGGGAGGGATGAAGGAAAGAGGGAGAGGGGAGGAATGAGAAGAGGAAAGGAGGGAAGGTGAGGAGGAGGGAGAAGGAGGGTGTGTTTAAATTCTTGGAGTCAAATGCTTAGGGCATTTAAAAAATATTTTAAAAGCACAAGTCAAGAATACCAACCAGACGACCTGTAACAGGAGCCAGCTGCCGTGGCCGGAGCATCCACCCAGCAGCTGCCGTGGCCGCAGCATCCACCCAGCAGCTGCCGTGGCCGCAGCAGCATCCACCCAGCAGCTGCCGTGGCCGCAGCAGCATCCACCCAGCAGCTGCCGTGGCCGCAGCAGCATCCACCCAGCAGCTGCCGTGGCCGCAGCAGCATCCACCCAGCAGCTGCCGTGGCCGCAGCAGCATCCACCCAGCAGCTGCCGTGGCCGCAGCATCCACCCAGCAGCTGCCGTGGCCGCAGCATCCACCCAGCAGCTGCCGTGGCCGCAGCAGCATCCACCCAGCAGCTGCCGTGGCCGCAGCATCCACCCAGCAGCTGCCGTGGCCGCAGCAGCATCCACCCAGCAGCTGCCGTGGCCGCAGCAGCATCCACCCAGCAGCTGCCGTGGCCGCAGCAGCATCCACCCAGCAGCTGCCGTGGCCGCAGCAGCATCCACCCAGCAGCTGCCGTGGCCGCAGCAGCATCCACCCAGCAGCTGCCGTGGCCGCAGCAGCATCCACCCAGCAGCTGCCGTGGCCGCAGCAGCATCCACCCAGCAGCTGCCGTGGCCGCAGCAGCATCCACCCAGCAGCTGCCGTGGCCGCAGCAGCATCCACCCAGCAGCTGCCGTGGCCGCAGCAGCATCCACCCAGCAGCTGCCGTGGCCGCAGCAGCATCCACCCAGCAGCTGCCGTGGCCGCAGCAGCATCCACCCAGCAGCTGCCGTGGCCGCAGCAGCATCCACCCAGCAGCTGCCGTGGCCGCAGCAGCATCCACCCAGCAGCTGCCGTGGCCGCAGCAGCATCCACCCAGCAGCTGCCGTGGCCGCAGCAGCATCCACCCAGCAGCTGCCGTGGCCGCAGCAGCATCCACCCAGCAGCTGCCGTGGCCGCAGCAGCATCCACCCAGCAGCTGCCGTGGCCGCAGCAGCATCCACCCAGCAGCTGCCGTGGCCGCAGCAGCATCCACCCAGCAGCTGCCGTGGCCGCAGCAGCATCCACCCAGCAGCTGCCGTGGCCGCAGCAGCATCCACCCAGCAGCTGCCGTGGCCGCAGCAGCATCCACCCAGCAGCTGCCGTGGCCGCAGCAGCATCCACCCAGCAGCTGCCGTGGCCGCAGCAGCATCCACCCAGCAGCTGCCGTGGCCGCAGCAGCATCCACCCAGCAGCTGCCGTGGCCGCAGCAGCATCCACCCAGCAGCTGCCGTGGCCGCAGCAGCATCCACCCAGCAGCTGCCGTGGCCGCAGCAGCATCCACCCAGCAGCTGCCGTGGCCGCAGCAGCATCCACCCAGCAGCTGCCGTGGCCGCAGCAGCATCCACCCAGCAGCTGCCGTGGCCGCAGCAGCATCCACCCAGCAGCTGCCGTGGCCGCAGCAGCATCCACCCAGCAGCTGCCGTGGCCGCAGCAGCATCCACCCAGCAGCTGCCGTGGCCGCAGCAGCATCCACCCAGCAGCTGCCGTGGCCGCAGCAGCATCCACCCAGCAGCTGCCGTGGCCGCAGCAGCATCCACCCAGCAGCTGCCGTGGCCGCAGCATTCACCCAGCAGCTGCCGTGGCCGCAGCATCCACCCAGCAGCTGCCGTGGCCGCAGCATCCACCCAGCAGCTGCCGTGGCCGCAGCATCCACCCAGCAGCTGCCGGGGCCGCAGCATCCACACAGCAGCTGCCGTGGCCGCAGCATCCACCCAGCAGCTGCCGTGACCGCAGCATCCACCCAGCAGCTGCCGTGACCGCAGCATCCACCCAGCAGCTGCCGTGGCCGCAGCATCCACCCAGCAGCTGCCCTGACCACAGCATCCACCCAGCAGCTGCCCTGACCACAGCATCCACCCAGCAGCTGCCCTGACCACAGCATCCACCCAGCAGCTGCCCTGACCACAGCATCCACCCAGCAGCTGCCCTGACCACAGCATTCACGGGCACACGGCCCTAAGAACCATTCCACTCCAGGGGTACAAACACCGACAAGTCGAGAAGAGGCGATTCCAAGAGCCGGGATTCGACCCCAGCAAACACAAGGTTAAGTACGACTTCCAGGGAGAGAGAGAGAGAGAGACATTACCAGCCGATGCATTACGTCCAGAAACTGATGATTTATCACCTTACGGTTGCCATAGCAGCAGCGGGAGGAGGAAACTGAACGGTAAAGCAGACTTAGAACCAGTCCCGTTTTCTAGCCTCATACGTTCTATTTCCAACGTTCCTCGCTGCACTGTTTTGCTCGAAATCTTTTATGCTGTGAAAGATAAAAAAAAAAAAAAGATATATCAAAGTCACCCTCGCAATGACTATGAAAGTAAGAGAACCTAAAGCAATTTTATTGATTTTTGGAAGATATCTAAAAATAATTAAACAAAAAAGCATTAAGAAATTTTGATGTCATATTAGATTTCGGGGGGGGGGGAATAGCGATATAAGCTTACAGCAAAAGTGGCAGTTCAAAAGTGTCAGCAAAAGAGACGACTCAAGCAACGACATCTATCGAAAACGCGACCACCGGGAGAGTTGCAAACCTTTTATAGGAAAATCACTTCATCAGCCGTAGTGACATTTTTATTGCTGGGGAAGACTGCAACACACGACCAGCTCCTGGCTAGATACTGAGACAGGGAGTGGAGCAGGTGTTGGAGGGCAGGTGTTGGATGTCAGGTGCTGGAGGCAGGTGTTGGATGTCAGGTGCTAGAGACAGGTGTTGGATGTCAGGTGCTGGAGGGAGGTGTTGGATGTCAGGTGCTGGAGGGAGGTGTTGGATGTCGGTGCTGGAGGGAGGTGTTGGATGTCAGGTGCTGGAGGGAGGTGTTGGATGTCAGGTGCTGTAGCTTCGGTGACCTCATAACCCAGGGATCGCAAGCCAAGGGGAATTTGCAACCTATGTTATCAAGTTTCAGAACACGGACACCTCTTTCTCTAACTTTGCAGAATGTCCGGTAAATCAGGGCAGCCGAGCAATGTAGTGCATCTGAGTCTGCTCATAACAAGAGGGATAAAAAAAGCCACATGGTCGATCCAGTGACTACCGAAGCCAATAGATCAACCGTGTGGAAACACCACACGGTTCACCAAGAGCCGCCGTGGCCGCCAGTACACGAGATCAATGATCACACGGTCCACCCACAACTTGCTGAAGTCACCATTTCAATCGAACACCTGCCACACGGTCCACCCAAGAGCTGTCTTGGACACAAAGAAACAATTGCACCCGATACCCCCCCTCCTCCATGTCCTGACGAGGTGATTTATTGCCACTGGAGCTGGATCAGAAAGTGATTCTCTTTGAGCGAGTGACACAGCAGCGAAGTAAGGTGGGCAATAACTTTAGAGTTAGTGCCTGTCCCTACCTCCATCTCTCCCTTTCCGCTCTCCTGCCTCCCTTCTCTTGCCTTCCTCGACACATTTTGCTCAACGCAGCGTTAAGTTACACACAACTTTCACCCTTACGCCACCAGCCCAATGAACCATAAAAACACTATATAGTGTCGGTTTAAGAGAGGGCACCACACCCTTTTTTTTTTCCTGGGTGGAGGGATGGAAGTGGATCGGGGAGTTACGCTGAAGGCGCAGGAGAAATTCTCCCGTCAAGGTCGTTCCCGGGAAAAGTGTCGTCTCAGGCGATAACATCGATCGAAAACGGAGTGGCCGGAGAGGTACCCCGACTTTCATTGTATATTTCGTTATAGGAGTCAGCGTAGCTTTAACGCCGCGGAAACAGTTATACAAGAGCCAGTTCCAGTGCCAGGTATTACTGAATCCTGGCCAGGCACTGGGCCAGAGAGTGCCACCTCCATATGTGTGTAACCACATGAAGTTCTCAGTTTTTTTTTTCTATTTTTTTCACTGTGGTATTTTTATATATTTACAATCACGCGTTTTATTATGATTTCTTCCATAGTTCAATCTTTAGATACAGAGCTTGTTTTGTGTGTTCTCCCCGGACTACGTGTGGGGGTCGATTCTCCGTTCTTGGCCTTGACTAAACTTAAAACCGATTGGTGCTGATCAGAAGCCACAATACCATGGCTGGAACTATTCATAACTATCCTAAAATTTGGAGCAGAAACTTCAGAAAACGTTTCGTTCCGTTCTGGACTATGAACACGTCACTCGCGACTTTATAATAGACCAGCATAACCCTAAAGTTTCTCCAAACTGTGGGTAAATTTTTGACTGACTGACTCAATGACTGACTGATTGCTGCTCCTTCCAAGCCTTCCGGGTCCTGTTATATTCCCATGTAATCTGAAACTGTATGAGGTTCGCATTCAATACTTTGTCGTACAACTCAATCTCTTAAGTAGTATTTGCTATCATTATTTTGATTAATATGTGTTGCCAGCTTCCATCTGTACCCTTTATCCACCTTGGTAATACCTCTGAGTATCTTATGTCGAATATATATATATATATATATATATATATATATATATATATATATATATATATATGATGGGGTCCACCTCTGGTGTAAGTTGTGGGACCCATAGCCTCGGAGAAGCGGATAAAAAGGCTTCAAGGAAGAATATTTGGTTTTCTTCCTGAAGCCGTTTAAATATTCCACTTCCCCTACCACCCCATCTTTTCATATTTTTTTTTACCAATAGGAATTTATTACATAATATGGTACAGAAGATTTAAGAGATACACTGTTGATATAAAGGTGGCATATACGGTACATGTTGTTAAGTGTGTATCACCGATTATAAGGCGAAAATCTTATCCAGCTCCTCAGAGCTGGGGTGCGTGCCCAAAATACAGTAGGCATTACCCCTTTGAACAGCCACACTGAGCCGCTGGAACAGAAAACTAGCTGCCCTGGGATCCATATATCCGTATATATATATATATATATATATATATATATATATATATATATATATATATATATATATATATATATATATATATATGTCGTGCCGAATAGGCAGAACTTGCCATCTTGGCTTAAATAGCAACGCTCATCTTGTCATATAGGACAAGTGAAAATTTGTGTATGCAAAAATTTCGCCAAAATAATTCTGAACCTAACTAAAAAAATATTTTTCACTGTGTTTGTTTAATATTAAATTATTGTAAACAAATCTAAAATATATTTAGCTGGGTTAGGCTAAAATAAATTGCTCTTGTTATAATAAGGTTAGGTAAGTTTTCTAAGTTCCTTTTAGTTCAAAATTATAAATTTTTACATTAACGTTAATGAAAAAAAATATATCTTTAAACGTATAAGAGAAATTTCTAGAAAGGACTAATTTTAAATGAGTTCTTGCTAATTGACCAGTTTTACATATTCGGCACGACATATATATATATATATATATATATATATATATATATATATATATATATATATATATATATATTTATATATAATATATATATATATATATATATATATATATATATATATATATATATATATATATATATATATATATATATATATATATATAATATATATATATATATATATATATATATATATATATATATATATATATATATATATATTTCAAATAGGTGAGAGCGCGCGTGCACGCACACTGTGTGTGTATGTGTGTGTGCGCGCGCGCGCTCACCTATTTGTTGCTGCAGGGGTCAAGTCATAGCTGCTGGTCCCGCTTCTTCACTGATCTCTACTTGGTCCTCTCTCTCTATGCTCCATGAGCTTTATCAAACCTCGTCTTAAAACTATGTATGGTTCCTGCCTCCACTACAATATTTTCCAGACTGTTCCACTTCCTGACAACTCTGTAATTGAAGAAATACTTCGTAACATCCCTTTGACTCATCTGAGTCTTCAACTTTCAGTTGTAACCCCTTGTTTTTGTCCCATCTCTGGAACATCCTGTCCTTGTCCACCTTGCCAATTCCTCGCAGTATTTTATACGTCGTTATCATGTCTCCCCTAACCCTCTTGTTCTTCAGTGTCGTCAGGTCAATTTCCCTTAATCATTGTTCGTTATACATTTCAATTAGCTCTGGGACTAGTCTTGTTGCAAACCTTTGCACTTTCTCTTATTTCTTGACGTGACTGACCAGGTGTGGGTTCCAAACTGGTGTTGCATTCTCCAGTATGGGTCTGACGTACATGGTGTACAGAGTCTTGAACTATTCCTTACTGAGGTATCGGAACGCTATTCTCAGGTTTGCCAGGCTCCCATATGCTGCAGCAGTAATCTGGTTGATGTGCGCCTCGGAAGATGTGCTCGGTATTATATTCACCCCTAGAGCCTTTTCCTTGAGTGAGGTTTGCAGTTTTTGGCCATCTAGCCTATACTCTGTCTGCAGTCTTCTTTGCTCTCCCACGATCTTCATGACTTTGCATTTGGCAGAGTTAAATTCAAGGACAATTCAGGGAGCCAGTTGCTGGACAAGGCTTCCAGTCTGTCCAGGTCTCTTTGTAGACCTGCCTGATTCTCATCCGATTTAATTCTCCTCGTTAACTTCACATCTGCGAACATGGACACTTCCGAGTCTATCCCTTCCGTCATGTCATTCACATATATCAAAAAAAAGCACTGGTCCTAGCACTGACCCCTGTGAAACCCCGCTCGTCACAGGCGCCCATTCTGACATCTCGTCATGTACTATGACTCGTTGTTGCCACCCTGTCAGGCATTCTCTGATCCACTGCAGTGCGTTTTCCGTTATGCGTGCTGATCCTCTAGCTTTTGCACTGCTCGTGTGTTCGTTCTCGTGTATTTGCATTTGCAAATTATTGTCTCCGCCTCTTTGACTACTCTCGACCGCCATTACTAATTTCTGACCCCAGGGCCCGGTAATACCTACTCTTGAAACTATGCATGGTGTTTACCCCTCCCGCCTCTCCATCTATTTTGTTCCACTCACTACCCTTAGACGGGAAAAAAAATATTTCGTAACGTCCAAATGGTTTGTCTGCGTCTTTAACTGCCCTCTACATCTTCTGGCTCCTCCTCCTCCCATATTTTGTCCCCACGATCACACAAAATATTCTCACACAGAATATGCTCCTCTCTACTAACGTTGATAGGCTAGTTCCTAAGCGTCTCCTCGTAATCCATTTCCCTAATTTCCCGTACCAACTCCTTGCAAACCTTTGGGTCTTCCCTAACATCTGAACATAATTGATTAGGTGTGGGCTTCGTGCAACTTCCGCATACTTCAAGACTGGCCTGACGTACGATGCGCATGTGTTAGCTTATAGGCGAGTCTTATATTAATACGTAATGAATTGATTATGAGAGACAACAAGACAGAGAGAATAGAGAAATATAATTTACTACCAGATCAGGTAATGGTATTTTTCCCAGGTAAATGGTATTTTCCCTGCAGCTGAAAGCTACGAATGGCTGTCAGTTGCATTCCTAAAACAGCATAAGAGAAATACTGAATTGCAAGAGCTAAAATTATTTACAATATTTTGAACTGAAGGGTCTTGGTACAACCGTATCTAAACATTACCAGTGAATTCAATCTCTCTCTCTCTCTCTCTCTCTCTCTCTCTCTCTCTCTCTCTCTCTCTCTCTCTCTCTCTCTCTCTCTCTCTCTCATTACACTTCCACAGTATCTAAAACCAAAAAAGTTACAAGGAAATAACAAAATCTGGCTAAATTTTCCTATTTCAGCCAAATCCTAGATGCTGCAAAAGTCCTCGCCAGAGATGAGATTAATCAGAGTTCTCGCGCATATAAATTGTTGTATTAAATGCAAAAGGCGGCCACGTCCAAAATCAGGAAATGCATTTTTGCTTCGGGAGGAAAATTTTTGATCCTGGTGGCGACCGAGGAGCTCCGAGCTCCATGTTTTTCTTAGAGTGTTATCAACATTCACCAAGTTAAAAGACAGAATGTTGGACGGAATATGAGAAATGTTTGACAGAATATCAGAAATGTTTGACAGAATATCAGTAATGTTTGCCAAAATATCAGTAATGTTTGATAGAATATCAGAAATGTTTGACAGAATATCAGTAATGTTCGGCGGAATATCAGTAATGTTCGACAGAATATCATTAATGTTTGACAGAATATCAGAAATGAGAACATCATAGAGAGTTGTGAATATAATTTATTCCAGCAACATCTTGTTAGGAAGTTATATGTTACTAGTTCCGGGTGGGAAGTACAGCCTGCACTCTAAAGGACGGGTGGAGATATTTGCAGTTTGGAGGATCATCTGAACTATATCAGCACGCCTCTTGCAATAGTGATAGAGTGAGTGATGGTGAAAGCGTTTCTTCTATTTTCGGGACACCCTACCGGCCTATGTGCAAAAAAATGCAGCAAGAAAATACTTTTAAGGGTTAGGTTTCAAACAGTAATCTTTAACAGAGTTTAAAAGTGGGCAACCCTTTCTACCTGACGATACAAAAATAAATACATTAGCTTCGAATGTCTTGATAGTGCAACGTAACTCATGCGCTAATGATCCCTCTCTTCTTGCAGTTTTAAATTAAGTTCATTCATGTGGTCCATAATATCAAAGGCAAATGCAAAATCAGTGAGCCAATTCACATCAATCACAAAATCCGAATGTGTTTATTTTATGTCCAGAAATATCTCAATCTCTGCTCCCACTTCCCATATTGTTCTCAGGATTTGTTGCAAACAGCCATTTTATACATGTGATACAGAACATCAATGTTGTGGTGGGATTTATCGGTATTATGTGGTGGGATTTATCAGTATTATGTGGTGGGATTTCAGTGTTATGTGGTGGAATTAATCAGTCTTATGTGGTGGGATTGTTTGAATTTATCAGTGTCATATCTTGGGATTTATTAGTGTTTTGTGGTGGGATTTATCACTGTTATGTGGTGGGATTTATCATTGCTATGTGGTTAGATTCTAAGTAACAAAACAAGCTCACTCAAGACCAAATGCTTACAGTTGCTAGATGGGAGACGGTAGAAGAACCGACCTATAGTCTCCTGCGCCAGAGGTAAACAAAGAAACGGAGAGAAGAAACGAAGACAGAGCATTCCTGGATCTCCAGACTCTCACCTGAAGGTAAGAACGCTGAATCACAGATGGCGCTGACGTGCACTCACCCCAGGATTGATCTTTAAGGCTATACTAAGCACGTCAATCGTTGCCAGGGGTTGCTGCTATGATTAGTCAACATCAGTGCCTGACTGGGACTTTAAGAAAACTGAAATATTTCTCAAAAATGGAGATATTATCAACTTTCAAAAATTGCTAGATAGAATTGCCGGATAGAATTCCTTGGCGGGCCGGATATTGCCCTTTGGGAACGAGACCAAAATATGTATGAACGTAGCCGCCAAAGAAGACACAAAAAAATTACAATAAAATATAACAAAGTCTTCCAATGGCTAAATAAAGATAAAAGTATTCAAATGGATCAAATTTAAGCTGCTTAAATATGGAAGAGAAAAAATGAAGAACTGCAAGAAGAACACAGCTCATGAAGAATGATGGTTCACCGTCTTTTAAAATGTAAGAAACATGCAAAAGATTCATGAATAATAATGTTAAATGATGCAAATACAGCAAAGGCCAGGAAAATGATAGGGTGGATAATAAATAGTACCAATGGAGGTATTATTCACATCAATGGTATTCACATCAATAGTACCAATGGTGCTATTATTCACATCAATAGTACCAATGGTGCTATTATTCACATCAATAGTACCAATGGTGCTATTATTCACATCAATAGTACCAATGGTGCTATTATTCACATCAATAGTACCAATGGTGCTATTATTCACATCAATAGTACCAATGGTGCTATTATTCACATCAATAGTACCAATGGTGCTATTATTCACATCAGTTGTGCTTCCGTGTCTAGAATATTGTTTTGTGCTCACAGATCTGCTCAAGGCAGGCGAGAAATCAGAGATGAAAAGTGTATATAGATCGTTTACTGCTCGCATAGTCAGAAAAGCATTTCAACATCTGAAAACGCCTCAAAATGTACTCGCTGGAGCGAAAGAGAAAAAATTACTTGATAACATACACCTGGGCGTTATTAGAAGCTCAGGTCCCAAATCTACACACTACTGTAACAGTTTAATGGAGTGAGCGATATGGAAGAATAAAATAAATCCTGTGAAGAGCAGGGGGCACTATAGGCACAATGAGAGAACAATGTATGAACATTCGTGGTCCAAGAACCTCCTACCAGCAGATATCAGAAGTACTGCCGGAACAAATGTAGCCTTCAAGACGAAACTAGATTATTACCTCACTGAAGCTAGGTTGTGATGGCTATGTAGGCTAGCTGGGAGTAAACAGCAACAGCCTGGTTGAATAAGCACACAAAGAAGCCTGCCCAAAGGCCAGGCTGGTTAGACAGAAAAACGCTCGAAATTTGTCCATGTATATCAGTATTCCTCTCTGGGAGGTTGTCTACCAACTTTCTGACAGAGCATTAGTACCTCCCTGGGGTGGATGTTGTCTACCAGCCTAACAGAGAGTTAGTACCTCCTTCCCTGGGATCAATGTCGTCTACCAACCTGCTAACAGAGCGTTAGCACCTCCCTCCCTGGGTAGTAGCTGTTGTCTACCAGCTGGTGTTTTTTATTGATCTAACCATGATCACAAGTACCAAACAGAAGAGAAGCAGGAATAAAGTATTGTAATAAAATGTTTGAAAAAAATTTCACAATAGCGTACTCGTATTGATTAGCAAATAAAAAATATTTATTAGCGAACGTAATAGCATGCCAGCAAGATTTGCATTCAACATATAAACAACTTTATCACATGCGAATAAGCATTAAACGTCATATTTAACACGGTGAATAATTCAATCCTCATTTTTAACCTGAGATTCAACATGAGCGACAGTAAAGTGCATTTGACAGGTGAGATTTACCTGTAACAAGACCGCGTTTAGGCAGCCTAGGTGGCCCGCTCTGAGACTCTTACTCTCGGTGTGAGTTGGACCAAACCAGCTTGGTCTTGCTCCTTCCTTCTTGAGTGGATGTGATTTGTCGCTACTGTATACCCATGTATGACTTGGACTTGCCTAGCATGGGTCAGCAGACCTGCTACAGTGTTCCTTCTCTCTTATGTCCTTTCATCTCTCAGGCAATAGTGGCCACCAAGGGTGCTTATAGGATGATATGTGTTGGCAAGAAGGTTAAAAACGACACGACACGGCGTTCCGCTCCGTGGTGAACTTTATCAAGTCATAATTCGATAAAGGTTTACATAAGGACCTGCCTTGCCTGGGCCAGTAGGCCTTCTGCAGTGTTCCTCCATTCTTATGTTCTTATTCAGGTGTTGCTGCGGCCACGTAACACAGGGAACACTAGCTGTAAATCAGAGGAACAATCCCACCGGCTTCACTATGTCCCGTCGCTGTGATTTACTGCTGCTGGGGTTGTATCAGCAAGTGATTCCTTTTGAGCGAGTTACACAGCAATGAAGAGAGGTTGACACTATCGCAGAGTTAATGTCCCCCATCTCCCTCTCCCGTCCCTCTCCTTTCCTCCCCTCCCTTATGCTATTTCCTACCTCTTTCTCTCTCTCTCTTGCCTCGCTCTCGCCCTCTCCAACCACCGCCACAATATTTTTCTCTATAAAGCGTTAAGTTAAAGGACCTGCCTAGTATGGGCCAACAGGCCTCCTGCAGTGTTCCTCCTTTCTTATGTTCTTACAGTAGAAGTACAATGAACCAGAAAACAAGGTATACGAACAGCTCAACAGCGGCCGCCCCGCAACCATTGTTGTTCTTGTGGAAAGAGCAAGATCCTGCAGCGTCAAGGTTCATGACGGAGCTCAAGATCCTGCAGCGTCAAGGTTCATGACGGAGCTCAAGATCCTGCAGCGTCAAGGTTCATGACGGAGTTCAAGATCCTGCAGCGCCAAGGTTCATGACGGAGCTCAAGATCCTGCAGCATCAAGGTTCATGACGGAGCTCAAGATCCTGCAGCATCAAGGTTCATGACGGAGCTCAAGATCCTGCAGCGTCAAGGTTCATGACGGAGCTCAAGATCCTGCAGCGTCAAGGTTCATGGCGGAGCTCAAGATCCTGCAGCGTCAAGGTTCATGACGGAGCTCAAGATCCTGCAGCGTCAAGGTTCATGACGGAGCTCAAGATCCTGCAGCGTCAAGGTTCATGACGGAGCTCAAGATCCTGCAGCGTCAAGGTTCATGACGGCGCTCAAGATCCTGCAGCGTCAAGGTTCATGACGGAGCTCAAGATCCTGCAGCGACAAGGCTCATGACGATGCTCAAGAACCTGCAGCGTCAAGGTTCATGACGGCGCTCAAGATCCTGCAGCATCAAGGTTCATGACAGCGCTCAAGAACCTGCAGCGACAAGGCTCATGACGATGCTCAAGAACCTGCAGCGTCAAGGTTCATGACGGCGCTCAAGATCCTGCAGCATCAAGGTTCATGACAGCGCTCAAGAACCTGCAGCGACAAGGTTCATGACGACGCTCAAGAACCTGCAGCGTCAAGGTTCATGACGGCGCTCAAGATCCTGCAGCGTCAAGGTTCATGATGATGCTCAAGATCCTGCAGCGTCAAGGTTCATGACGGAGCTCAAGATCCTGCAGCGTCAAGGTTCATGACGGAGCTCAAGATCCTGCAGCGTCAAAGTTCATGACGGCGCTCAAGAACCTGCAGCGACAAGGTTCATGACGACGTTCAAGAACCTGAAGCGTCAAGGTTCATGACGACGCTCAAGAACGTGCGGGTTTAAAGTTCTGCGCTCAAGCAGTGACTCCCGCGATAACATCTATGGAGAACTGGCCGCACCAGAAAGCCACAAGAATTTTATAAAAGCAGCAGTGGCACTTCTACTGTCGTGAAGACCTTGGTCCAGGACCAGGAGGTGGCCAGGTGCAAGACAAGCTCGTGGCCGGTTAGTTGACAGTCATGGCCAGACGCTGGGCCAGCTCCTGGACATGTGTTGTTTTCAGTTGTCTCTCTGCATAGCAATGCACTAATAACACAAAGATCCGCACCAGAATAAGAATTTGTCATTGCATTGCTTCTGCAGTGTTTGTGAGACATTTTTTACCACATTCTTTACCCCCCCCCCCGTCTAAATGATGGACAACATTCATGCATCTTTCTTCAAGTCGAAATATCTGAGTAATCACTGTTGATGTCTTCTGAAAGCTTATCGACTGCAGAATCACTGTCATGTTTGGTGTCGCCACC
Source organism: Cherax quadricarinatus (assembly GCF_038502225.1). NCBI lineage: Eukaryota > Metazoa > Arthropoda > Malacostraca > Decapoda > Parastacidae > Cherax > Cherax quadricarinatus. The sequence continues at coordinate 7,958,927 of NC_091331.1, read as the reverse complement.
ATCAGTTTGGTTTAGTCTTTCAAGTCATGAATCTCTTTCGACCAGTCATGACAGCAGGCAGCTCCTGCATGCAAATCCTTTGTCAGCACCTTGCACTCCTCCTTGCGTCCCTTCGCAGATTGCAAACTTGAAGAACCGAAGCTGAGCTTCTCGGCTCGCCGTTCTACAGGAACATGCAGTTTCCCACTCGGAAAAATTACGTGGGGCCATGTTCGTCTTCCTACAGAATGAAAATTGCAATTTACAAATACGTTTGATTGTTACAGGTGTCATCACCCACGGTGAACACTGGCCCTTGTGTGAACCCATTCGTGTCATCACCCAGGGTGAACATTGGCCCTTGTCTCAGTAGTAGTACTAGTTCCTAGTAACCAGTTACCAGTAACCAGTGTACCAGTAGATGACTCACTACCAACCGTCTGTGTGAATCATTGACTGTATTCATATTGCTGCTGACCATAGCAGGATTTCAAACACCCGTCACCCGAAGGCACTTTGAGAGTCAGTCGAAGATAGGCAGCAGAGAGAGGCAGGTCGGCTGTTGGCGCTTCCCATACTTCCCGATATATATTAAACGTACTACCAGCCTACGTGAGTATTTTTACCCATCCACGTATCGAAAACCCACTTGACACTTGTGTGAACCCACTCGTGTCATCACCCAGGGCGAACATTGGCCCTTGTGTGAACCCACTCGTGTCATCACCCAGGGTGAACATTGGCCCTTGTGTGAACCCACTAGTGTCATCACCCACAGTTTACACTGGCCCTTGTGTGAACCCACTAGTGTCATCACCCAGGGTGAACACCCACTAGTGTCATCACCCAGGGTGAGCACCCACTAGTGTCATCACCCAGGGTGAGCACCCACTAGTGTCATCACCCAGGGTGAGCACCCACTAGTGTCATCACCCAGGGTGAGCACCCACTAGTGTCATCACCCAGGGTGAGCACCCACTAGTGTCATCACCCAGGGTGAGCACCCACTAGTGTCATCACCCAGGGTGAGCACCCACTAGTGTCATCACCCAGGGTGAGCACTCACTAGTGTCATCACCCAGGGTGAGCACCCACTAGTGTCATCACCCAGGGTGAGCACCCACTCGTGTCATCACCCAGGGTGAGCACCCACTAGTGTCATCACCCAGGGTGAGCACCCACTAGTGTCATCACCCAGGGTGAGCACCCACTAGTGTCATCACCCAGGGTGAGCACCCACTAGTGTCATCACCCAGGGTGAGCACCCACTAGTGTCATCACCCAGGGTGAGCACCCACTAGTGTCATCACCCAGGGTGAGCACCCACTAGTGTCATCACCCAGGGTGAGCACCCACTAGTGTCATCACCCAGGGTGAGCACCCACTAGTGTCATCACCCAGGGTGAGCACCCACTAGTGTCATCACCCAGGGTGAGCACCCACTAGTGTCATCACCCAGGGTGAGCACCCACTAGTGTCATCACCCAGGGTGAGCACCCACTAGTGTCATCACCCAGGGTGAGCACCCACTAGTGTCATCACCCAGGGTGAGCACTCACTAGTGTCATCACCCAGGGTGAGCACTCACTAGTGTCATCACCCAGGGTGAGCACCCACTAGTGTCATCACCCAGGGTGAGCACCCACTAGTGTCATCACCCAGGGTGAGCACCCACTAGTGTCATCACCCAGGGTGAGCACCCACTAGTGTCATCACCCAGGGTGAGCACCCACTAGTGTCATCACCCAGGGTGAGCACCCACTAGTGTCATCACCCAGGGTGAGCACCCACTAGTGTCATCACCCAGGGTGAGCACCCACTAGTGTCATCACCCAGGGTGAGCACCCACTAGTGTCATCACCCAGGGTGAGCACCCACTAGTGTCATCACCCAGGGTGAGCACTCACTCGTGTCATCACCCAGGGTGAGCACCCACTAGTGTCATCACCCAGGGTGAGCACCCACTAGTGTCATCACCCAGGGTGAGCACCCACTAGTGTCATCACCCAGGGTGAGCACCCACTAGTGTCATCACCCAGGGTGAGCACCCACTAGTGTCATCACCCAGGGTGAGCACCCACTAGTGTCATCACCCAGGGTGAGCACCCACTAGTGTCATCACCCTACGAAAACATCACTTTTATCACTATCTGCATCTTTCTCTTAACCAAAACTCTCTCACATATTAATTGCAACAATCGACTTTTTACAGCTTCTCTATTTGCGTCATTTTAAATTAATCCTTCAAGCAACTCTTATCAAAAGATTTTTCAAGTCTAAGTCAACGTGATCTTGCATTTAGCCAAGCAAGCCTCAGTCGGGTCAAGTTAGGATAAGTTAGTTTTTAATTTGCTGCTGCATGCAAAGCAAGGATCAATCAGGATCTTCAGTTCTCTTTGCACGCAAACATTGCAAAAAAAGACACATTGCAAAACGAGCTTCAATTAAAACAAACGTTTAGCTCCGTTATAGTTTGAATCTTTGCAAAGACCGAAACGTTCTCTCAGTAAAAGCTTGCTTTGAAGCGTGTCTTTTCTTCAGATACCATCGGTAGTAAGTCATTCGCATTAGTGCACATAGTCTGTGGTGGAGGAAAAAACTACGCAGTTTCAAGAGCACATACGATCTGGCCCTGGAGGCCGGACAAGAAAACCGGGTGATGAGAGCTGAGAGGCCGGACCAGGAGCTATGACTCAACCCTACAAGCACAGCTAGGTATTGTTCGAGTCATGATATTGTGCCTTTTCATTCTTTACAATTAGGTGAGCACAAAAGTGGAGAAGCTGGGCCAGGAGCTACGACTCGACCCCCTTCCTTCCCCGCCACTTTCAACCTATTAATATCTTTAAGAAATTGACCTAAGGAGAGGAAAAAAGGAAAAGGTCATTCTTAGCTGATATAATCGGGTCAAGAATATCAACATATTTTTTGTAGCCGGTCTACAGGTGTCTGCACTTACGTGGGCATTAGAAAGTAGACACACACTTGCACCTTAGAGCCCAGAACCACTTTTTTTTACACCACTGAATTTACGAGCTAGTTAACAGACTGAGAGCTATTATCCTAGCTCAGCTCATTCATAGGCTGACAGCTGTTATCCTACCTCAGCTTATTCATAGGATGAGAGCTGTCATCCTACCTCAGCTCATTCACAGACTGAGAGATGTCATCCTACCTCAGCTCATTATAGGATGAGAGCTGTCATCCTACCTCAGCTCATTCATAGGCTGAGAGCTGTCATCCTACCTCAGCTCATTTCAAAGTCCAGTCAAATCTAGGCTACGACCCAGAGGATGTCACCTAGAAGAGTCCGTTAATATCCAGGTACCTATTTTACTGTTAGATGAACAGGGAGGGGGAGGGGGCAGGTATAAAGAAACATGGAAATAAATGGTATAAAATACCGACACAATAGAAAAATAAGCACAGAAGCAGTATCATGTGATTTTTTATTGACAACGTTTCGCCCACACAGTGGGCTTTGTCATGTCCCAAACAGATCTACCTGGGTGAAAGGTACGTGAGTATTTCTAGGATGGAGTCAGGTGGAGGTTGCTGGTAGATCTGTTTGTGACTATATATAGCCCACTGTGTGGGCGAAACGTCGTCAATAAAGGATCACATTATACTGTTTCTGTGTTTATTTTTCGATAAAGAAACATGCCTATCGTCCCAACCCGCCCCAGGATCGAACCAGGAATCCACGATTGTTAGTCTAAGGTGCTACAACTGAACAATCGTGTACGATACGTGGTTTGTAAAATTTGAAACTTATCGACTGCACCTGGGTTATTAAGACTACAATTCACCTGTACACTAACATTAAGAATACTTTCATCAATAAAATAGTCATTAATCTCTCATTGTATATACACTCACAGATATACTCTGCATATATACACAGATACACACCTCTCTGTGTACATACGCAGTTACAGGCCTTACATTCTATATAAAAAGATTGTGAGGTGCCCACTCCTCGTGTCATCGAAGCTGTAAATTATCGTCTCCGTTCGAACACACAATATGGTTAGCGCGCATCCAGTAATGGTCTATCACCATTCTCAGAAGCTTGAAACAGCTTCTTTCACCTCTGTAAATGTTTCAGCCTTTTGATGTCTTCATCGAGACCATGCCAGCCTCTGATGGAAAGTCTTCACTGATTGCCCACATCTTTTATATAGAAAAAAACTATTTACGCAGACATCCCAGTCTAGACAGGAAAGTCTTGCCAGATTTCCAGTCATTACAGAAGTTTTACCATTCCTAACGTTGCATAACAAAACTGTCCTCGCAGACACTGTAGCCTCGAATGGAATGTCTGTAATGGTTTCCCAGCCATTATAACTATTCCAGCGGATTTACGCTGTGAAGGTCTGTCTTACAGACGTCCCAGCCACTACTGAAATGTCTCCAAGTGGGTTTCCAGTCATCACAGACACTACCATCCCTAACATAATAATAACTGCCTTTACAGACATTCCAGCCGAGACTGGAATGTCTTCATTGGCTTTCCAGTCATCATAGCCACTCCAACATCCCTTACGCCGTAAAAAAATAAAAAACTTTGAGCTAACAAGAGATTTTATGGGACTTTCAACCACCAAGAGTGTAAACATACTTCCAGTGTCGACAGAGAACTTCAAAGTTTTAAAGATTTGTGCT
>NC_091331.1:7936783-7949283 GCF_038502225.1 Cherax quadricarinatus | reverse complement strand
TCTGATCGAGGTCTTCCGCTGGCTTACCGTTCCACTCCACTAAAAATTATGGTTATATAGAAGCAAATACCAGAAAAGTGGAATATTTCAACAAATTTGTGAATCAAAGATTCAATCGTATCATTACATGGAACTTCAGTCAACAAACTATCCTCATAAAAATTACCTAAAGTTAGTTCTATTTTGTCTCACGAATAAAATCCCCAGAACTTAACAAATATGAAGTCGAAAAAGTATCTTAACACAGGAAAACAAGAAAGCCAGCCACTAAAAAAAGGTATCTTAACACGGGGGGAAAAAAAGGCAAGAAAGCCAGGCACGAAGGTGGCAAAACACACTACCTTTTCAAAAGAATATATATGCCATTACGAAATATTAATTTTACGATGCCTTATCTGCCGTACATAAAGTAAAGCTGAGGCAGAAGCGAATTAAACCAGATAAACAATATAATTCAAAATACAGATAATGTTTCCTTTATTGCTTTTAGTACTGACAATGTATTTTTTTTAAACTAGTGAGGGCACTATAAAGACTTCTGGGAATGTTAATTACCGAGGCGATGCCTGTAAAAAGAATAGCAGAGTAAGCATCCCTTGATCTCAGGAATGTTATATTTATGAAAACTGATGTAAATAGAGATAGGAATGTGTGTGTGTGTGTGAGAGAGAGAGAGAGAGAGAGAGAGAGAGAGAGAGAGAGAGAGAGAGAGATGGAAAAGTGACGGAGGGGAAGGAGGAGGTTAGAGGTTGGTAGTGTATTTACACACATCATGTTCATCCCCACGTTCATCACTATGTTCATCATGTTCATCATCATCGCTCTTCCCTCAAACACTGATCAAGGCGACCCTCAATACCTCACCAAACTCCGCCCTTTATCAATTCTGACCCAACTGCTAATTAAGTTTATCAGTTAAACTGAGCAAAACATTACTTCCCCCATCTCTCTCTTCCCTCTCTTGCCTCCCTCCTTTACTTTCCTCTCTCAAATTTCCTCCCTTTCGCCTCTCTACCCTCCCAACCCCCTCTTTCCATTCACATTCCTCCCTCACTTTTCTCTTAACTCTCCTATCTTCCTCTCTCCCCTACCTCTCCCCTCCTCCCTTCTCTTCCCCAGCTCAGGGAGAGGTGTCAGAAGGGATGCTGCATCATAACTTAAGTGAAAGTTTAAAAAGTGGCGGAGGATGCTAGAGTTTCCACATTGTTTCCTCAGACAGTTGTTGTTTTAAGTGGCTCGTCTTGTGTTTATGTCCACTGACGACGACCTCACTGACTCTGTGGCCCAGTCTTACTCTTTATTCATCCTTACTCACTCTTTACTGGTCTTACTATCTCGTCTCTGTCTTTCTCGCTTGCCTTACTCTCTCTGCTCACTCTTACTCTCTCGTTTCTGTCTTACTCCCATCTGGGTTTCATTTTTCTAAAATTTACGTACATTTTACAGGATTTACATAACTGTTTACCTTTGACAAGAGACTCTGAACCTGGTCAGTCCTGTGGCACTGTGGTTCACCCTTGTTAACCCGGTGGTCTCCAGGCCCGTATCTCCACGGTAAAGAGTGCTGGAGGTTCGATCCTCCGTCCGTTAATCGCAAGGAATGGCTGAGGATCTGTCTCCAGCAGCCTCACTACTTCCTCGATTCATCACCTTCTTGTGCTCACCTGTTCGTAATTGCTGGGTTCAAGTTATAGCTCCTGGACAAGCCTCTTAACTCATTCTTGAGATGTCTCTTTTGCTTTCATCCTCTAGACTCTAGAGAAAGGTTCAATTTGTTTTCTTTCAACAGCTCGCGTTACGAACTTGACCTCTTTGAGCTATTGGGTTTAATTAGTAAATGGTTTAGAAAACGTATCGGTTTTTCTAAACCGTTTACATAATTCATTAGAGGTGCCTTGATGCTGCTGAAAAGAGCTCTGAATCCGAAGAATTAGAGCTGCTCTTTACTTCCTTGGATCAATCTTTCCCCCCCCCTCCCACCCGCTCTCGTTCCCCAGGTTTTATATAACCATCACGCTAATAACTTCTTAATGAATATAATAATAAGTCACAAGTATATCCCAGTTTATCGTGCCGTGACTGTCACTATACTGTGAACCTACTGTGTGCAGCACTGTGAACCTACCGCTGTGTGCAGCACTGTGAACCTACTGCTGTGTGCAGCACTGTGAACCTACTGCTGTGTGCAGCACTGTGAATCTACTGCTGTGTGCAGCACTGTGAACCTACCGCTGTGTGCAGCACTGTGAACCTACTGCTGTGTGCAGCACTGTGAACCTACCGCTGTGTGCAGCACTGTGAACCTACTGCTGTGTGCAGCACTGTGAACCTACTGCTGTGTGCAGCACTGTGAACCTACCGCTGTGTGCAGCACTGTGAACCTACTGCTGTGTGCAGCACTGTGAACCTACTGCTGTGTGCAGCATTGTGAATCTACTGCTGTGTGCAGCACTGTGAACCTACTACTGTGTGCAGCACTGTGAACCTACTGCTGTGTGCAGCACTGTGAACCTACTGCTGTGTGCAGCACTGTGAATCTACTACTGTGTGCATCACTGTGAACCTACTGCTGTGTGCAGCACTGATGCAGGACTTCCAGCAGAAGTGACAGCTGAGTCCTCCGAAAGCTCTTCCGGTCTATAAGTTTCTCAGCAAGGATATACAAACAACAGGTACTCCCATTGCTCCCCCTGTTCCATGAACCGTTGATCGATGCTGTACATGGGAAAGGAAGACTGAAGGAGACCACTCCATGGAACATATTAAGGCAGTCTGCTAAAAACAGCAGTTATAGTCCACTTACCTAGATAATGGAAATCAGAAAATTGTAACGAAAGGGGCTCTCTCCACTCTCTTTACCATGGCTCTTAACTTTTTTGTTAGGGAGGGGATGGCTCAAGGACTCTTTGAGAACCTGATGAGAGATATAGACGCGCTCCTAAGAAAAATGCACATAAACTTATACGCACATATGCTTACCTAACATCTAGCATTCAGAAGTTCTAAACAATATTAAAATTAGCCTAGAATGAAAAAAAATCACGGAGAAAGCGAAATTTTTAGCTTAAAATTCCCGGCGAGCTGATGTTTGACAAAGGTAGACGTCCATGCTGGTCGGACAAAGTTTTCTTTAATTCTTTCAATGGGAAACTCTTCTAAATCTCACAGCATGGCGAAGATGATTTACATTGTACATTAGTCGATTGTACCTTAGCACACCTTACCACCCTACACTTACCTGAAATAAAGTAATACCTTGATAACACAATCCGACATAAAACTGAACACTTTTTCATATAGAATTTTCTATGTACTATAAAGACAGTCATGGAAAAACTTAGCTTTGCCATCGGTTCATAGACCATCCAGAAGGCAAAGTATGGATATTCACTGGGATAGTTGAATTTAGTCTGTGTTATCACTGCTAGAACTACTCCTACGATCATCACCGCTACTTCTACTTCTACCACTACTGCTATTATGCCTTGGTGGCTCACTGTAAGAAAATCATTCTGATGTATTCCTGAACTAACGTCAGGACTCGGTTGACCACAGTCAACCCGCTACACCGTATCGAGTTGAGCCCAATGTTTGCCAACTGTCCGCCTAGTGGGAGATTCGTCTGTAAAAACTTGCATTTGTGGTCACAGTGGTGCCTATGCTAACCTTCCTATGGTGTAGAAATATACCTAGTTGGATGAATCTTATTGAAGCTAGCTGGCCCAGTGGCTAACGCGGCGGTCTGGAGTTTTGAGACTCTCTGACCGCGGGTTCAAACCCCCACCCGTGGTATGGTTTGTCCACCTAACTGTTTCTTGAATGAATGCATTGTTTGTGTAGGTACAGTTCGCTCAGTTTATTGAAGCACTACTGAACGATTCACCTTATGCCAAAGAACCTTGCCAAGGTACTTTTCCTACGGGCGAGGCCCTAAACGACCTCATATGAAATAAGCCACAATGTCCAGCTGTTTGGGGTTATTCTGGGATATAACCCCCCTCCCCCCAGCGATAACTATCTGAAGAAAGTCTTTCAGCACTCCACACTCGGCCACCGTCCAAGGTCCTCACATTACATACAAAATTCTTTACTTTTAAACCTCAAAATGTTTTAGCCGAGGCCTCGATGCCCACACTGGGTGTTTTATCCTTAGCTTCAACACTTAATAATTCACAACAAACTTTAACTTTAAACAAATTCACCCGAAGTTTATGAAAATTTTCTTCTTTGTAGCCCGAAAAAGATCAGCAAAATTGCTTTAAGATCTCTGAAGATATTTCAGCTTAGTGTTTTTGAGAATGAGATTTAGATTTCTTAATATTGATCACTAGCTTACAAAATGCACACATTTACAAAGGAATACACAGGCAATTTAACTGCAAGAATCTTTTTATGGCTTTTCAAAGGCTCTGTTATGGAATTTTTTTCATCGATGCGAACAATACGTCGCGAATTTGAAGAAATTCATTCATTCATTTTTTTTAAATGCATATGCAATACGAGTTCTTTATCTAAGTCATAGTTATTATGACCTTTGAGAATTTATAAATATCTAAGGAATGTGTGCTTAATGTGAAGTATACATGTGACCCACTTTGCCTAAACGAGTTTACTGTATACAGCTGAGTTTACTCTTTCTATTTAATGTGCACAAGTCAGTATTTGGCTTCCTTTATGCAGACGAGTCTGCCCATTATTCTCCGACGGTACACAAATCCACCTACGACTTGCAGCAAGTTATTATTATTATTATTATTATTAAGTAGAACACATATCATGTGCTGTAGTTACAAGAAAAGCTGCAGTACACTCACAGGAGAGAGAGAGAGAGAGAGAGTGAGAGATCGTGGCTGGGGAGGGATGAAAGAAGAGCTGATGACCACCTGTTTAGGACGCAGCTGGTGTATTGCAGCTGGTGGTGGCAGGCAGCGGAGGGGATAGGTTGGTAGGGTTGTGTTGTAGCAGGTTGTGATTGGCAGGGTTGTGTTGTGACAGGTTGTGGATGATAGGGTAGTGTTGTGACAGGTTGTGGTTGGTAGGGATGTGTTGTGACAGGTTGTAGTTGGCAGGGCAGCGTTGTAACAGATTGTGGTTGGCAGGGTAGCGTTGTGACAGGCTGCGATGATGTCATATTGATGAACTGTGATGAACTAGGCCTGCACCGATCGCTGGCTTACCTGTGCTGGATTAAGTCATCCACGTGTAGAAATTGTGGTTGAAACAGTAGTGGTGACGGTTATCGTGGTATTTTTTTAGCAACAAAATTAGGCACATCCACTGAATGTTGATACCTTGTGAGAGACACACAGTGGGGAAAGATAGCTGTGTGTGCCAGTCCTCTTCCTTCACACTGGGTGAGTTTCACGCATGAGGCAATGAAATCTGTCAGCCTGAGACTTTAGTAGGTCGAGGAGGATACCATCACCAATGATGGGCGATTGAGGGAAGAGATGATTGACGGAGACAAAAAAAAAAAAAGGAGATGGAGGGGCGAGAATAAGGAGTGGATAAGACACCTCCAACACAAGGAGGCAGGTGGAGGAGGGGGGAAGGATAAGGCACCCCAAAACACCCCTCCCAGCCAATACCCCACAACAAGCTTAACAACTCACACGCCTACACTCACCCTGGCACACACACAAACACACACACACAGCCAACAGCTAAGTCTTCACCTCGCAAACACAACTCGTTGAGTAAAGTGGGCGTGAAGTGTGTGTATTGTGTGTGTGTGTGTGTGTGTGTGTGTGTGTGTGTGTGTGTGTGTGTGTGTGTGTGTGTGTGTGTGTGTGTGTGTATGTGTGTGTGTGTGTGTGTGTACGCGCGTGCGTGAGCGCGCTTGGAGGGTTGAGTTCCAGCTCTTAGACTGCGGCTCTGAACATCAATTATATGCTATGGTTTACGTCATACCCATTTGGGTTTGGTTATAACCACTTTCGGAGCTACTCATTCAGTTGGGTTTAATTACATCACTTCGTAATGCATCAGCTGTACTCATCGAGTTGTACTCACTTGTAATCATGAACTGGTGTTTGTTGGAGGCATAGTCACAGCTGGTGTCTATGCCACTTTAATGGTCTCTGTCATCTTGGACCTGTCCACTTGAAGCTCTGTCCACTTGAGGCTCTGTCCATTGAAGATCTGTACAGAATATGCTTCCATCACGTCATCATTTAACTCATTCTACATTCTACCATTCTACCATCTACCATCCCCCTGGCCGCATATATGCCTTTTTTTCCATCTGTATTTCCTCACCAGAGGTCTCCTTAAAGTTAACAATCGAGCCTAGCTGGTTCTATCAGTTATTATTTAAATTTGGCACGACTTAACTGTGTTTTCTCTAGTCCTTTTCTCCGCCAGTTTCCAGGTTCAGTACTTGACCCTCTCTCTTTACACAGCACAGTCCTCTCGTTTCTGGGGCTAATTTCGTTGAAAACCTTTGAACCTCTTCGAGTTTCTGAATATTCTCGGTTTGGTTTTGAATGCTCTATTATTGTGGAAATATCAGCTTCACTTTATATCCTTGAATATTGGTTGCAAGAGGCTCTCGTAGTAAGGCTGAGGACGGTGGGTCAAGACCAATTCTCAGGTAATTATAGTTAGGGAGAATGCTAGTCTTAGGATTAGCGAAAGGAGAATCGATCCTCCAGAGTTTCATACATATGCAGCAAGAATCGTGCTGCCGACCGTATACTCCCTTTATTTTCTATATTTCTTTTTACATTTATTTCCAGGTAATACAGTGCAATTTCCATTTTTTTTTGGGGGGGAGAGGGGAAAAGTTTTTTTTTTTGCGTGTACGACGCGAGCACAAGTCACCAATCTAACTGGCCATAAAGCGCTGCATTAGAGACCGAGAGTGCCACACATTATCAACGCTGAATTACTTGGCCGGGGGGGAAACAGCTCGGGAATATTAGAATATAAGATGACTTTAAGCTTTTCTCGGGTAATCCGAACTCATTATGGTGCAGAAGTTGAGCATAAATAGAAGGTCCGGTGACGGGAAGAATATCCCACTTGTATCTCAAGTGCTCCAGGAAAATGGAAGGCGACTTTTGTGCCTGTGATATGAACCATGCGATGCGAATCAGAGTTTGCCCGTATATATATATATATATATATATATATATATATATATATATATATATATATATATATATATATATATATATATATATATATATATCGTGCCGAATAGTTAAAATTGATCACTTAGTAAGAACTCATTTAAAATTAAGTCCTTTCTAAAATTTTCTCTTATACATTTAAAGATATATTTTCTTCATTTGTTAATGAAAAAATTAATTATTTTGTCCCAAAAGAATCTTAGAAAACTTACCTAATCTTATTATAACAAGCGCAATTTAATTTAGCTTAATCCAACAAAATATATTTTACCAACAAAATATATTTTAGATAAATTTACAATAATTTAATAATATACAAACATAATTACATATATTTTTTTCGTTAGGTTCAGAATGAATTTTGCGAAATTATTACATACACAAATTTTCGCTTGCCTTATTCGGCATGACGAGCGCTGCTACTTAAACCAAAATCGCAAGTTTTACGTATTCGGCAATTGCAAACAGGAGACCTTAACAATGCAGAACAAGCCACATTGAGACAAATTTTTAGCTCTAGATCTTTCACACTCTCGTGCATCGTCAGGAGCTATACAGGAGCTATCCTATCTGTTGATGTCTTGCATAGCTCCTGACGACGCACGAAAGAGAGAAAGATCTAGAGCAAAAGATTTCCATCCCCATGTGGTTTGTTTTGCATATATATATATATATATATATATATATATATATATATATATATATATATATATATATATATATATATATATATATATATATATATATATATATATGCAATAAGATCACAGTAAACAGGTGATTTCAAAATATGCAAAACAACCACTCTGAAAGAATAGAGAAATTCCAAGCGCTTTCGTGACTACTCACATTATCAAGGAACTATGAAAGTGAAGCATCCAAGGAAGCTATATAAGGGGTCGGCCAGCACCTCACTATCAGATCCCACAACGGTTAAACACGTGACGCGCGGCGAGCCAACTTGGATAGGTCCTTTGCAAAACTCATCCCCAAACTATTTATTTGTCCAGTGTATTATTAAATTCTTCCCAAATTCTATTAATTATAAATGGATCTAATTTATATAAACCAAAGGAAATATTCATATTATTGTCAAAACTGCTTTTTATGAAACAAGATTCAATTATATTCCTGTCGACCATGGACTTGCTTGATACTACTTTCTCAACCTATTGAAAATCAATTGGATGGTTAAAATCTCTTACATGAATAAATAGAGCATTGGAATCTTGTCCAGTTCTAATGCTATATTTATGTTGTTTTAATCTTAGTTCGAGATTTTTACCAGTTTGACCGTAATAAACTTTATCGCAAATTTTACAAGGAATCTTATAGACACATCCATCAGCATTTTGGGGGGAATTCTTAATCAAAAGTTTTTTTACTGTATCAAGATTTTTGAACACAACTTTAATATTAAAAGTCTTAAGAAGAGAAGGCATATCAACCAAGTTTTCATGGTAAGGGAGAACCAACATATTTTTAGTTGAATAAGGCTGGTTGCCCTTTTTTGGATTATAAAAAGTGTTCCTAGCAACTTTAAAAGATTTATCAATTACATTTCTTGGGTATTTTAAATCATTACCTATTTCATAAATTTTGGATATTTCCTCATCTATGAACTCAGGACTACAAATTCGTAAAGCTCTCAAAAACATTGATGAGAAAACAGACAGTTTGACTCTATCTTGATGCGAGAAATAATAGTGGACATAGGAACAGTTATTTCCTCGCATCAAGATAGAGTCAAACTGTCTGTTTTCTCATCAATGTTTTTGAGAGCTTTACGAATTTGTAGTCCTGAGTTCATAGATGAGAAAATATCCAAAATTTATGAAATAGGTAATGATTTAAAATACCCAAGAAATGTAATTGATAAATCTTTTAAAGTTGCTAGGAACACTTTTTATAATCCAAAAAAGGGCAACCAGCCTTATTCAACTAAAAATATGTTGGTTCTCCCTTACCATGAAAACTTGGTTGATATGCCTTCTCTTCTTAAGACTTTTAATATTAAAGTTGTGTTCAAAAATCTTGATACAGTAAAAAAACTTTTGATTAAGAATTCCCCCCAAAATGCTGATGGATGTGTCTATAAGATTCCTTGTAAAATTTGCGATAAAGTTTATTACGGTCAAACTGGTAAAAATCTCGAACTAAGATTAAAACAACATAAATATAGCATTAGAACTGGACAAGATTCCAATGCTCTATTTATTCATGTAAGAGATTTTAACCATCCAATTGATTTTCAAAAAGTTGAGAAAGTAGTATCAAGCAAGTCCATGGTCGACAGGAATATAATTGAATCTTGTTTCATAAAAAGCAGTTTTGACAATAATATGAATATTTCCTTTGGTTTATATAAATTAGATCCATTTATAATTAATAGAATTTGGGAAGAATTTAATAATACACTGGACAAATAAATAGTTTGGGGGTGAGTTTTGCAAAGGACCTATCCAATGAACATTAAAATGGTATAAAATACCGACAGATTGTTAGGCAAGACACATATGCAACAGTTAGGTATCTTTATTTTGAAACGTTTCGCCTACACAGTAGGCTTCTTCAGTCGAGTACAGACAAGTTGATAGAAGCAGAAGATACTTGAAGACGATGTAATCAGTCCATCACCCTTAAAGTTTTGAGGTGGTCAGTCCCTCAGTCTGGAGAAGAGCATTGTTCCGTTGTCTGAAACAATATGAAGTTGAAGTGACAGAATCGGGCCTTATATACGTTTCAAAATAAAGATACCTAACTGTTGCATATGTGTCTTGCCTAACAACACGGACCTATCCAAGTTGGCTCGCCGCGCGTCACGTGTTTAACCGTTGTGGGATCTGATAGTGAGGTGCTGGCCGACCCCTTATATAGCTTCCTTGGATGTTTCACTTTCATAGTTCCTTGATAATGTGAGTAGTCACGAAAGCGCTTGGAATTTCTCTATTCTTTCAGAGTGGTTGTTTTGCATATATATATATATATATATATATATATATATATATATATATATATATATATATATATATATATATATATATATATATATACGTATATATATATATATATACATGGAATATCCATCTGGTACCTACAGTACAGTAGTTAGAACAGTCGGCGTACACCCAAAAAAACTTTCTTCGATTCCCGGGTATATTATGCCTCTGTTCATATAATAGTAAATAGATACTTGGATATTAGTACGTTGTTGTAGGTTGTACCAGGGTAGAAAAAAGTACAAATACCAATATAACTACTGAAAGAAGGTCATCCGAATAGCTTTTCTCCTGGAGCTATACACAGGCACTCAAACACAGGCACCCACAAACACAAGCACACAGCTGTCCAAAGCACTCACACACGCACACACCTGAGCATAATTAGGTAGCGTGCTTGTCCCCCGTTTAGTAGACTGTGAATCGAGCCTCCACTAATCCTTGCAATTAATGATTCACAATGATTCAGCACTCTACATAAATCTAATCTAACCAACTCCCAAACACAACTTACCACTTCACGGAGGTATCTACGCATACATCACGTCACTGTCTTACCTGTAAAGAGAGAGAATATAATGATTAATTACCTGTGTGACAGCAACAAGTGCACGGAAGACCAACTGCTGGTGTACCTTCTAACACTGGCACGGAAGACCAACTGCTGGTGTACCTTCTAACACTGGCACGGAAGACCAACTGCTGGTGTACCTTTTAACACTGACAATCAGATCAAACGCAATAACTCAAAACGTGTGTGTAAAACTTGGCTGACGCAGCTCCACACTACAGGTGTTCATGTGACACCCACATCACCCTCACAAGTGTTAAAGCGTCATGATGACATAGTGAGAGAGAGAGAGAGTGAGAGAGCACCTCTCTCCTCGTTATTCTATCTGCCACTGCCGCGCCATTTATATGCCCACGCTGACTGACATCTGAGTGACAAATTTCGTCTAAGAGGTGTGTATCAGGGGAGGTAAAGTGAGCGTGAACGAGGGAACTCACTAAACACCTGCTCTGCCACCTGCCACCAAGACAAATGTGGCCCCATAAACCTGACGAGTGCCATTACTTGCCCCGGTGGCACTGTCCACTAGCACTCTGACGTGTACAACGTTTGGCTCTCTCCTAAAGGGCTTCTGATGACCCCATCCATTTCCCAGCTCCTTCACAGCCCCCTACCTTCATCCTAGGTCCTATATCTTCCTGCCAATTCCTCTCTCTCTCTCTCTCTCTCTCTCTCTCTCTCTCTCTCTCTCTCTCTCCATTCCAATTCTTCGTTTCTCCCAATTCTTCTCTCTCTTTCCCAGTTCCTCTCTGTCCTTCCCCCTCCTATTCCCATTTCCTTAATCATCAAGCCAACAGGCCAAGTCCCCAGCAGGAGGCCAAGTCCCCAAGCAGGTACCATGTCCCCAAGTTGGTACATGTCCCCAAGCAGGTAACACGTCCCCAAGCTGGTACATGTCCCCAAGCAGGTACCACGTCCCAGAGCAGGGAACCACGTCCCCAAGCAGGAGACAAAGTCCCCTATCAGGAACGACGTCCCTAAGCAGGTACCACATCCCAGAGCAGGGGACTACGTCGCCAGCAGCAGCAGCAGGAACCCAGCAGTTGTCTCGGCCTGTTCCGACACCTCCACTGAGGGAGACAGTGACTAACCCGAAGTCAATCTTGTCTTGGGTCTCCTCTTCCTCCTCCACTCGAGTGCTCCCCTGTGGGGAATTTTCCCGAAGGCCACCTGAACCATCCCACCAATTTTCCCCCTGTATATTCTCCCCTGCCACGCGGAAGTGGGGGAAAAAATTCTATACAATATACTGGAGTTGACAGCTTCTGCAGGGAATAATGGGACGCAGAGGCAGGGGGCAGCCTCTTTGGTTATATTCTGCTTCTATTATTGAATGGTCGACTGTCTGTCTGTCTGTCTCTCTCTCTCTCTCCTACATTATAAAATTTAAGATGCCTCATATATAACAAAAACAAATTATAATAACGTTGGTAAAAATACCGACATGTCAGGTAAAACGACACAAGTGCAACTAGGGCAAAATTTTATTGTGGCAACGTTTCGCTCTCCAAGAGCGAAACGTTGCCACAATTAGGAAAAAAAAGAAATCATCGTAATGTATATTACTCATATTGTTCTAGATGCGAAAGAGAACATTTGTTCTAGTTATTAAACACAGCATCTGTTCTAGATATCAAAGAAAGCATCTATTTCAGCGATAACAAATCAGTGAACAGGTGGAGATCAAAGGTTTAAAATACGGACACGATGGGGAAAAAAAAAACAGACAAATGCAGTCTGATGCAATCCTTTATTGACTACGTTTCGCCCAGTGGGCTTTATCAAGTCACAGCTCAT
>NC_091331.1:7911783-7931783 GCF_038502225.1 Cherax quadricarinatus | reverse complement strand
TTGGAAATGACCAGGGTTGGAAATGACCAGCGTTGGAAATGACCAGCATTGGGAATGACCAGTGTTGGAAATGACCAGTGTTGGAAATGACCAGGGTTGGAAATGACCAGCGTTGGGAATGACCAGCGTTGGGAATTACCAGTGTTGGAAATGACCAGCGTTAGAAATGACCAGGGTTGGAAATGACCAGAGTTGGGAGTGACCAGCATTGGGAATGACCAGTGTTAGAAATGACCAGCGTTGGAAATGACCAGCGTTGGGAATGACCAGCGTTGGGAATGACCAGTGTTGGAAATGACCAGCGTTGGAAATGACCAGCACTGGAAATGACAAGCGTAGGAAATGAAGTGTTGGAAATGACCAGCAGTGGAAATGACCAGCATTGGAAATGACCTGCATTGGAAATGACCAGCGTTGGGAATGACCAGTGTTGGGAATGACCAGTGTTGGAAATGACCAGCGTTGGAAATGACCAGCGTTGGGAACGACCAGCGTTGGAAATGACCAGCATTGGGAATGACCAGCGTTGGGAATGACCAGCGCTGGTAATGACCAGCGTTGGAAATGACCAGCGTTGGGAATGACCAGTGTTGGAAATGACCAGCGTTGGAAATGACCAGCGTTGGGAATGACCAGCGCTGGTAATGACCTGCATTGGAAATGACCAGCGTTGGGAATGACCAGCGCTGGTAATGAGCAGCGTTGGAAATGAGCAGCGTTGGAAATGACCAGCGTTGGGAACGACCAGCGTTGGAAATGACCAGCGTTGGAAATGACCAGCGTTGGGAATGACCAGTGTTGGAAATGACCAGCGTTGGAAATGACCAGCGTTGGGAATGACCAGCGTTGGAACTGACCAGTGTTGGAAATGATCAGCGTTGGAAATGACCAGCGTAGGAAATGGAGTGTTGGAAATTACCAGCACTGGAAATGGCCAGTGCTGGAAATGATCAGTGTTGGAAGTGATTCGTTTTGGAAATGACCAGCACTGAAAATGGCCAGTGCTGGAAAGGACCATGTTGGAAATGATAAGCGTTGGAAATGACCAGCACTGAAAATGGCCAGTGCTGGAAAGGACCATGTTGGAAGTGATTAGTGTTGGAAATGACTAGCATTGGAAATGATCAGCGTTGGAAATGACCAGCGTAGGAAATGAAGTGTTGGAAATGACCAGTGCTGAAAATGACCAGCACTGGAAATGACCAGTGCTGGAAATGACCAATGTTGGAAGTGATTAGTGTTGGAAATGACCAGCAATGGAAATGACCAGCATTGGAAATGACCAGCGTTAGGAATGACCATCATTGGAAATGACCCGCGTTAGGAATGACCATCATTGGAAATGACCAACATTGGAAATGGCCATTGGGAAATGACCAGCATTGGAAATGGGAGAGTGAAAACAAGCCCGATGAAAGCTACAAACTGAGTGAAATAAGTATTGAGTGTGTAGGATAGAGCGGGGGGGGGTCAACGCCCCCTCGGCCCGGTCCTTGACTAGGATCTGTGACTCAAAATCGCGTAAATACACTGGCGACAAAAAAAACTCATAATGCGACGTTAGGAAAATTTTAAGGATGGTGGAACTTATTAAAAAATAAAATAACGATGTTATACGCTAGACGAAAGTCAGATGGCGCAGCGGAACTGAGATGCGCGACCCGATACACCGTACGTCGAGAAAGAATAAAAAATTCAGGAGCTGAGAACTGCAAGTTATGAAGAAGGAATGTAAACTGAGTTGATATACTCCACAGTACCTCATCCTCACCCTCAACCCCTCCCTATCCTCACCCTCAACCCCTCCCTATCCTCACCCTCAACCCTTCCCTATCCTCACCCTCAACCCTTCCCTATCCTCACCCTCAACCCTTCCCTATCCTCACCCTCAACCCCTCCCTATCCTCACCCTCAACCCTTCCCTATCCTCACCCTCAACCCCTCCCTATCCTCACCCTCAACCCTTCCCTATCCTCACCCTCAACCCCTCCCTATCCTCACCCTCAACCCCTCCCTATCCTCACCCTCAACCCTTCCCTATCCTCACCCTCAACCCTTCCCTATCCTCACCCTCAACCCTTCCCTATCTTCACCCTCAACCCTTCCCTATCCTCACCCTCAACCCCTCCCTATCCTCACCCTCAACCCCTCCCTATCCTCACCCTCAACCCTTCCCTATCCTCACCCTCAACCCTTCCCTATCCTCACCCTCAACCCTTCCCTATCCTCACCCTCAACCCCTCCCTATCCTCACCCTCAACCCTTCCCTATCCTCACCCTCAACCCTTCCCTATCCTCACCCTCAACCCTTCCCTATCCTCACCCTCAACCCCTCCCTATCCTCACCCTCAACCCCTCCCTATCCTCACCCTCAACCCTTCCCTATCCTCACCCTCAACCCCTCCCTATCCTCACCCTCAACCCTTCCCTATCCTCACCCTCAACCCCTCCCTATCCTCACCCTCAACCCTTCCCTATCTTCACCCTCAACCCCTCCCTATCCTCACCCTCAACCCTTCCCTATCCTCACCCTCAACCCCTCCCTATCCTCACCCTCAACCCCTTCCTATCTTCACCATCAACCCCTCCCTATCCTCACCCTCAACCCCTCCCTATCCTCACCCTCAACCCCTCCCTATCCTCACCCTCAACCCCTCCCTATCCTCACCCTCAACCCCTCCCTATCTTCACCCTCAACCCCTCCCTATCCTCACCCTCAACCCCTCCCTATCCTCACCCTCAACCCCTCCTTATCCTCACCTTCAACCCCTACTCATCCTCACCCTCAACCCCTCCCTATCCTCACCCTCAACCCCTCCCTATCCTCACCCTCAGCCCCTCCCTATCTTTACCCTCAACCCCTCCCTATCCTCACCCTCAACCCCTCCCTATCATCACCCTCAACCTCTCCCTATCCTCATCCTCAGCCCCTCCCTATCTTTACCCTCAACCCCTCCCTATCCTCACCCTCAACCCCTCCCTATCCTCACCCTCAACCCCTCCCTATCCTCACCCTCAACCCCTCCCTATCCTCACCCTCAACCCCTCCCTATCCTCACCCTCAACCCCTCCCTATCCTCACCCTCAACCCTTCCCTATCCTCACCCTCAACCCTTCCCTATCCTCACCCTCAACCCCTCCCTATCCTCACTCTCAACCCCTCCCTATCTTCACCATCAACCCCTCCCTATCCTCACCCTCAACCCTTCCCCGTACCTCTCTTCTCTCTCTCTCTCTCTCTCTCTCTCTCTCTCTCTCTCTCTCTCTCTCTCTCTCTCTCTCTCTCTCTCTCTCTCTCTCTTTCTCTTTCCAAGAGAAACTCACCCGGTTGATTTGGCAAGTGCCAGATCAACCAGGCTGTGACAGATGATATGGGCCAACCAACAAAAACAGTCTGGGTGACCATTCAAGCACCAGACAGGCATCGCCCACGGCCAGTCTGCGCGAGTAAGATAACTCTCGAAACCAATCACAGATATATCACAGGTAGTAACCATAACAACCACAAACACACACACACACACACACCACCTGAACAACGAAGACGCAAGCAAGAAGGAACCATCTTATCAAGAAAGACGCAAACATCTACTTAAGGAAGATGCACCCGTCTTATCAAGAAACGCAGCCTCCCGTCTTAGTGAAGGAGGAAACACTAGAAGATTCTTGTTTCAAGACAGGCTGCAAAAAGAAGTCTATGAAGCACAACGTGTGAGATATATATATATATATATATATATATATATATATATATATATATATATATATATATATATATATATATATATATATATTATGGTAACCACGAACGAGTGGTATTGAATCAAAAACAACACTGCGACTAGCTGAGGATTCGAACCAATGTCGTTTTAGCCTGCCTCATGGTTAGCGAAAATCACATGATGCTCTAACCCACAGGACCACGCACTCCTACAGGAATCAAGCACCCAGCAGAGCTAGGTGTTTTACCTTGATCCGAGGACATACAGTGGTGTGGGTGCCTCTGAGCTAATTTCATTCTATTCTCCGTTTGGTGTACTAGCCTTCACGAGCACTATATATATATATATATATATATATATATATATATATATATATATATATATATATATATATATATATATATATATTATTGTAACCAAGAACAAAAAGGGGAGTAGAATGAAATTAGCTCAGAGACACCCACACTACCGTATGTCCTCAGATCAAGGTAAAACACCTAGCTCTGCTGGGTGCTTGATTCTTGTAGGATTGCAAGGTCCTGTGGGTTAGAACATCACGAGATTTTCGCTCACCATGAGGCGGGCCAAAATGACATGGGTTCGAATCCTCGGCTAGTCGCAGTGTTGTTATTGTTTATATATATATATATATATATATATATATATATATATATATATATATATATATATATATATATATATATATATATATATATATATATATATATATATATATATATATATATATATATATGCTTCAAACTACACAGAACCTTTACCACACAGCCAGACTCCAGATGAAGGAAGGTGCTCATTATTCAACACAGTACTCATAACGACATAGTACTCATAATTCAACACAGTACTCATAACCACACAGTACTCGTAACGACATAGTACTCATAATTCAACACAGTACTCATAACGACACAGTACTCATAACGACATAGTACTCATAATTCAACACAGTACTCATAACGACACAGTACTCATAACGACACAGTACTCATAACGACACAGTACTCATAACGACACAGTACTCATAACGACACAGTACTCATAACGACACAGTACTCATAACGACACAGTACTCATAACGACACAATACTCATTATTCAACACAGTATTCATAAATCACTGCATAATATACGCTAAAGTCCCTTATCAACCGGGTCTTCCGAGGAGCGAATTCTCCCTGGAAATTTTATCTTGAAATATTGTTGCTGGTGCAGGAGATGTGGGGGGAGGAAGGGAGGGAAGATATAAATGAGGGAGAACACGAGGAAGGGAGGAATGAGGGAGGACACAAAGCGGGGAATAAACGAGGGAGAACACGAGGGAGGGAGGAACAGACGAGGGAGGACACGAAAGAGGAATAAACGAGAGGAACAAACGAGGGAGGAATAAACGAGAGGAACAAACGAGGGAGGAATAAACGAGGGTGAACACGAGGGAGAGAATAAGAAGATTAACAGAGCATAGTAGAGAACACACAAGAGACGAATAACTGAAAAAGAATACGAAATAACACACGAGAAAGAGAGAGAGAGAGAGAGAGAGAGAGAGAGAGAGAGAGAAATGGAAGAGAATACGAGCGAGAAGAATAGCTGAGTAAACACTGGACAAGAATAAGAGAGAGAGAACACGAAAGCAATGAATAACCGAGAAAAACACGAGGGAGAGAGGTACAACACAGAGAGAAAAGGAGAAGATTGAAAATGAGAAGATAAAGGGGAAATTCTATAGAATATAGCAAGGTAAACATTGTCTTTGAATTATTTGAAGGTAATAGAGCACTGGGAGGGACATATTAGGGCGCCACAGAGACCTGTGGGACATAGAGCTGCTCAGAGCACTGAGACGCATGTATCAGAGCGCCAGAGAACAATTAGGGGACAAAAGTTCAACAGGTGCCAACTCGACAACATGTGTAATAAATATGTGACAGCCATGGTACTTATCGGTGATCGTTTCGTTATCTTTACGACCTAATTTTCACCTTGACAGGCCGCGTTTATTCGCAATATTTATTCTACGGCCGCAACATCTCCAAAACATTATTACCCTAACGCATATGCTCTCCACACACACACACACACACACACACACACACACACACACACACACACACACACACACACACACACACACACACATACACACACACACACACTTCCGTAAAACGCCAGATTTAAACACGGAGAGAAAAAAAATGGGGACAAAAGTACATGTAGCAGAGGAAGACTATTTAGACAAGGTACCACTCATAGGGAGTTAAAAATTTATCGACTACACGGGGATGACTAAGGCTACGTGTCACCTGTTCACCATCCGTCAAGAATGCTCTGTGATCCTTAAAATAGGAATTAAATGAAGCTCTTCTTGTATATACACAGAGGCAATACAACTCTCAGGGAATATCGTAGCAGGAAATGTTCCCGCACTGTCACAGCGATTGTACACGCGAGTCACCAGTGTAACGACGCGCTACAACAGCAATTACGTAATAAGTAATCACCTAATTTAGTTCGTTCGACAGGCAAGCACCAGTCTTACGACACTCATCCTCAATGTTAAAACAACCGATCAAAACAAGATTTTAACAGAAGGGTTTAATTTGCATTCATCTCGGTATTGATTATCTGATCATGTTTGTATGTTTTCTGAGCCCTGTATTAAATACATTTATTATTTATACTGGTATAATGTTGCACATGTATGTTTGAGGTGCTTGTCTGTATACCCGATGCCAGAGGATGTCTTTCGAGTGCGTGCGAGGCTGTGTATATACGCAGGAGTTTTCGTGTGCGTGCTAGCCCAAAGGCGTGCACGCAAGAGCACGCTGGGGTGTACTGCGTGTACGTACGAGGTCAAATAAGGCAATATACGCATCTAGCATCGATTCACTACCCGGAAAACTTACACTCAAAATATTCTCCTCTTAATCCACCAGAAGTGCAACTATATTTTAGCAGCTTTGCTGAACTCTTTATCGTGTCAAGTTTGGGAATATTTCAGCGGATCCCTCAGAGGTGGGAGACCAAACTTTGTCTTGAGAAATTACACGGCTTGAGTAGATAAGAAAAGTTCCTTCTCTGGCTTCCTCTCAGTAAAGTACTATGGGAGGGAGGCTTCAATCTTAATGTAAAAGATATCTTAGCAACATCATGCACAAGCAACATCCTAATTTATTAACAGACTGATGACCAAACAATCAAATGACACAAGTGCAAAATAATTACACCAACAAAAAAAATGAATCATGTTTAAAAAAAGAAATTGCTCCATAACTCTAACTATTCTTCACTTCAAACAGCAGACTTGTACCCTTATAACCTCTTGCTCAAACATTTCAACACCCATGCAACCTCAAGTTCAACAAGCCTCACACCCGAACTTTACGCTCCTTTTACAACCCCAGCCCTAAACAACCTCACAACCATTTTTTTAACACGTCGGCTGTCTCCCACCAAGGCAGGGTAACCCAAAAAAGAAGAAACATTTTTATCATCACTCGCTCCATCACTGTCTTGCCAGAGGGGCGCCGATACTACAGTTCAAAACTGCAAATATCCCACATCCCTCCTTCAGAGTGCAGGCACTGTACTTTCCACCTCCAGGACTCAAGTCCGACTAACGGGTTTCCCTGAATCCTTTCGTCAACCTTGCTCACACTCCAACAACAAGTCAGGTCATAAAAACCACTTCCCGTCACTCCTACTATCTACAACTCTCACACCCGCTTGCTGGATGTCAAGCCCCTCTCACACAAAACCTCCTTTACCCCTGCCTCCAACCAAATCTACTCTCACCAAAAAAAAACTCATAATTTCACTCTTATGTTGCATGTCCAATAACCCACTTCACAACCTCGCGTTATCACGCGTTGTCTTGATCCCAGTAAAGCTACGTACGAAGACCGAACAGGATTGTGGCTTGACCATCAAGGTCAGTAAGCTTAGGGAAAGCTTACTCCTGGTGAGGAGACATCGTGTCTCCACCATGAAAGTGATACGCCGAGCGATGGCTTAGTACTATCTCTATAATTCGTAACTCCCGCCGACCAAAACAGTCCCGTATACTTGTTGTAGATTCCGGCACCCCGGACCAAGTGCCACCCCCAACTCTACCAGGTGCCGCAAAACTGGTAATAAAGCGAACATCTGGGGCACTCTGAAGGCTAGGGTACTGGCACTCTGAAGGCTAGGGTACTGGCACTCTGGAGGCTAGGGTACTGGCACTCTGGAGGCTAGGGTACTGGCACTCTGGAGGCTAGGGTACTGGCACTCTGGAGGCTAGGGTACTGGCACTCTGGAGGCTAGGGTACTGGCACTCTGGCTTACGACATTTGAAAGGAGAGAAGATACTATGTCTGCTCCAGTATGTAACCTGTCTCATACAGCTAATCATTTTTCCGCATTGTATTTTATATAAACGTGGAAGTAATTGAATGCAAAGAGCATTGAAGGCTCGATCCCCCATCAACTAATCACAACCCAATCTCTGATCATTCAGACTGTTGGAAATCAACTGAATGTAAAAGCCTCATATCCATGAACATTATTATTTATAGGGAAGCACTAGAATAGCAAGGATTACGCAGTACCAGTGGCGTGGGAGGAAGTCGAGAGGAAGCGAAGGATACCTACACTTCCATGGATCAAGAGTGTGAGAGGCTGGGGAGAGCCAAGGAGTGTGTGAGAGGCTGGGAGAGCCAAGGAGTGTGTGAGAGGCTGGGAGAGCCAAGGAGTGTGTGAGAGGCTGGGAGAGCCAAGGAGTGTGTGAGAGGCTGGGAGAGCCAAGGAGTGTGTGAGAGGCTGGGAGAGCCAAGGAGTGTGTGAGAGGCTGGGAGAGCCAAGGAGTGTGTGAGAGGCTGGGAGAGCCAAGGAGTGTGTGAGAGGCTGGGGAGAGCCAAGGAGTGTGTGAGAGGCTGGGGAGAGCCAAGGAGTGTGTGAGAGGCTGGGAGAGCCAAGGAGTGTGTGAGAGGCTGGGAGAGCCAAGGAGTGTGTGAGAGGCTGGGGAGAGCCAAGGAGTGTGTGAGAGGCTGGGAGAGCCAAGGAGTGTGTGAGAGGCTGGGAGAGCCAAGGAGTGTGTGAGAGGCTGGGAGAGCCAAGGAGTGTGTGAGAGGCTGGGGAGAGCCAAGGAGTGTGTGAGAGGCTGGGGAGAGCCAAGGAGTGTGTGAGAGGCTGGGAGAGCCAAGGAGTGTGTGAGAGGCTGGGGAGAGCCAAGGAGTGTGTGAGAGGCTGGGGAGAGCCAAGGAGTGTGTGAGAGGCTGGGGAGAGCCAAGGAGTGTGTGAGAGGCTGGGGAGAGCCAAGGAGTGTGTGAGAGGCTGGGGAGAGCCAAGGAGTGTGTGAGAGGCTGGGGAGAGCCAAGGAGTGTGTGAGAGGCTGGGGAGAGCCAAGGAGTGTGTGAGAGGCTGGGAGAGCCAAGGAGTGTGTGAGAGGCTGGGGAGAGCCAAGGAGTGTGTGAGAGGCTGGGGAGAGCCAAGGAGTGTGTGAGAGGCTGGGGAGAGCCAAGGAGTGTGTGAGAGGCTGGGAGAGCCAAGGAGTGTGGGCTGAGAGGCTGGGAGAGCCAAGGTGTGTGTGAGAGGCTGGGAGAGCCAAGGAGTGTGTGAGAGGCTGGGGAGAGCCAAGGAGTGTGTGAGAGGCTGGGGAGAGCCAAGGAGTGTGTGAGAGGCTGTGGGAGAGAGCCAAGGTGTGTGTGAGAGGCTGGGAGAGCCAAGGAGTGTGTGAGAGGCTGGGAGAGCCAAGGAGTGTGTGAGAGGCTGGGGAGAGCCAAGGAGTGTGTGAGAGGCTGGGAGAGCCAAGGAGTGTGTGAGAGGCTGGGAGAGCCAAGGAGTGTGTGAGAGGCTGGGGAGAGCCAAGGAGTGTGTGAGAGGCTGGGGAGAGCCAAGGAGTGTGTGAGAGGCTGGGAGAGCCAAGGAGTGTGTGAGAGGCTGGGGAGAGCCAAGGAGTGTGTGAGAGGCTGGGGAGAGCCAAGGAGTGTGTGAGAGGCTGGGGAGAGCCAAGGAGTGTGTGAGAGGCTGGGAGAGCCAAGGAGTGTGTGAGAGGCTGGGGAGAGCCAAGGAGTGTGTGAGAGGCTGGGGAGAGCCAAGGAGTGTGTGAGAGGCTGGGGAGAGCCATGGTGTGAGTGTGAGAGGCTGGGGAGAGCCAAGGAGTGTGTGAGAGGCTGGGAGAGCCAAGGAGTGTGTGTGAGAGGCTGAGAGGGGGAGAGCCAAGGAGTGTGTGAGAGGCTGGGGAGAGCCAAGGAGTGTGTGAGAGGCTGGGGAGAGCCAAGGAGTGTGTGAGAGGCTGGGGAGAGCCAAGGAGTGTGTGAGAGGCTGGGGAGAGCCAAGGAGTGTGTGAGAGGCTGGGGAGAGCCAAGGAGTGTGTGAGAGGCTGGGGAGAGCCAAGGAGTGTGTGAGAGGCTGGGGAGAGCCAAGGAGTGTGTGAGAGGCTGGGGAGAGCCAAGGAGTGTGTGAGAGGCTGGGGAGAGCCAAGGAGTGTGTGAGAGGCTGGGGAGAGCCAAGGAGTGTGTGAGAGGTGTGGGGAGAGCCAAGGAGTGTGTGAGAGGCTGGGGAGAGCCAAGGAGTGTGTGAGAGGCTGGGGAGAGCCAAGGAGTGTGTGAGAGGCTGGGGAGAGCCAAGGAGTGTGTGAGAGGCTGGGGAGAGCCAAGGAGTGTGTGAGAGGCTGGGGAGAGCCAAGGAGTGTGTGAGAGGCTGGGGAGAGCCAAGGAGTGTGTGAGAGGCTGGGGAGAGCCAAGGAGTGTGTGAGAGGCTGGGGAGAGCCAAGGAGTGTGTGAGAGGCTGGGGAGAGCCAAGGAGTGTGTGAGAGGCTGGGGAGAGCCAAGGAGTGTGTGAGAGGCTGGGGAGAGCCAAGGAGTGTGTGAGAGGCTGGGGAGAGCCAAGGAGTGTGTGAGAGGCTGG
The DNA here is from genome assembly GCF_038502225.1 of Cherax quadricarinatus. Classification (NCBI taxonomy): domain Eukaryota; kingdom Metazoa; phylum Arthropoda; class Malacostraca; order Decapoda; family Parastacidae; genus Cherax; species Cherax quadricarinatus. The sequence goes on along the minus strand of NC_091331.1, from coordinate 7,921,156 downwards.
GGAGAGCCAAGGAGTGTGTGAGAAGAGCCAAGTGTGTGAGAGGCTGGGGAGAGCCAAGGAGTGTGTGTGGGGAGAGCCAAGGTGTGTGTGAGAGGCTGGGGAGAGCCAAGGAGTGTGTGAGAGGCTGGGAGAGCCAAGGAGTGTGTGAGAGGCTGGGAGAGCCAAGGAGTGTGTGGGGAGAGCCAAGGAGTGTGTGAGAGGCTGGGGAGAGCCAAGGAGTGTGTGAGAGGCTGGGGAGAGCCAAGGAGTGTGTGAGAGGCTGGGAGAGCCAAGGAGTGTGTGAGAGGCTGGGGAGAGCCAAGGTGTGTGTGAGAGGGGGAGAGCCAAGGAGTGTGTGAGAGAGCCAAGGTGTGTGTGGGGAGAGCCAAGGAGTGTGTGAGAGGCCAAGGAGTGTGTGGGGAGAGCCAAGGAGTGTGTGAGAGGCCAAGGAGTGTGTGGGGAGAGCCAAGGAGTGTGTGAGAGGCTGGGGAGAGCCAAGGAGTGTGTGAGAGGCCAAGGAGTGTGTGGGGAGAGCCAAGGAGTGTGTGAGAGGCCAAGGAGTGTGTGAGAGGGGGAGAGCCAAGGAGTGTGTGAGAGGCTGGGAGAGCCAAGGAGTGTGTGAGAGGCTGGGGAGAGCCAAGGAGTGTGTGAGAGGCTGGGAGAGCCAAGGAGTGTGTGAGAGGCTGGGGAGAGCCAAGGAGTGTGTGAGAGGCTGGGGAGAGCCAAGGTGTGTGTGAGAGGCTGGGGAGAGCCAAGGAGTGTGTGAGAGGCTGGGGAGAGCCAAGGAGTGTGTGAGAGGCTGGGAGAGCCAAGGAGTGTGTGAGAGGTTAAAGAGAGCCAAGGAGTGTGTGAGAGGCTGGGGAGAGCCAAGGAGTGTGTGAGAGGCTGGGGAGAGCCAAGGAGTGTGTGAGAGGCTGGGGAGAGCCAAGGAGTGTGTGAGAGGCTGGGAGAGCCAAGGAGTGTGTGAGAGGCTGGGAGAGCCAAGGAGTGTGTGAGAGGCTGGGGAGAGCCAAGGAGTGTGTGAGAGGCTGGGGAGAGCCAAGGAGTGTGTGAGAGGCTGGGGAGAGCCAAGGAGTGTGTGAGAGGCTGGGGAGAGCCAAGGAGTGTGTGAGAGGCTGGGGAGAGCCAAGGAGTGTGTGAGAGGCTGGGGAGAGCCAAGGAGTGTGTGAGAGGCAAGGAGTGTGTGGGGAGAGCCAAGGAGTGTGTGAGAGGTTGGGGAGAGCCAAGGAGTGTGTGAGAGGCTGGGGAGAGCCAAGGAGTGTGTGAGAGGCTGGGGAGAGCCAAGGAGTGTGTGAGAGGTTGGGGAGAGCCAAGGAGTGTGTGAGAGGCTGGGGAGAGCCAAGGAGTGTGTGAGAGGCTGGGGAGAGCCAAGGAGTGTGTGAGAGGCTGGGGAGAGCCAAGGAGTGTGTGAGAGGCTGGGGAGAGCCAAGGAGTGTGTGAGAGGTTGGGGAGAGCCAAGGAGTGTGTGAGAGGTTGGGGAGAGCCAAGGAGTGTGTGAGAGGCTGGGAGAGCCAAGGAGTGTGTGAGAGGCTGGGGAGAGCCAAGGAGTGTGTGAGAGGTTGGGGAGAGCCAAGGAGTGTGTGAGAGGCTGGGGAGAGCCAAGGAGTGTGTGAGAGGTTGGGAGAGCCAAGGAGTGTGTGAGAGGCTGGGGAGAGCCAAGGAGTGTGTGAGAGGCTGCCAAGAGTGTGTGAGAGGGGGAGAGCCAAGGAGTGTGTGAGAGGCTGGGAGAGCCAAGAGTGTGTGCTGGGAGAGCCAAGTGTGTGAGAGGTTGGGGAGAGCCAAGGAGTGTGTGAGAGGTTGGGAGTGCCAAGGAGTGTGTGAGAGGCTGGGAGAGCCAAGGAGTGTGTGAGAGGTTGGGGAGAGCCAAGGAGTGTGTGAGAGGTTGGGGAGAGCCAAGGAGTGTGTGAGAGGTTGGGGAGAGCCAAGGAGTGTGTGAGAGGCTGGGAGAGCCAAGGAGTGTGTGAGAGGCTGGGGAGAGCCAAGGAGTGTGTGAGAGGCTGGGGAGAGCCAAGGAGTGTGTGAGAGGCTGGGAGAGCCAAGGAGTGTGTGAGAGGCTAAAGAAAGCCAAGGAGTGTGTGAGAGACTGGGGAGAGCCAAGGAGTGTGTGAGAGGCCAAGGAGTGTGTGAGAGGCTGGGGAGAGCCAAGGAGTGTGTGGGGAGAGCCAAGGAGTGTGTGAGAGGCTGGGAGAGCCAAGGAGTGTGTGAGAGGCTGGGAGAGCCAAGGAGTGTGTGAGAGGCTGGGAGAGCCCAGGAGTGTGTGGGAGAGCCAAGGAGTGTGTGAGAGGCTGGGGAGAGCCAAGGAGTGTGTGAGAGGCTGGGAGAGCCAAGGAGTGTGTGAGAGGCTGGGAGAGCCAAGGAGTGTGTGAGAGGCTGGGAGAGCCTGGGGAGAGCCAAAGAGTGTGTGAGAGGCTGGGGAGAGCCAAAGAGTGTGTGAGAGGCTGGGAGAGCCAAGGAGTGTGTGAGAGGCTGGGAGAGCCAAGGAGTGTGTGAGAGGCTGGGAGAGCCAAGGAGTGTGTGAGAGGCTGGGAGAGCCAAGGAGTGTGTGAGAGGCTGGGAGAGCCAAGGAGTGTGTGAGAGGTTGGGGAGAGCCAAGGAGTGTGTGAGAGGCTGGGAGAGCCAAGGTGTGTGTGAGAGCCAAGGAGTGTGTGAGAGGTTGGGGAGAGCCAAGGAGTGTGTGAGAGGCCTGGGGAGAGCCAAGGAGTGTGTGAGAGGCTGGGGAGAGCCAAGGAGTGTGTGAGAGGTTGGGAGTTCCAAGGGGTTTGTGAGAGAGCCAAGGAGTGTGTGAGAGGCTGGGAGAGCCAAGGTGTGTGTGAGAGGCTGGGAGAGCCAAGGTGTGTGTGAGAGGGTGGGAGAGCCAAGGAGTGTGTGAGAGGTTGGGGAGAGCCAAGGAGTGTGTGAGAGGTTGGGGAGAGCCAAGGAGTGTGTGAGAGGTTGGGGAGAGCCAAGGAGTGTGTGAGAGGTTGGGGAGAGCCAAGGAGTGTGTGAGAGGTTGGGGAGAGCCAAGGAGTGTGTGAGAGGCTGGGAGAGCCAAGGAGTGTGTGAGAGGCTGGGAGAGCCAAGGAGTGTGTGAGAGGCAAGGTGTGTGTGGGGAGAGCCAAGGAGTGTGTGAGAGGCCAAGGAGTGTGTGGGGAGAGCCAAGGAGTGTGTGAGAGGTTGGGGAGAGCCAAGGAGTGTGTGAGAGGCTGGGGAGAGCCAAGGTGTGTGTGAGAGGCTGGGGAGAGCCAAGGAGTGTGTGAGAGGCTGGGGAGAGCCAAGGAGTGTGTGAGAGGCTGGGAGAGCCAAGGAGTGTGTGAGAGGCTGGGGAGAGCCAAGGAGTGTGTGAGAGGCTGGGGAGAGCCAAGGAGTGTGTGAGAGGCTGGGGAGAGCCAATGAGTGTGTGAGAGGCTGGGGAGAGCCAAGGAGTGTGTGAGAGGCTGGGGAGACCCAAGGAGTGTGTGAGAGGCTGGGGAGAGCCAAGGAGTGTGTGAGAGGCTGGGGAGAGCCAAGGAGTGTGTGAGAGGTTGGGGAGAGCCAAGGAGTGTGTGAGAGGCTGGGGAGAGCCAAGGAGTGTGTGAGAGGTTAAAGAGAGCCAAGGAGTGTGTGAGAGGCTGGGGAGAGCCAATGAGTGTGTGAGATGCTGGGGAGAGCCAAGGAGTGTGTGAGAGGCTGGGGAGAGGCTGGGGAGAGCCAAGGTGTGTGTGAGAGGCTGGGGAGAGCCAAGGAGTGTGTGAGAGGCTGGGGAGAGCCAAGGAGTGTGTGAGAGGCTGGGGAGAGCCAAGGTGTGTGTGAGAGGCTGGGGAGAGCCAAGGAGTGTGTGAGAGGCTGGGGAGAGCCAAGGAGTGTGTGAGAGGCTGGGGAGAGCCAAGGAGTGTGTGAGAGGCTGGGGAGAGCCAAGGAGTGTGTGAGAGGCTGGGAGAGCCAAGGAGTGTGTGAGAGGCTGGGGAGAGCCAAGGAGTGTGTGAGAGGCTGGGGAGAGCCAAGGAGTGTGTGAGAGGCTGGGGAGAGCCAAGGAGTGTGTGAGAGGCTGGGAGAGCCAAGGTGTGTGTGGGGAGAGCCAAGGAGTGTGTGAGAGGCTGGGGAGAGCCAAGGAGTGTGTGAGAGGCTGGGGAGAGCCAAGGAGTGTGTGAGAGGCTGGGAGAGCCAAGGAGTGTGTGAGAGGCTGGGAGAGCCAAGGAGTGTGTGAGAGGTTGAGAGGGGGAGAGCCAAGGAGTGTGTGAGATGCTGGGGAGAGCCAAGGAGTGTGTGAGAGGCTGGGGAGAGCCAAGGAGTGTGTGAGAGGTTGGGAGAGCCAAGGAGTGTGTGAGAGGCTGGGGAGAGCCAAGGAGTGTGTGAGAGGCTGGGAGAGCCAAGGAGTGTGTGAGAGGCTGGGAGAGCCAAGGAGTGTGTGAGAGGCTGGGAGAGCCAAGGAGTGTGTGAGAGGCTGGGAGAGCCAAGGAGTGTGTGGGAGAGCCAAGGAGTGTGTGAGAGGTTGGGAGAGCCAAGGAGTGTGTGAGAGGCTGGGAGAGCCAAGGAGTGTGTGAGAGGCTGGGGAGAGCCAAGGAGTGTGTGAGAGGTTGGGAGAGCCAAGGAGTGTGTGAGAGGTTGGGAGAGCCAAGGAGTGTGTGAGAGGTTGGGAGAGCCAAGGAGTGTGTGAGAGGTTGGGAGAGCCAAGGAGTGTGTGAGAGGCTGGGGAGAGCCAAGGAGTGTGTGAGAGGCTGGGAGAGCCAAGGAGTGTGTGAGAGGTTGGGAGAGCCAAGGAGTGTGTGAGAGGCTGGGGAGAGCCAAGGAGTGTGTGAGAGGTTGGGAGAGCCAAGGAGTGTGTGAGAGGCTGGGGAGAGCCAAGGAGTGTGTGTGGGAGAGCCAAGGAGTGTGTTGGGAGAGCCAAGGAGTGTGTGAGAGGCTGGGGAGAGCCAAGGAGTGTGTGAGAGGCTGGGGAGACCCAAGGAGTGTGTGAGAGGCTGGGGAGAGCCAAGGAGTGTGTGAGAGGCTGGGGAGAGCCAAGGAGTGTGTGAGAGGTTGGGAGAGCCAAGGAGTGTGTGAGAGGCTGGGGAGAGCCAAGGAGTGTGTGAGAGGTTGGGGAGAGCCAAGGAGTGTGTGAGAGGCTGGGGAGAGCCAAGGAGTGTGTGAGAGGTTGGGGAGAGCCAAGGAGTGTGTGAGAGGTTGGGGAGAGCCAAGGAGTGTGTGAGAGGTTGGGGAGAGCCAAGGAGTGTGTGAGAGGCTGGGGAGAGCCAAGGAGTGTGTGAGAGGCTGGGGAGAGCCAAGGAGTGTGAGAGGCTGGGGAGAGCCAAGGAGTGTGTGAGAGGTGTGAGAGGCTGAGGAGAGTCAAGGAGTGTGTGAGAGGGAGAGAGAGATTGCGGAGGGAGAGAAATGTTGCGGGAAGAAGAGGGAGGTTGTAGGAGATAGAGAGAGGCTGGGAAGGAAGAGGGAGATTGGGGAAGGATATCGAGGTTGAGGGAGAAAGGATGAGGTTAAGGGAGAGAGAGAGAGGCTGGGAAAAAGAGAGAGACGTGTGCCTGTGACCTTTTTCAAGAGTTTCTTCTACCCTCGCAGCCCATCATTTAACCAGGCTTCCTTGCTAACTGCCTGTTCAACCAGGCTGTTTCTGTTAGCCGGAACTTCACCCAACCGTGGCTATTCTATCAGGTCGTTCATTATTTCCCATCTACTTCTCGAGGGCCAGCACAGTCCAACAACCATCTTCGAAAGCTTCAGTAGAGCTCACTCTAAAGGATGAGTAAGTTCAGTAGTCACTCATCGCAAGATTATAACATATATGTCAAGATATGACACACATCAAGGAAACACACTAAATTTACTTGCAATAGATGTATATCCAGATGTACTTCTGCTAACCCTTTTTTGGTGGGCCTAATTCCTAGACATTTTCTGTATCCGTATGCCCCTACGCTACTGTCCACAGGATGGGTTTGGGGTGCAAAATAAACTAGCCACTTCGGCCACAAAATCAAAATCTAATCTCGACCCGCCATTGTCATAATTGTATCTCTTTTATATCTATTTCTAAAGAGTAAAAGTAATTTGATCATGTTAATTTAATGAAGAAGGGTAAGATAAACTCTGGCGATTGTTCCCCGTGGCATACATATATCTCCATCTTGCAGATGGGGGTTTACTTCTGATGCAGACTTTGGGGGATCCAATTTTTATGCGTTATTCTTTTTATATTAATTTACTTTCACGAGAGAGAAAGTTAATCTTCCTGGTTAACGTGAATCAGAGCAACATCTTATCGTCCCCTCAAATCTACGGCCTTTTTCCCTTACATAAACATTTATGACTACAACGACAGTGAAACACTATACCAACCACTTCAAGACACTGCCTGGGACAGCAGCTGGAGAAATCGTCGAACAAGTTTTACGTAAATGTTGAGATCGAAGAATTTCTCGTGCTTACATCACTGCTAACATTCACGGGTCTGACAGCGAATTTTATTTCCTTTTCCATAACCTTCACACTCGACTGCGTAAAATCATTCGAGGTAAAAATTCCGGCACATTATGCTGACATCCCTGAAGAAGGTGACTTTGGAACGGTCTATTCTAGTTGGACCACAGGAGGTGAGGCGAATTGGTCTCCACTCTGGCACTCTACTCCCTTGTGGTCACAGAGAGTGAGGTGAACTGGTTTTCACTCTGGCACTCTACTGCCTTGTGGTCAGAAGGCAAGGGGGAAATATTCTTCACTCTTGCACTCTATTCTTTTGTGACCAGAGGAGGGTAAGGTAAAAATTCTTCACTCTAGCACTCTCTTGACTTACATATTCTAAGAATTCTATATTCTGCTGCTTCTTGGGTTTAAAAATGCTAAAACCTGATGGCTGTTGACCTTAAGGAGATGACATTCTCCTGCCTCGTGGATGCATCACAATGCTGTCTTGTGGATGCAGCATAGTGCTGTGGATAAAACGCAGTGTTGTCCTATGGATGCATCACAACGATGTCTTGTCGATACTTCACAATGTTGTCTGGTGGATGCATCACAGTGCTGTCGTGAATAAAACACAATGCTGTCTTGTGGATGCATCACAATGCTGTCTTGTGGATGCATCACAATGCTGTCTTGTGAACTGTAAACCACAGCTGTGCATTATTTCCTGTTTGTCTTTGATAAGTTATAATTAATATGTTTTTAAAGACAGTTGTGGTGTTGTGACAAGGGAAATGATCAACTGCCTTAAAAAATAATCTTTTCTTTTAAATTTTCTTTAATGGATTAATAAATACTTTTTTTTAATTGATAATGGAGCAAAAACCTTTTTTTAGTTTTGCCCCAAACTTAAGAGACCTCACCTAACCTAGCTATAGCTAATGTTATTTCAGCCTAATTCTACTAAACATATAGATACATTTAAATTTCTTGAATTCATCGAAATCCATTATATGTATAATATATATATATATATATATATATATATATATATATATATATATATATATATATATATATATATATATATATATATATATACATATATTAAGACAGGTTTTAGCAGATTTATTGCATAAATAACAGCTTTTACTCCTGCTTATTCGGCAAAAATGACAGTTGCTTTTTTTTTAATCCAAACTTGCCGATTCGGTTCAAGCAGCACATATTTATATACATGCATACATACATACACAAATACGTGTGTGTTCTAGTTGTGTAATAAGCAGTGCTGGGAGAGGAGGCGACGCAGGTTCCCTGAAGACAGCCTTCATGACCTCCCAGAGTGCGCACTGCTGCCAGCAAGACAGTAACAGTTTTAATGCGCTTCTACACTGGCGAATATTACCGTAAATGAAATATAATCTTCTCCAAGAACGCGCTTGTAAAACTTTTCAAAAAACACACGAGGGGGAAATGAGCTGCAAGGTTTTGCAAACCAAGTAGTGTTCGCTCTCTCTCTCTCTCTCTCTCTCCATTATTCGTTCATATCTTCAATAATATGCATGAGTTCACCTAAATTATATCTTCCAACCTAACTTCTTAACCAGTTCGGAATAACACATACACACACACACACACACACTTCTTCGAGTGACAAACACTAAAGCAACATAGACACACTTTAGAGCGAAACATTAGACCGCTGTAATAAGATGGAAGCGAGCGTGACACATGTATCCTCTCCATCACTATCATCACACACCAGGGAACATGAGGCCACAGGTGGAGACTAAGGACACAGGCATGCCACAGGGTAGTCAGAAAGGTATTTAAGTGGAACGAGGCAATGAATTTGGTGAGGGAGATTTCCATTCCATGCCAAACTTGAAGAATAGGTATGAGAGTCTTGGAGGCCAGAGTATAGTAAGAGGGACCAGGAGTTGTGTCTAGGCCACTGAAAAACAACTCAGTGAGTACCTGGCCACAACACACCACTCACTACAAGACACCACCATCACAACACACCACACACTACAACAGACCACCATCACAACACACCACACACTACAACACACCACACACTACAACAGACCACCATCACAACACACCACTCACTACAACACACCAGCACTCACGAGGTTCGGGGTCCTCTCGAGTGTTACGGAGAATTAATATTCCTCTCGTCAGTCTCGTCAAAATTAGCGTCATCCCGCTAGGAGAATTTGGCAGCAGCTGTCCCTGGTCGATCCCCCGAGTTTGTTATGATAATTCACTTGTCCATTATAATGTGACCACCACACCCCAGTGATATATATACTGTGTGTATATATATATATATATATATATATATATATATATATATATATATATATATATATATATATATATATATATATATATATATATATTATTAACACATTGGCCATTTCCCACCAAGGTAGGGTGGCCTGTAAAAGAAAAACCTTCACCATCATTCACTCCATCGCTGTCTTGCCAGAGGCGCACTTACACTACATTCATAAAACTGCAACATTAACATCCCTCCGTCAGAGTGCCGGCACTGTACTTTCCATCTCCAGGACTCAAGTCCGGCATGCTAGTTTCCCTGAATCCTTTCCTAAATATTACCCTGCTCACACTCCAACAGCACATCAAGTAATAAAAACCATTTGTCTCCATTCGCTCCTATCTAACATGCTCACGCATGCTTGCTGGAAGTCCAAGCCCCTCGCACACAAAACTTCCTTTACCCCCTCCCGCCAACCTTTCCTAGGCCGACCTCTACCTCGCCTTCCCTCCACTACAGATTTATACACTCTCGAAGCCATTCCATTTGGTTTCATCCTCTCTACCACCTCAACAACCCCTCCTCAGCCCTCTGGATAATACTTTTGGTAATCTCGCACCTCCTAATTTCCAGTCAACGAATTCTCTACATTATATTCACACCACACATTGCCCTCAGACACAACATCTCCACTGCTTCCAGCCTTCTCCTTGTTGCAACATTCACCACCCATGCTTCACACCCATACAAGAGCGT
>NC_091331.1:7896783-7906783 GCF_038502225.1 Cherax quadricarinatus | reverse complement strand
AACATAATATTATTGTTCTTTGCTCACTGGAAGATATAAACAGTCATATGTTACAATATTTTCTTTCAGTAATCACCACCTGCCGTTCACTATCACCAACCGTTCACCAGTACCACACATTCCCTACCACCGACCGTTCACCACGACAGTTCACCAACACCAGCAAGTCTTCACCGCAAATTCACCGGTCGTCCATCACCACCACAAGTTCACCACGGGAGTTCAACACCACAACACGTTCATCACCACCAACAGACGTTCATTTACGTGAAGAATGATTAATGGCGGAATCATCCAGCGAGGCGACACTTGTTACAGACGAGAAAAATAACAATTGGGAAAACGATAATCTCTAAAATTAATTATAACAACCAATTAAAAACTAAAATAAGTGGCTCTTTACTTCAGAAAACAGCGGTGTTGAAGATTATTAAAAGGTCGACGCTGAGTTACTACAGAGGTTGAGTGTTATTACTGTGGGTGTGTTATTACTGTGTTACTACAGTGGTTGAATGTTATTACGGTGGATGAGTGTGCTGTTGCAGTGGTGAAATGCGTTACTACAGTGATGGAGTGTTATTACAGTGGTGGAGTGTTACTACAGTGGTGGAGTGTTACTACAGTGGTGGAGTGTTACTACAGTGGTGGAGTGTTACTACAGTGGTGGAGTGTTACTACAGTGGTGGAGTGTTACTATAGTGGTGGAGTGTTACTACAGTGGTGGAGTGTTACTACAGTGGTGGAGTGTTACTACAGTGGTGGAGTGTTACTACAGTGGTGGAGTGTTACTACAGTGGTGGAGTGTTACTACAGTGGTGGAGTTTTACTACAGTGGTGGAGTGTTACTACAGTGGAGTGTTACTACAGTGGTGGAGTGTTACTACAGTGATGGAGTGTTACTACAGTGGTGGAGTGTTACTACAGTGGTGGAGTGTTACTACAGTGGTGGAGTGTTACTACAGTGGTGGAGTGTTACTACAGTGGTGGAGTGTTACTACAGTGGTGGAGTGTTACTACAGTGGTGGAGTAACTACACTGGTGGAGTTTTACTACAGTGGTGGAATGCGTTACTACAGTGATGGAGTGTTACTACAGTGGTGGAGTGTTACTACAGTGGTGGAGTGTTACTACAGTGGTGGAGTGTTACTACAGTGGTGGAGTGTTACTACAGTGGTGGAGTGTTACTACAGTGGTGGAGTGTTACTACAGTGGTGGAGTGTTACTACAGTGATGGAGTGTTACTACAGTGGTGGAGTGTTACTACAGTGGTGGAGTGTTACTACAGTGGTGGAGTGTTACTACAGTGGTGGAGTGTTACTACAGTGGTGGAGTGTTACTACAGTGGTGGAGTGTTACTACAGTGGTGGAGTGTTACTACAGTGGTGGAGTGTTACTACAGTGGTGGAGTGTTACTACAGTGGTGGAGTGCGAGATTTTTATTGGACAAAATAAGCTTCGTATCGGAAAAATACTTTTTTTTTTGGTGGCCATGAAATCTGATGGTTGGGAAGACATGTTTTTCAGCGACTTTCTTCCCACTGTCCATCACTCTGTTGTTGATCCTCTCCTTGTACTCTTACTACTTTGGCTTCCACATTCCTTCCTTTCTTCATTTCTTTCCTTTTTCTTCCAGCCTTCCTTTCTTCATTTCTTTCCTTCCTTCTCGCTCTGCGTCATTCCTTCCCTTCCACGGTACCTTCTTTCTTCGTTCCTTCACTCCTTCCTTCTTTCACATTCTGTTTTCCTTCTCGCTTCCCTCCCAATCCATGTGAACCTAAAACACATTTTTAATAATAATAATTATATGTAATTATAATAATTACATAATAATTATATAGTAATTATAATATAATAATTATATTATATAATTATAATTATGATTTACTGGGTAGTGTAAAACTCGTAAGGAATGTTATTTAGCGCTAGAAGTATGGGAAGGGGAAGTTAGCTCCAATCCCTTGGAACTCTGGGAGGGAACAACACAAGTCACTTAGCTGGACATTCTTGGGCAGAGTCAACCTTTCTTGATAAGGATACGTTTCGCTGTGAATAGAGCGAGACGTAGCGAAGCAAAGCTTTATCAAGCAGTGTTCGGAGTGAAACAGTGCTTCATCACGCTGTATTTAGAGCGAAACACAGTTTTATGAATGTCAGTTCAGAGCGAAAGAATGCTTCATCAAGGAAGGCTTGATGTGCCAGTGGTTCTTAACTGAGGTAGAAGTACGTAGTTCTACTCAGCACAGTAGTTCTTAATTGTGGCAGAAGTAGACGGTTCCTCTCAGCAGCTAGCTCCGGTGTGGTCTTCCCATGCACTCCCCTGTACTCTGGCTGTCAGGTAAACGCTGACAAAATCCACGGGCTTGAAGCTCCGATTTTCACTTGGTAGGTCACCGTGGAACAAGGCTGGCAGCACGGTACGATACAGTATGTCTCCCATCCTTCCTCACCTTTCTTCGTGTCTCGTACCTGTCAGAAATACCGTACCGTACCGCACCGTACTGCCAGCTTTGTCTTGGAAACCCCGCCGCCCTGGGCACTGCTCGAGCTGGGTACTAGAAAATGCTTTAAAGTGATGGCATGCTGCCACTGCGTGAGGCGATACAACAGAAAGAGAGAAAGGGAGAGAGGGAGAGAGAAAAGGGGGAGAAAGAGAGAGAGAGAGAGAGAGAGAAAAGGGGGAAGAAAGAGAGAGAGAGAGAGAGAGAGAGAAGGGGGAGAGAGAGAGAGAGAGAGAGAGAGAAAAGGGGGAAGAAAGAGAGAGAGAGAGAGAGAGAGAGAGAGAGAGAGAGAGTGAGTCTGGACACTTACATGCAACCAGTCCCATCTGATCTTACCCGTGTTAAAATCCTTCTTGCACTCGTTATAGGAATTGAAACAACTTTTATGCGGCTGTTTTCTTTATTTTAGCACTTTTTCCCGAAGTCACGCCGGGTCATTTGCATAAATAATTTGCATACGGAACGTGGCACTCTCGCATTCGGTAAACTGGAGCGATTAAGGGCGTGTTTAAAGTTGTGTGTTTGTTGGGAGGGAGTGTGGGAGCAGTGATCCAAGAGTCTCCCTTGAGTCCTGGCCAAGGAAGTTTACGTAGGAGCCCAGCGAGTGGATCAGCCAGGGAGAGTGGATCAACCAGGGGGAGTGGATCAACCAGGGAGAGTGGATCAACCAGGGGGAGTGGATCAACCAGGGGGAGTGGATCAACCAGGGAGAGTGGATCAACCAGGAGAAGTGGATCACTAGGGAGAGCGGATCACAGGGGGAGAGTGGATCATGGGGAAGAGTGGATCACTGGGGAGAGTGGATCACTGGAAAGCTAAATTTGAGTTTCGTGACTGACATAATTACTGTTTCTCTCCCTCTCATCATTACCAATTTCAACCATCCTAACAAACTGTCATTATCAACACAAATTTGCTGCTACCCTGACTAGTTTACTGCATTATCACTGTTGTGCTCACAGTATCGTTAAAATATTTCTAAGTCTTTATTAACTACAGTCGAAAACATATCCATAATTCATTCTGTGGCTTATGTTTTAAGTCTCAGTAAATTTTGAAGAAAGGGAAAATGTCCCTACTATTTATTCCGAAAATATATATATATATTGATTTCATAATAACGTGGTAGACTGACAACGATTGCAAATTAAATAAATGAAATTAGAGTAAGTGACGTTGATTTCAACAAGCTGGTACCAGGAGTATACCTGGAGAGGATTTTGAGGGACAACGCCCCCGCGGCCCGGTCTGTAACCAGGCCTCGCGTTGGATCAGGGTTTAATTAATCAAGTTGTTACTGACCAACCAGACTATGTAAACAGAGGCAAAAGCATTGTACTTCTTTAGGTTACACTTGTACTGTCTTGACCTTGAAGCATCAAATCAAATTCTTGCTATTGAGACATTTATCTTAAGCGTCTTTTAAAAAAATTAAGCGTGAAAATATTGCCGGAATTTTTTTTTTTTCGCTGGACTTTTCCCTGAGAGAAACATTCCATATTTTGGGTTCATTTTGGGTTCCCTTTGGGTGCCCTTTGGGTTCCATTTGCGGTCCGTTCCAAACACAGATGAGACATCGAAATGCATAAGTAAACAAAACTGTAAATATTCTTGCATCCCAACATTCATATTAAAAAAAAAGAGTTTCCCTTCATGTTTCAACGTTTCAGCTCGGCTTGCAACGTTTCTTGCCATGCCTTGATTCTCTGCAATCTGCCTTTCCGCGTGACTTGTTGCATTTCTGTTTGATATGCTCTCACAAACATATGTGTGTTTGTTTTTCCTTCATACTTCAATGTTTAAAATGTGTTTTTTTTTTTTTCACTCTAAGAAATCTAAGGAATTTTGGCTATGGTTTGCCTCTAAGAATTTCACTCTGACGCAGGAGGTTCAAACTTTCCTAGTTCATTAATCCTTAAATAGTAAAATAAATGACTGATATGTGTAACTTTCACCTGAGTTCAAGGTTAAGCTCTAAAAAGATTGGGGTTCCAATGGCACTCACCTGTGGTTAAGTGCAGAGAGAGAGAGGCTCCACAAGGGTTGGGTTCCAATAGTACTCACCTCAGGTCAAGACCACTGAGAAACTCTACAAGGGTTGGGTTCCAATGGTACTCACCTCAGGTCAAGACCACTGAGAAACTCTACAAGGGTTGGGTTCCAATGGTACTCACCTCAGGTCAAGACCACTGAGAAACTCTACAAGGGTTGGGTTCCAATGGTACTCACCTCAGGTCAAGACCACTGAGAAACTCTACAAGGGTTGGGTTCCAATGGTACTCACCTCAGGTCAAGACCACTGAGAAACTCTACAAGGGTTGGGTTCCAATGGTACTCACCTCAGGTCAAGACCACTGAGAAACTCTACAAGGGTTGGGTTCCAATGGTACTCACCTCAGGTCAAGACCGAGGAGCTCTCCGAGTGTGGGGTTCCAATGCTTCCGGCGTCTTCGAGTCTTCTTGCTGAGAGTCTCCACCTTCATGACTACTTTTATTAGGTCGTCGTAAGGGTCAGGCGGTACGGTGGGCGTTGATTTGGGCGCCTCACGACCGCTCGTGGCGCCGACGCCCAGCAGCGCCTCACCGGCGCCCGCGGGCGGGTGAGCCGGGTCGTCGTTAGCGGCGTTCAGCTGGGCGGACGCCGCCGCCGCCAGGGAAGCCTCCCGCGACCCGTTGCTGGTTTTCTGCAGGTGGCGCTGGCGGAAGGCGTATTGGACGCGGGCGTGGGCGGGCGTGTGCGGGCGGTCGTCCGACGTGAGGCGGGTTTCCACGTCCAGTACCAGCACAACCGTCAACAGCACCAATCCAGTCATCACCGCGATTACCACTCGCTCTTTCAACTTCATCTTGCAGGACAAACGAGAAAGAGGGAAAAACAAGATACTGGAAGAAGAGGGACGGAAGCGGTAACAGAGAGAAAAAAAGGAAAGACAGAGAGGATAAATGGGGAGAAAGTCAGAAGATGTGCAGTCACGTTAACATGTCTAGGGGCGCCTTGGGAGGAGTTCTTCTATAGGGTGGTCGCCATAACTGGTGGTCGGTGATGCGTTCCTCTTTCACTTCTTCTCTCGGGTCGTCTCACCACTACCAACAACCTGGCCAAAACGCCTCTCAACTTCTGCCAATCAACTCACATCACTGTAGTTATGTTTCCATTTCTTGGGGTCGATCAACTCCTCTCATCTCATCAACTCGGGCCACACCAGTATGGGTGGCCACAGCAATTAAGACCACACCGATGCGAGGGGCCACACCAGGCTGTAAATTCTTCCTCGGAGCGGTAGTTTTTTAATCCCAATCTGGAAACAGAAAAATAAATGTCAACATGCAATATTAACTTTCATCGGCAGCTGGATTAGACAACTTGGTGTTGTGCTGTTATTGTTGTTATAATCAGGGGGAAGCACTAAACCTTTAGGCAATCAAGTATGATTCGAGGAAAAGTAAGATAGGTTCGCTTCCTTGGATCAAGATTGTCTTACCGGCATCAAGGTACCTTCCTAGAGGGTTCTTAGTACTGTGAACGCATCTTGCGATGGACAAAGAACTATAATATTGGTATTACTTTGCCAGACGCTCTCTCTCTCTCTCTCTCTCTCACCCTCCTGCCATAAATCATCAAGTTATCAGACTGTTAGCTGCCACCAGCTCGAGCGACAACATTAGGTGTCCACTTAATAGTTAGGTTATTAATAACGTTAAGATGATGCAGGGAGAAGGGGAAGAAGTGTAATGAACCAGCATATGGGTGTCATCGGGGAGACGGGTGTAAAGGGAAGGTAAGGGTGGAATTATAAAGGAATAATATGGGAAGGGTTATTAAGGAAAGGTATGGGTAGGGTTATAAAAGGAAGGGGGGGGTAAAGTTATAGAGGGAATTTAAGGGGGGTGGGGTTATATAAAGGGAAAGTAGGGAGGTTAAGTAGTAGACAGAAGATGGGATTTGAAAAGGGTATTGAGTAAGCCGACCCAATTCACCAACCAATTCTTCCCCTACACCACCATTTCTCAAGTCAGTCCTTCCAATACCTACCACAATTCACAAACTAACTCTCCTTCGCACCACCACAACTCACCAAGCAACACACTTCTCCACACCACCACTACAACTCACCAACCAACACGCTCCTCCACACCACCACACTTCAGCCCAGCCCCCAATAACGACGACAATTCAGCAGGCACCCTCGCCCTCCCCCACACCTCAGACCAGCACCCACTTACCATCACAATCCAGCAGCAACTCAAAGACCATCACTCAGGGTGTCGACAGCCGCTCAGCTGGGATAAAGCGTCTCGCAAAGTTACATTTCCACTCCCACCTCGCACAACCAGATTTCTGAACGTGTCACAAAACTAGATTTTCCCCGCATGTCTTGCAAAACAACATTTGTATACATATATTCTCGTATTTGTTGCCATCGTTGCGTCGGTGACGCTAGACGCAGCGCAAGTTTCCCGGCTGGACTTTGCGAAGTCCAGACATAAATCTAAAGTTGCGATGCACATGTTGTCGAGTAAGTTCCGACACCAGCCTCGCGCCACACGATAAACATGTATAAAATCAACATTTCTATGAATATTTAATATAAACATCGAAAAGGTCGAAGCATTTTGAAAGCCGACGCACTCAGGCGGCACAAGACCAACCTGGCTTAAGGAACACAGCTCTCAGGCGTGAGCAACCTAGTGTTGATGGTATAAACCCTCTCCCAGAAGCTCTCAGACTGTTTCCCAGTAGCTCTCAGACTGTCTCTCAGCAGCTCCCACACTGTCTCCCAGCAGCTCCCACACTATCTCCCAGCAGCTCTCACACTGTGTCCCAGCAGCTCTCAAACTGTGTCCCAGCAGCTCCCACACTGTCTCCCAGCAGCTCTCACACTGTCTCCCAGCAGCTCTCACACTGTCTCCCAGCAGCTCTCACACTGTGTCCCAGCAGCTCTCAAACTGTGTCCCAGCAGCTCTCACACTGTGTCCCAGCAGCTCTCACACTGTCTCCCAGCAGCTCCCACACTGTCTCCCAGCAGCTCTCACACTGTCTCCCAGCAGCTCTCACACTGTGTCCCAGCAGCTCCCACACTGTCTCCCAGCAGCTCTCACACTGTGTCCCAGCAGCTCTCAAACTGTGTCCCAGCAGCTCTCACACTGTCTCCCAGCAGCTCCCACACTGTCTCCCAGCAGCTCTCACACTGTCTCCCAGCAGCTCTCACACTGTGTCCCAGCAGCTCCCACACTGTCTCCCAGCAGCTCTCACACTGTCTCCCAGCAGCTCTCACACTGTCTCCCAGCAGCTCTCACACTGTGTCCCAGCAGCTCCCACACTATCTCCCAGCAGCTCTCACACTGTGTTCCAGCAGCTCCCACACTGTCTGCTAACACCGCTCAAAAGAGGTACCACAGTCTGCAACACGTGTGTATATGACTAATGAAATCGTAATGACACGATTGCAAACAAACCATACCACGGGCGGGGATAGATCCCGCGATCAGAGTGTCTGGAGATCGCGGGTTCTATCCCCACCCATGGTATGGTTTGTTTTACGTGTGTATATGAAGGACTTCACAGGAGAGATACCCTTCACAGCGAGCCTCCTTGCCACCAGTAAAGGGTACTTCACCTGTGGAATGGCAGCTACCCTTCCCTTCTTTGGATCAAACTCGAGTGCTTTCCGTTCCTCATACGTTGTGACCCCTATTGGCTTACCTCTTCCCCATGAATACAACATTAACAATGACAGAATTATAGATATATATTACATGAATTAAAGGAACAAGGGGACAATTGTAAGCTGAAGACGCAGATGAACAATAAGGACAACAATAAGAACTTTAGGCTTGGAGTGGTAGAAAACTGGAATGCGCTGGATAACGAAGCGGTGGACGCAAATTCATTACACAGCGTCAAGAGAAGGTACGATAAGGTCCAAGAGGCCAGAAATCAGGTGAACACACACACACACACAGTGAAGCTGTGAATCGACCCCTTCAACCACATATAGGTGACTACACACAGTGTGAAGAGTTGATATACGTAACTAGGGCCAAGATTTCAGGAATTAATGAAACCTGTCGACATGATTCAAAAGACGGAGCCAGGAGCTGTGAATCGACCCCTACACACATCGCAAGGTGAGTACACACACACACACACATACACACAGACTCCCCCCCCCTTACTAGACAGAGAGATTATTTCATCTCCAGCACAGTGTGGGTATAACATCCGCCGCCCGCATCTCCCCTTCCTTTCCCCTCTCCCTAACTACCATTCCCCAACCACTTGCTACACGCCTCTCCTCACCCTCTAAATACCTTCCCCAACCTCCCATCTCCCTCAGGCTACTTTCTTACTTTCTCGTTCCCTTCCTCTCAGCTCTCTCACTCAGCTCCCTTCCCTTCCATATCCCTCACCCCAGTTCCTAAACTCCCACCTCCCTCACTCAACTCCCACCTCTCTCTCTCTCTCTCTCTCTCTCTCTCTCTCTCTCTATCTCTCTCCTTTCTCTCTCTCTCCTCGCTCCCCAAACTATTACGTCCCACACTCTACATCCCTTCCCCCGCAGTTCCCCACAGATCCTCCCCCTGGGTGGGTACGGCAGCATCTCAGCTGTACCGGCAGCGTTAATGAGAAAACAGCGGCTGTTGTTGCGCCTCATAAAGCCTCTCTTATATCCACGTAAACAATGCCAACACCTCAAGAAAAATGTAGCAAATGTAACGACAAAGAATACTCCTGGAATAGGTGTGTCACCATACCTGTGACACACCTGTGACGTGTACGTAAATAGGACACAATGTGGGTTATGACATATTGCTGAGAAGACGTTTCGCCCAGATTCTGACAGGTGTGATATTACAAGGAATACCCAAAAGTTCAAAATATGTACTCACTGGAACGGAGGAGAGAGATATACATGAAACGTTTCGCCTACACAGTAGGCTTCTCCAGTGGAGATAAATGGTATAAAATACCGACATGATGGACAAATAAATACAAATGCAGTATAATGAGATGTGTGGAAAGTATCTGAGAACTCATTTTCCAATCTGCACACTGCCATAACAACATACTGAAGTGAAAGATGAGACAGGAAGTGTAAAATAAACCCAGTGAAAAGCAGGGAAGTCGTGGGCACAATAAGAGAACACTGCATCAACACTGCATCACAACCTCAGTGACTCAGCAGGAATACAAGACTCCAAGCTACATTAGTGCCATCACTGAATTGGAGACTCCTTCTACTCCAGCACCAAAACCTATTGCAGCATTGACCTACAGTCAAGCTGGGATGGTCCCATAGATGAAAAGGCACTTGCCAACATGCTTAAGGATGTAACATCAGACAGGGAGACTGCCCGTCTCCAAGTTGTGAGTGCACATCACTCTGGGGACTTCCTCACATGCCTCGACCCTAAGACTCTCCATATTGCGGTGGCTTTCCGCCTCGCTGCTCCAATTCACACGAAATATACGTGTTTTTGCGGTGATGCGCAAGCCACCC
>NC_091331.1:7824283-7886783 GCF_038502225.1 Cherax quadricarinatus | reverse complement strand
AGCAATATTTCTAATATATACAGGTAACAGGTTGATGAGTCTTGGTCCACTGTTCTTGACACATTGTTCTCTAATTGTTCATAGTGCTCTTGTTTTTCCTTGAGTTTATTTTACACTTTCCCTCGTATCTTTCACTCCAGTAAGTTGTGACTTCAGTGTGAAGATTCAAGACCAGGCCCTAAATTATCTTCTATGTATCAGTTATCAAGTACCTGTCTCTCTCTCTCTCTCTCTCTCTCTCTCTCTCTCTCTCTCTCTCTCTCTCTCTCTCTCTCTCTCTCTCACCCTCTCTTTCTCCGTTTCAGAGACAATTTAAATTTCTCGAGGTGTTCTCAGCATTTTAGATGTCTTACTGATGCTGTACTGGTAGCGTGCGACGTCTGCACATTTTCCAGCTCACTTATATTGCCTGTCTTGAAAGATAGTGTCATCACAGAACAACAATCAAATTGTGACATCACTGGCGTTACCTCTCTCTCTTGTTCTCAAAGTTCCCAAAATCCACCCTGTCATTTCCCTGGCCTTTACTGCATTTGACGCATCATGTTCTTCATCTGTTCTCCGCGTTTAATGATTTAATCCGGCATTCTGTACACTGTGCTGGTGTGATTATTTTCTTCTTTCCATAACTTAGCAGTTGAAATATGTACCACTGGATTCATCAAAGGTATATCAAAGATATGTTATTTTCATTTGCGCTTTGAAAAACTTTGTTCATATCTGTTTGTAAATTTTCTTGTGTCTTTTCTTGGGCAATGTTCATATTTTTGTATCGTCCGGAAATGATGATACGAAGCTGTTGCTAGTGTTTTTATCTACGTCTGCAACGATGGCGTGAAACAGCAGCAGTGACACACGAGGCTGAGGACACGCGAGAGACACAGTGATTTATGGGACACTCGTTTATAATAACACGCGAGACACTGGTGGTGACAAATGCATGAGGCCGAGAACACAGGACACACCAGACACTGGTGGTGATATATGTGTGTGGGTGACGACACGTATATGATGACACATGAGACACAGAGGAAGGAAAGAAGGTAGGTAGGGGAAAAACGAACTACTTGTGGAAGTGGTGGAGGCAAATACTATACACAGCTTCAAGATTAAGTGTAACAGAGCTCAAGTAACCAAAAATCAGTAATGCCAGTCGACTTTTTTTTCAGTATGCTACTACCCCCATCCTATGTGATGTCATAATCCATCACATAGGATGGGGCTCATACAAGGTGTTAAAATCCATAATCCTGAGCTGGAAGACTTCAGTAGGGCAATGAGAACACCGTCAAGTATTCTAGCAAGGGTTCATCAGCTGCCGCAGCTTCAACAGTTTACTTCCAGCAGAGCTGGAGTTACTATCACTTGGGAATTACCATCTCCCGGGGTACCCTATCCCAAACACAGGAGAAATTTCATTTTTATGAAGATATCTCCGTACCAGAGCGAGGGATAGAGTAGTTATACACAAGAAGCAAAGAAAATGATATAGAGGCAAAGAAAAATGGATATGTGATGAATTGGTTTTGAAAACCGACAAGCTGAAGAATTGAGACACTTATGCAACACATGGGAATCTTTATTGAAGAAACGTTTCGCCACACAGTGGCTTCATCAGTCCAATACAAAGTAGAAATGGGTAAGGAGAGGAGAAGTTTGAGGTAACCAGGTAATGATTACCTCAAACGTTTCGCCACATGTGTTGCATAACTGTCTCAATTCTTCAAAAATGGATATCTTAAGATATCCGACTATATACATACGCACACCCATATACACATTCATACATACATACATATATGTATATATTCACAGTATACATACACACACGCGCTGAGAAGGTACGACCAGGAGCCTAGACTCGACCCCCCGCAAAAACAAATCGGCGAATACCTTCGTACCAGCAAAACTTCTTACGTCTGCTGGCAGAAAGTTGAAGAGTTGTGGAATTCGTTCGCATGTTGTTGGCACAAGTCTCGTGCAAATATTGAGTCAACATGGAAACTCCCATTCGCTCGGCCAGAGGTGCATCAGCATATCAAACTGGATTCAATGTTCTTAGGAAGACTTGAGTTGGAAGAAGAGCGTGACTGTGAGAGAGACCTGTGGACACTAGCCGAGGTAAATATTACCTCAGCTGGACGTGCCCTGAGGAACATTTCGAACGCTCTCGTGAGTATGGGACACAGGTTGCACAGCAAGCCTGTAACCGGGACAACGTTTCGCTCTGCGTTATATCCAGCTCTCTCATATTTCAACCTATCGTCAGTTTACTATGCAGTACGGCTGGCAACGAGGTGGCCGAACGTAACCGGGAAGCGTTCAGATATTTACGACGATCACTTATAGTGCGAGAATGGGTTGAATATTCTGTAGGTGCCACATTCCCCAGACCCGTCCCACACCCTTCCCAGACCCCACCCAGACCCATCTCGGACCTGTCCTAGACCCGTCCCAGACCCGTTTCAGACCCGTCCTTCCAATCCTTGTAATTTCCCTATAACCGGTTAATTATACGCACACGTATGAACGCTCAAAAACTGAATGCAGTGTGATACGTATGAGAGAAAAATACGTAAAGTGAGAATGTGTCAGAAACAGGTATGCGTATACTCCCAGAGGCGTGCATCTCAGCGTATATACACCGAGAGATATGTATCTTCGTATTTACACAGCAAGAGTTGTGAATCTACGAGTTGGTACAACAAGAGTTACGTATTTATGCATTTATACGCCGATTCTTATATTTAAGGGAAGTGCTAAACCCATGTGGGCTAGTCAGCGAAAGATGTAGTGGCTCGATCCTCGGTCCGCTAATCCTTAAACAGACGCGATACTCTCGCAGCCAGTCAAACAGGGGAGACACACGCTGAGATACACACACCAAGAGGTGTATATCTCTCAGTATATATACACTGAAACTTTACTATGATCCTTATTTTAGGGATTAAAGTGTAAACGTGAAGTCAGGTTTATCGCACCTTCAATAATTTTCGTGCAGTAAATAGAACTCAGATCTCACAAAGCAGACAGGTTCATTAGCCCAACCAACTACCATCGACACGGTAATAAGGAAGAGCTCAGGAGAGGAACCTCCTGTCCCCTGAGGGCCTTGGAAAGGCTGAGCGAGAAAATAAATTCGAGGCAGCAACTGTCCACCACTGTCACAATAATTTTCCGCTACAGCCAAGCAACTCCATTAATTTCGAGGGAGACGACACAGTGTATCACCGGGAGCGACTTAGATGAGTCGGTGGTCCACTCTCATCCGCGATAGAAAACGCAGTTCGACTCGTTTATGTAATGCTTCCAACAAGATTTTTACCGAGATTTGAGACGAACGCGAAAGGCTGATGTACTTGGGGGAAGAGGAGAGAAATGAAGGAAGGGAGAGAAAAGACGAAGGTGAGAGAAATGTAAGTGGGAGAGGTGGAAAATAAAAGTATAAAACAGAATTACGACAATGCACCTGAGAAAAGTGACGCTGCCAATGAACTTTAGCCAGAAAATAAACGATTAAACAACGGGAAACAGAAAAGATGGGAAACAGAAAAGAAAAAACGGGAAACAGAAAAGAAAAGACAGGAAAGCTAGAAGGTGCCGAGGAACTACTCAAACAGAAAAGACATAATAAAACACACACACACACACACACACACACACACACACACACACACACACACGGTGGATCCGGAAGGCAAGACAAAGGACTGCGGGTGTGTTCAAGAGACAATAAAAGCCAATGGAGCAGACGGAGGAAAGAGCCAGACGGGACCTCCTCCAATGAGATTGGGTCAAGACATTTGCACCTTAAGACAACACCAGACACACTCACACTTTCTTAAGACAACACCAGACACACTCACACTTTCTTAAGACAACACCAGACACACTCACACTTTCTTAAGACAACACCAGACACTCACACTTTCCTAAGACAACACCAGACACACTCACACTTTAAGACAACCGACACACTCACACCTTAAGACAACAGACACACCCACACTTTCTTAAGGCGATATACACACTCGTACGTTAGGGAAACACCAGACACATTCGCACTACCTCCAGAACGACTGAGACCTCAGACACACTACCTTCTTCGCTTCAGTCTAATAGAACCAGACTAACAGAACCGGTTTAGTGGAACCAAGTAAAACCAATCTGGCAGAACCAGTCTACTACAACGGAGCTAGTAAAACCAGTCTGGTAGAAGTAGCTTGCTACAATCTTCTCGGCCTTGTAGAAGGGCTCGCCTGCTACCATTTGTTGATCATTAATTGCAGCAAAGGTCATTCTCATTCTTGTTTTGTGCGTGAGGCTGATAGTGGCGTCGATGGCTTTATATGGACGAGCCGAATTTACTGTAGTCCTCCTAGAATGGAATGCCCTGTATGATATGCCCTGTATGGCATAACCTGTATGACATGCCCTGTATGATATGCTGTTACAAAACTCGCCTTCTTAACCCTCTCCATTGGAATGGTTGAGTGTTAAGGTAGTATATTCTTGTTAAGCAGATAGCCTGTTTACGGTTTTGTAACAATAACTTTTAATAATAATTCAGGATTACGAAACAAGTAACTAAAACTTAGAATCTTTACTAGTATAGATTTAACTTAATGTATGATTATAATATGTTAGGACTGACATAAAATAAGGAGTTTATCTCACACTTCTCTTGGTACATACCAGTATACTGATATGAATAAATCAACCTCATAAAGTCGAGCGAGTACCAGAGAGGATTTGACATGACTGTTATGAGAGGTCAATGAGTAACTGAGTGAGGTATGCTCCCTTGGCTGTGCGAGCCCAGACTCGAAGTAAGAGTGCTAGTCAGAATGAGTGTGGAGAACCTACTCTGAGCGAATGTGGTGAAGCTACTCAGAGCAAGTGCTATGAACCTACTCTGAGTGTTGAGAACCTACTGACTGTACCAGTGAGTGGTAAGCTGACGTCAGGTTGGATCACGTGAGTTAGAGAGACGTCAGTACCTGAACTCCTAACCGGCACTCAAACTAGTGGTTTCCCACTACATGAAAATAACACTTAATATAGACTAACAAAACATAATATAATACAATATTAACATTAGCATATAAATATATATATATATATATATATATATATATATATATATATATATATATATATATATATATATATATATATATATATATATATAATAAAATAAAGGAGCACATCCTAGTATAAAATATATACTAGGCAGTTAGGGTAAATATAAACAGCTAAGGATAGAGCTAATGAGAGCATCAATGGGGTCTAGTAGGTTTAAAAATGTAAGAGTGTTCAGCAGAATACAGGAAATGCAGGAGGGAAGAGGAGCGATTGGTGGAATGATGATGTAAAGAGAGTAGTAAGGGAGAAAAAGTTAGCATATGAGAAGTTTTTACAAAGTAGAAGTGATGCAAGGAGGGAAGAGTATATGGAGAAAAAGAGAGAAGTTAAGAGAGTGGTGAAGCAATGTAAAAAGAGAGCAAATGAGAGAGTGGGTGAGATGTTATCAACAAATTTTGTTGAAAATAAGAAAAAGTTTTGGAGTGAGATTAACAAGTTAAGAAAGCCTAGAGAACAAATGGATTTGTCAGTTAAAAATAGGAGAGGAGAGTTATTAAATGGAGAGTTAGAGGTATTGGGAAGATGGAAGGAATATTTTGAGGAATTGTTAAATGTTGATGAAGATAGGGAAGCTGTGATTTCGTGTATAGGGCAAGGAGGAATAACATCTTGTAGGAGTGAGGAAGAGTCAGTTGTGAGAAGTTCGTGAGGCAGTAGGTAAAATGAAAGGGGGTAAGGCAGCCGGGATTGATGGGATAAAGATAGAAATGTTAAAAGCAGGTGGGGATATAGTTTTGGAGTGGTTGGTGCAATTATTTAATAAATGTATGGAAGAGGGTAAGGTACCTAGGGATTGGCAGAGAGCATGCATAGTTCCTTTGTATAAAGGCAAAGGGGATAAAAGAGAGTGCAAAAATTATAGGGGGATAAGTCTGTTGAGTGTACCTGGTAAAGTGTATGGTAGAGTTATAATTGAAAGAATTAAGAGTAAGACGGAGAATAGGATAGCAGATGAACAAGGAGGCTTTAGGAAAGGTAGGGGGTGTGTGGACCAGGTGTTTACAGTGAAACATATAAGTGAACAGTATTTAGATAAGGCTAAAGAGGTCTTTGTGGCATTTATGGATTTGGAAAAGGCGTATGACAGGGTGGATAGGGGGGCAATGTGGCAGATGTTGCAAGTGTATGGTGTAGGAGGTAGGTTACTGAAAGCAGTGAAGAGTTTTTACGAGGATAGTGAGGCTCAAGTTAGAGTATGTAGGAAAGAGGGGAATTTTTTCCCAGTAAAAGTAGGCCTTAGACAAGGATGTGTGATGTCACCGTGGTTGTTTAATATATTTATAGATGGGGTTGTAAGAGAAGTAAATGCGAGGGTCTTGGCAAGAGGCGTGGAGTTAAAAGATAAAGAATCACACACAAAGTTGGAGTTGTCACAGCTGCTCTTTGCTGATGACACTGTGCTCTTGGGAGATTCTGAAGAGAAGTTGCAGAGATTGGTGGATGAATTTGGTAGGGTGTGCAAAAGAAGAAAATTAAAGGTGAATACAGGAAAGAGTAAGGTTATGAGGATAACAAAAAGATTAGGTGATGAAAGATTGAATATCAGATTGGAGGGAGAGAGTATGGAGGAGGTGAACGTATTCAGATATTTGGGAGTGGACGTGTCAGCGGATGGGTCTATGAAAGATGAGGTGAATCATAGAATTGATGAGGGAAAAAGAGTGAGTGGTGCACTTAGGAGTCTGTGGAGACAAAGAACTTTGTCCTTGGAGGCAAAGAGGGGAATGTATGAGAGTATAGTTTTACCAACGCTCTTATATGGGTGTGAAGCGTGGGTGATGAATGTTGCAGCGAGGAGAAGGCTGGAGGCAGTGGAGATGTCATGTCTGAGGGCAATGTGTGGTGTGAATATAATGCAGAGAATTCGTAGTTTGGAAGTTAGGAGGAGGTGCGGGATTACCAAAACTGTTGTCCAGAGGGCTGAGGAAGGGTTGTTGAGGTGGTTCGGACATGTAGAGAGAATGGAGCGAAACAGAATGACTTCAAGAGTGTATCAGTCTGTAGTGGAAGGAAGGCGGGGTAGGGGTCGGCCTAGGAAGGGTTGGAGGGAGGGGGTAAAGGAGGTTTTGTGTGCGAGGGGCTTGGACTTCCAGCAGGCATGCGTGAGCGTGTTTGATAGGAGTGAATGGAGACAAATGGTTTTTAATACTTGACGTGCTGTTGGAGTGTGAGCAAAGTAACATTTATGAAGGGATTCAGGGAAACCGGCAGGCCGGACTTGAGTCCTGGAGATGGGAAGTACAGTGCCTGCACTCTGAAGGAGGGGTGTTAATGTTGCAGTTTAAAAACTGTAGTGTAAAGCACCCTTCTGGCAAGACAGTGATGGAGTGAATGATGGTGAAAGTTTTTCTTTTTCGGGCCACCCTGCCTTGGTGGGAATCGGCCGGTGTGATAATAAAAAAAATAATGGCCATACTCGTAACATATGCCCTGTATGATATGCCCTGTACGGCATGACCTGTACGACATTCCCTGTATATTATTCCCTGAACGGTATGCCCTGAATTGACAATAAAAAAAATAGGACTGAGTAGCGTCGCCATCACAATAATTCCCTTACCGACAATGCATCATAATAAATTAGAGAACACTATTTACATATATACCATTAACAACAGTGACTCAATTTTCGCAGTATTTACATATTACGAAGTTTGAGCGTGAAATTGTGGTCGGAATTCCCGTAGAGTTTCGTCGACATATAGCCAACTTTTCAGTGGTATTTCGTGGTGTGTCCAATGGTACCGTTGGAAACGCAACAAAATGAGATGATGTAGAAGTAGGTTAGTCTACCGTCTACAACAGAAGCATCGTCTACAGCCCGAGGGTTTGGAAATGTACTTAAGGGAAAGAATTTTTTGTCCTCTGAAAAGTAGATTCCAATTATGCAAGCTGGAAAATGTGGTCCTCTACAGAATAAGGGAAAATTCTCATCGGTACTGTCGGGAAATTGGTTTATAAAATTGGAACTAACGGATTAATTTATTTAATGAAAGGGAAAAAATCCCATATTCGTACGGACGACGGACAGTATGGCAGACATGACCACTACTCACGTAAAGTATGGCAGACATGACCACTACTGACGTAAATATGGCAGACACTGCCACTGTTGATGGTATGGCAGACATCGCCACTACTGACGTAAAGTATGACAGACATTGCCACTACTGATGGTGAGTATGGTAGACACTGCCACTACTGATGGTAAGTATGGCAGACACTGCCACTACTGATGGTAAGTATGGCAGACACTGCCACTACTGATGGTAAGTATGGTAGACACTGCCACTACTGATGGTAAGTATGGCAGACACTGCCACTACTGATGGTAAGTATGGCAGACACTGCCACTACTGATGGTAAGTATGGCAGACACTGCCACTACTGATGGTAAGTATGGCAGACACTGCCACTACTGATGGTAAGTATGGCAGACACTGCCACTACTGATGGTAAGTATGGCAGACACTGCCACTACTGATGGTAAGTATGGCAGACACTGCCACTACTGATGGTAAGTATGGCAGACACTGCAACTACTGATGGCAAGTATGGCCGACACTGCCACTACTGATGGTAAGTATGGCAGACACTGCCACTACTGATGGTGAGTATGGCAGACACTGCCACTACTGATGGTAAGTATGGTAGACACTGCCACTACTGACGTAAAGTATGACAGACATTGCCACTACTGATGGTGAGTATGGCAGACACTGCCACTACTGATGGTAAGTATGGCAGACACTGCCACTACTGATGGTAAGTATGGTAGACACTGCCACTACTGATGGTAAGTATGGCAGACATTGCCACTACTGATGGTGAGTATGGCAGACACTGCCACTACTGATGGTAAGTATGGCAGACACTGCCACTACTGATGGTAAGTATGGCAGACACTGCCACTACTGATGGTAAGTATGGCAGACACTGCCACTACTGATGGTGAGTATGGCAGACACTGCCACTACTGATGGTGAGTATGGCAGACACTGCCACTACTGATGGTAAGTATGGCAGACACTGCCACTACTGATGGTGAGTATGGCAGGCATTGCCACTACTGATGGTGAGTATGGCAGACACTGCCACTACTGATGGTAAGTATGGCAGACACTGCCACTACTGATGGTAAGTATGGCAGACACTGCCACTACTGATGGTAAGTATGGTAGACACTGCCACTACTGATGGTAAGTATGGCAGACATTGCCACTACTGATGGTGAGTATGGCAGACACTGCCACTACTGATGGTGAGTATGGCAGACACTGCCACTACTGATGGTAAGTATGGCAGACACTGCCACTACTGATGGTGAGTATGGCAGACATTGCCACTACTGATGGTGAGTATGGCAGACACTGCCACTACCGATGGTAAGTATGGCAGACACTGCCACTACTGATGGTAAGTATGGCAGACATTGCCACTACTGATGGTAAGTATGGCAGACACTGCCACTACTGATGGTAAGTATGGCAGACACTGCCACTACTGATGGTAAGTATGGCAGACACTGCCACTACTGATGGTAAGTATGGCAGACACTGCCACTACTGATGGTAAGTATGGCAGACACTGCCACTACTGATGGTGAGTATGGCAGACATTGCCACTACTGATGGTGAGTATGGCAGACACTGCCACTACCGATGGTAAGTATGGCAGACACTGCCACTACTGATGGTAAGTATGGCAGACATTGCCACTACTGATGGTAAGTATGGCAGACACTGCCACTACTGATGGTAAGTATGGCAGACACTGCCACTACTGATTGTAAGTATGGCAGACACTGCCACTACTGATGGTAAGTATGGCAGACACTGCCACTACTGATGGTAAGTATGGCAGACATTGCCACTACTGATGGTAAGTATGGCAGACATTGCCACTACTGATGGTAAGTATGGCAGACATTGCCACTACTAACTGAGACACTCTGATGAGTATAAAAATCAGAAAAAAAGATAGGTTATCACCCAGACGATAAGATAATATATTGTGTGGCATTTATATGAAGCGCTAAACCAGTGTATTCCTTTGATATACCTTTACCATCCTGGGTCAACCAAAGCATGGAATGGTGGAGGCTCCATCCTCCGTTCCGCATTAGCTAGACAGAAACTTCTCCAAATAAGCACAAAGGTTTGCAAAACCAAAGCATGTAACCATTCTAACGTCAACACAGATCTGCATATAAACATTGCATAAAACACAACAAGTGAACCTGAATATTAAAAAAATCGCTTTATTCACACTGTTAATCCCGCAGGATTAGTAATCCAGTTGCGACCCATAACACCCGACCACAAGGTCGGCTGTTGTGGGTCGCATACTGGGACTCAGGTATCCATTTACTGTAGCAAATGTGAAGAGATTTGCTCAAACGTCTCACCCAAATACTAATTCCACGCAAAACAGAAGCAAATAACCTAACCTAAAGTAAACTAATATGAAATTCTTGGAGAGGCTTAAAGCGAGTAAGAATAAACGAAATGTAATGCATGCGAAAACGGCAGACCCATTTGGAGGATAGATTGGACTACGTCAAGCTGGTCTCCCCTGAAACTGCTGCTCCCTGTACAAGCACAGAATTTCAAGGAGAGAATTGAGTATGTGAACTCCGTGAGCCACACCCGCCACAGGTCACAATTATGTCCCACGCCACACAAAATAATTATATGCTGGTATTATGCCTGGAGAGTCTGCAAATGGAGTTAATAAGGAAAAGTGAGCTCAATGTGTAGATATAATCACTCGAAGAAATCCCGCGATCCCACCTAAGTATTATGTCGCTCCAGCACCAGAAAAGCTTTTTCTTTTCACCCGAAACTGTGGAGGAGAAAAAGTTATAACTACATTATAACATAGTAAGTGTCCGGGGCCCAAGACTGTTCAACAGCCTCCCACTAGGCATAAAGGGAATTACTAATAGACCCCAGGCTGCCTTCAAGAGGAAACTGGACAGTTACCTAAAGTCAGTACCTGATCAGCCGGGCTGTGGTTCGTATGATGGATTACGTGCGGCCAGCAGAAATAGCCTGGTTACCCAGGTTCTGATCCACCGGGAGGCCTGGTCAAGGACTGGGCCGCGGGGGCGCTGACCCCCGCAACGCAATCCAGGTAGACTCCAGGTAGGCAGGAACAGTTCTGCGCACAGATTGATCTGTGTTCTTTGTGAAAGAAACCAGTACGGTCTCCCACCCCCCACAACCACCCACCCCTATCAAGAATCTTGAAAATGGGATAAAATACTGACAAGTTGATGAGTAAGTCACCTATGCAACAGTTGGATATCTTTATTGTTGAAAGGTTCCACATCATGGAGCTGAACTCCTCTCCAGGCTGAGGGACTGACCACCTCAAATACTATTTCTCCAAGGTTGATATCATTACATCATATTTGCTTCGCTGCTACACCCGCTACATCTGTATTTGACTGATAAAGTCTATTGTGTATGCGAAAGAAGATATACACTTGCAGGCCTGGAGAGATACGCTCCTGGGCTTCAAGAAGTCACGCTTAGAACACCTAGATAAAATAGGGCCTTGCTAGCAAGGGTTCAAACTTAATCTAAATGAAGAAGGGGTTTTGTAGCAGTGGTTTACACCCGAACTAGTTAAAGCAGAGGCTTGGTAGCTAAGGTTCACACTCGTCAATTTAGGACCAAAAACTTGTTGACATTTGAGAGAGAGATTCTCTTATCTGATAATGGAATTCGTGCCATCCTCTAGCCTTGTCTGACCGGTCCAATCATCCTTTTGACACCTGCGTCAGTTGTTGCCCAAACACTCTCAAGAACAATCCACACTATAAGCGATGTCTACGTTACCTCTCTTTTTATTGATGGGTCCAGGGGTCACTGCCCCCGTTTTTAAATCGAAATTGCTAGAGGCTCCCTTCAGCAACAGTGTCAAGGGGTCGAGTTATAACTACCGACCCTCCTTCTTATCTCTTCTAGAACTTCTTTATTGACTCCAGGCCTCCAGGACTTGATCATACCTACCCTTGAAACTGTGTATAGTGTTTACCTCCACTACTTCTTTAATTAGTGCGTTCCACTTATTACTTACGTCATCTCAACGAGTAATTAGCAGCAACCGTGACTCCATTAGTGCAGCCACAAGAGCGACTATTCATGAGGACGAAGAAGGTGGCCAAGCCTGCCTCAGCTGAGAGCCTCCTGGAGACCGTTTAATGATGTTCTCCACCAGCCTCCGAGATACCAATGGAGCAACCCGCCTCATTACTGCCACACATTCTTATTCTGGGACAATATTGGGCGTCAGGAACGACACACTGTCTCGGTCTTCGCATATTATTTGGGCTGGAATCACCGGCTGGCAAAGTGCCAGCTAAATCCTGTGGTAGTTTTTTTGTATCCTGGATGTAAATATTCCACAGTGTGTGGACTGCTCCATAGAATGTTTAAAGAGGTTGTTGACAGCTCCACACATGATTCTAACATATCCTCAAAATGCAATTACGTTACCATATATCAAAAACATATTCCACGTTTATCCATGAATTCTTGCGCTTATAATATTCAACAGTTGGATGCGTGATTATCTTTTTTTAGTCCATTAATTCCTTTTCATTACAGAGGTCGACACTTTATGCAGTAATTTAAAAATGCTAAGAAAAATCTTGCATAAGTCTATATTATTCTACGTCTGCACGACACGAGTTTACTTACAAAATTATCACAAAACAGGGCAATTTTTTCTATTTTCTTTAAAAGAAACATATGTGAACTCAGAGACGTGATCGAAAATCACACTATGGTGCTAACCTCAGCAGGCAGATTCAATATCCACTGGAACACCACACCAATGAACACTGATGTGGTGTTCCAGTGAACACTGATTCATCTAAAGAAAAGCGTGCACGTGATCTCTTCATAAACACCACTAGTGCTGGATTCCCCGAAGTTCCTTTCGTAACTGAAGGAGTCGATTATGCAAGTCAACAAACACAGTGGGACACGGACCAACACACCAGGAAAGAATCACCCTCCTGTTACCCTAATATTATGATTGTTCCTTGTTTTTTTTTTATCTTAAGTGAATCATGTTCTCCACTCTACGACCTTATCAGTAGGTAACCCTGAACTCAAAATTATATCTTTGTTTTGAAGTGAAACAAGTCAACTCAGCCTGATAACCAGATACATCCTCGTAGTCACCAGGCTTTTTCTGGGTGGCAGGGAGGTTGTGAAAGCCTGACTGTGTGAGGGTATTGTGTCTCTCATGATCTGCGGATCAAGGCCGGACCACTCCCTACGCTTTGAGATCCACAATGACTTACCGCACTATATAAATTTACAATAATCGAAATATACATGATTAACGTGAACTGCTTATTTCAGGATCTTCTGGCCCCACGTATAGTGTTAAGGCGGAAGTTCCGCATGTGACTGTGTACGCATTACACAAATAACGGGCACATAGGAGAAAGAAGCTTATGGCCACGTTTCGGTCCAATTTGGACCAGTGATTAGTTATTTGCGTATTGTTCCATTCACGGTATTGTGCCATTTTGTTATTCATTGTCTAAGCACATCTGTTTATAACGTGTGTAGACAATCAAATATGTGGCTTACGATCTCTAGGATGGGTTGAATAATTTTAGACTTGATATAAACCCAGGATGATCAGCCGCAAACCCATGGTCAAGTGATGCCTTAACACCCACGTAAAACGTTAATCTAGCACCATCAACCCGTGTTCCCGAATTAAAAGCCTCTTTTTAAATATTGTCATGAGCCCGTGTTCCCGAGTAAATACAAGCAAAAGTTCACCAGCCCGATTTACGACATAACTATACTCTCGTATTAATTCTCATTCTCTTATAATTATGAGCTAGTTTTAAGGCAAGATTATCAGCTAGGCCTCGGTCAGATGACCAAAAGCTCCAAAGGCGGGTCATCATCTGACTAAAACCCGCGTCAGGAAACATTTGTCCTGTTTCCTGACGAACCTTACCTAACCTAACCTATCAGCTAGTGCTCCTTTACTACTGAAAGATTCTGACAGCCTCCTGCAGGACCTGGCTGAAGACCGGCAAGTCGAAGCCTCAACTGAAAACTGAAAATTTGAGAAAAAAACGAAAAATATAAATTGAAAATATAAAAGATTTCTAGTCCCGAAGGCAAAATTTATGATATATATTTGAAGGTTATGTCTTGGTACATCTCAGTAGTAGGTTGTTAGAACGCTGAGCGCCATTCAGAGCCCAGGCCCAAGAACTGTACATCAATGTGCGTCACCATGGCTGAAATGATTTATAAATAATAAACTGGGCATGGGACTGAATGACGTTTCGGTCCCTCTTGGGCCGAAAGTCGGGTTTCGATAACGATCCAGGAGGTCGTTTATTTTCAGTTCCGATTTGTGGGTTAGTTTTCAAGAACATTCCTGCTGTACTCTGGCATTGTTTGTTTTAATAAATGCTCTTAATAAGACATTAAACGCGTCATCGCATGACTTAAGACCCGTGTGAGCTGGCTTTTCTCTGGCTCGCGCTGGCTTATGCTTCTCCGCTTCAGCCTTAAAGCCTCCAGTAGCCTCCTGACACACCTTCGCCCGTTAAAGGTAAGCACAGCTTAACTCCAGTCATGAAGAATGTCAGGCTTTATTGCACTAGTTGGGAAAGTTCTCCTTGATAAAGCGAGCGTCACGGCCACCCAGGCTGGCACAGACTTTCATACAGCCACCCAGGCTGGCACAGGCTTTCATACAATCACCCAGGCTGGCACAAACTTTCATACAGCCACCCAGGCTGGCACAGGCTTTCATATAGCCACACAGGCTGGCGCAGATTTTCATACAGCCACCAAGACTGGCACAGGCTTTCATACAGCCACACAGGCTGGCAAAGACTTTCATACAGCCACACAGGCTGGTACAGGCTTTCATACAGCCACACAGGCTGGCACAGGCTTTCATACAGCCATTCAGGCTGGCACAGACTTTCATACAGCCACCCAGGCTGGCACAGACTTTCATACAACCACCTAGGCTGACATACTTTTACACAGCCAACCAGGCTAACACAGTCCTCCACACAGCCACCCAGGCTAACACAGTCCTCCACACAGCCACCCAGGCTGACACAGGACCCCACACAGCCACCCAGGCTGACACAGTCCTCCACACAGCCACCCAGGCTGACACAGGACCCCACACAGCCACCCAGGCTGACACAGTCCTAGACACAGCCACACCCAGGCAGACACAGTCCTCCACACAGCCACCCAGGCGGACACAGGACCCCACACAGCCACCCAGGCTGACACAGTCCTAGACACGGCCACACCCAGGCAGACACAGTCCTCCACACAGACACCCAGGCTGACACAGTCCTCCACACAGCCACCCAGGCTGACACAGTCCTCCACACAGCCACCCAGGCTGACACAGTCCTAGACACAGCCACACCCAGGCAGACACAGTCCTCCACACAGCCACCCAGGCTGACACAGGCCCCCACACAGCCACCCAGGCTGACACAGTCCTCCACACAGCCACCCAGGCTGACACAGGACCCCACACAGCCACCCAGGCTGACACAGTCCTCCACACAGCCACCCAGGCTGACACAGTCCTAGACACAGCCACAGCCAGGCAGACACAGTCCTCCACACAGACACCCAGGCTGACACAGTCCTCCACACAGCCACCCAGGCAGACACAGTCCTCCACGCAGAAACCCAGGCTGACACAGTCCTCCACACAGCCACCCAGGCTGACACAGTCCTCCACACAGCCACCCAGGCTGACACAGTCCTCCACACAGCCACCCAGGCTGACACAGTCCTCTACACAGACACCCAGGCTGACACAGTCCTCCACACAGCCACCCAGGCTGACACAGTCCTCCACACAGCCACCCAGGCTGACACAGTCCTCCACACAGTCACCCAGGCTGACACAGTCCTCCACACAGCCACCCAGGCTGACACAGTCCTCCACACAGCCACCCAAGCTGACAAAGTCCTCCACACAGCCACCCAAGCTGACACAGTCCTCCACACAGCCACCCAGGCTGACACAGTCCTCCACACAGCCACCCAGGCTGACACAGTCCTCCACCCAGCCACCCAGGCTGACACAGTCCTCCACACAGCCACCCAGGCTGACACAGTCCCCCACACAGCCACCCAGGCTGACACAGTCCTCCACACAGCCACCCAGGCTGACACAGTCCTCCACACAGGCCCCCAGGCTGACACAGTCCTCTACACAGCCACCCAGGCTGACACAGTCCTCCACACAGACACCCAGGCTGACACAGTCCTCCACACAGCCACCCAGGCTGACACAGTCCTCCACACAGCCACCCAGGCTGACACAGTCCTCCACACAGACACCCAGGCTGACACAGTCCTCCACACAGCCACCCAGGCTGACACAGTCCTCCACACAGACACCCAGGCTGACACAGTCCTCCACACAGCCACCCAGGCTGACACAGTCCTCCACACAGCCACCCAGGCTGACACAGTCCTCCACACAGCCACCCAGGCTGACACAGTCCTCCACACAGCCACCCAGGCTGATACAGTCCTCTACACAGCCACCCAGGCTGACACAGTCCTCCACACGATGATTTAAAATTTTATTAGTTAATTTCTTTATCAGCAAGAGTAAAGACAGCTCATTTTGAATTTAATTCAGTCTCCAGTAATATTTTTACTTGTAAATTTCAATGTAATTTTTATCTTGGCCAACAGTTCTTTACATTGAGTTGTCCTTCCTCTTGCAGTGTATCTTAGACATTTTTTTATTACTTATGCAGAATTGTTAAGCATTCTTCCACTTAAGCTTACTGTGTCATTTCTCTATTTTTTTTTTTTTTTGCCTTATGTCCTTGAGTAAGTTCCCTGAGATCATGTCCCAGTCACTTTTGAATGTTCACTTAGTGTATCATGCCAGTCAAAGTCAATATGAATCAGTCCACAGTACCAACATTCCCTTACTGACTGAAAGACAATACCTATCCCTTGAGCAATGTGTTTGTTCTCACAGCTTGTATCTGCGATTTGTTAAAGTGCTGCGAAATGTGAAGTTCAGATTAAGTTCCTATAGATCCGTGAATTACTTATTAACGTAGCCGAGCGGCCAGGCACTAGTAATACTGTCACTCCTGTCTGGACTCCGCCACAATGCACGCAGGATAGTGCGACTACTATCCTTGCGATGGCGACTTGTTCAAGTATTCGTTCCTTCCCAGGGGACGCTTTGAGAAGAACTTTACTTGCAACGAGTTATGCCATCTCTTGCTGAAGCCACAAGCCGTTGCAGAAAGACGTTTCTGTGGCTAGTGTGCTCACTTGAGTGTTGTTGTCCTGTGTTTCAGATTGTGATCCCATCCTAGTTGACAGTAATCAGTGCATTGTAAGAAGTTATTTCTCGAGTAACTTCCACGTTGTTAACGTTTGTAAGTGAAGTTTATAGCTGATACCTCGTGTCACTGTGTGCGACTCAGATCGAATATCAGCATTGTTCACCGTGTTCATTTCTTTTCTCCTGTGCTTGCAGTTTGAGATAGTAGATTCGTTCTCCCTTGCTCATATTGCGTGTTATAGCGTTAATTTTTTTCAACCGGGGGGAGTCATCCACTCCGCCGAGTTTGTTCATTCCTCAAGTAAAAAAGAACCGATCCCTTGTGGTCTGGTGTGATTCGATTCCTGCTCCAGGAAGATCTTATTCTGACTGTGAAGCCACCAGCACCCATCAGTGACTTTGTCATGAACCAAGAATTACTGTATCGAACAGCCGAGTTGGGTACTCCTAGCAGAAGAGTATACCAGTTAGTAATTCCACAGTCACTAGTGAATGTAGCTTTACAGCTAGTTCACGATGTACCAGGTGTTGCACACCCTGGTATGGATCGTTCAGTAAAACAAGCCAGATTGAAATACTTTTGGCCTCGTATGGCAACTGATATTTCTGAGTATGTTAAGAAATGTAGTGTCTGCATGCAACATAAAGGTAATGCTAATGGCCCTAATCCAATCCAAGTGTATCCAACTACTAGCGAACCGTGGGAAAGAGTTGCGCTAGATTTGTTAACTAATTTCCAATGTTCTCTCCAAGGCAACAAACATCTGTGTGTTATGGTAGACCATTTCACCAGATATTGTGAGTTAGTTCCTATTGCAGATAAGACTGCCGAGACAGTAGCTAAAGCGTTTAAAGAACGCATTATCTGCAGGCATATCACCCCTAAGTCCCTAGTAACAGATAATGTAGGTGAATTCTGTAATGAGATTCTTGAAAATTTGTGTACCTTGTACAAGATCTCTAAATCCACCATTGTTCCTCATCATCCTGCCAGCAATGGGTTAGCGGAACGAACCAATAAGAAAGTACTTGATGTCTTGAGAGCCACTATCAATCCCAACAGTGAAACTTGGGATGAAGTTATTCCTGATGTGCAGTGTGCTATAAATTCTGCTTACAATGTTTCTATAGGTGACACTCCACATTATGCATTGTACGGTGTAGATAAACGTTTGCCTTATGAGTTGTTATATTCTAATCCGAAACCAAATTACAACCCTGATGATTTCATAGCAACTCGTACCAGCTTAGCTCAAAGTGTTTTTAGAAGAATCCGTGAAACACTTCATAAATCAACAGCAGAATTTACAAGAGTCGCAAACACTCGAGCAAAGCCATCCAAAATCAAAGTAGGTTCGAGAGTTATGCTGATTAACTTTAACAAAACGTCTGCAATGCCAAAGCTTGATCAAAAGTTTGTTGGTCCTTATCGAGTAGTTGAACATATCACTGGTAATAAGTATAAGGTTAGAGAAATTAGTACTGGTCAGTATAAAGAATCGCATTTAGATCATATGAAGTTAGTATGTGATGATAATGATGTTCCAACCCAGACTAATGTGACAGACCTTGACAATCCTCCTGATCCTGTACTCTCTTCCTCTGATACTCAGTCAGACGATCAACCTGAATGTCGTTATTCCCTACGTACACGACAGGTATTGATAAATCCTCAAGTATCATTTGTAACTTCCAATTCAGATTTGCCTCAAATACAGCATGAGTTAGCCAATGCAACAGAGTTTGATCCTCCCAGAGATGACACCCATTCTGCATATGTCAATCTCACCCTAGCAGAGTTGGGGTTAAATGTAAATAACCTGTATAGATGAATAATTACAGTATCAACTTATCACTATTCAAGAATTTTTTTTTTGTGTTCACGTTCTCTCCGAATTCTGAGAGTTAACAGTCTAGATTTGAGTGCACCGAATCTGCCCTTCTGTTAAACACTCTTTCTTTGTATATATTCCTTCCTCAGAATCCGTAGATCACATGAATACAGATAGATCGATCAAAATTTTTTTTTATCACTTCTATTGTGTAATCCCAAAGTTGAGTTTCATTCGATGAGTTGTGCTATATTATACCTTGTATTGCATTACAGTTTCAGTTACGTAAGCTTCCATTCCAATGTTCTACTTATGTATGTTATAATGTTCAATTGTTGTGTACTTTGACATTGTATAGAATCAGCCCAAGCCGTATACCTGCCATCTCTAGTTTGTATTAGTTGTATGTCGGGACGACATACGTTAGCGTCGCCGAGCTCTCAGTAGTAGTAACCATTTACCAGTAACCAGTGTATCAGTAGATGACTCAATACCAACCGTCTCTGCGTGAATCACTGGCTGTATTCATATTGTTGCTGAACTAGCAGGATTTCAAGCGCCCCCTCGCCCATGGGCACTCCTCAGTCAGTCTAGCCAAGGGGCAGAGACAGGCAGGTTCGGCTGTGGCGCCCTTCCACATACTTCAGTTACAATATACGTACCCAGCCTACATGAGTATTTTTACCCAATCCACGTGTTCGAACCCCACATGATACAGACACCCAGGCTGACACAGTCCTCCACACAGCCACCCAGGCTGACACAGTCCTCCACACAGACACCCAGGCTGACACAGTCCTCCACACAGCCACCAAGGCTGACACAGTCCTCTACACAGCCACCCAAGCTGACACAGTCCTCCACACAGCCACCCAAGCTGACACAGTCCTCCACACAGACACCCAGGCTGACACAGTCCTCCACACAGCCACCAAGGCTGACACAGTCCTCTACACAGCCACCCAAGCTGACACAGTCCTCCACACAGCCACCCAAGCTGACACAGTCCTCCACACAGCCACCCAGGCTGACACAGTCCTCCACACAGCCACCCAAGCTGACACAGTCCTCCACACAGCCACCCAGGCTGACACAGTCCTCCACACAGCCACCCAGGCTGACACAGTCCTCCACACAGCCACCAACGCTGACACAGTCCTCCACACAGCCACCCAGGCTGACACAGTCCTCCACACAGCCACCCAGGCTGACACAGTCCTCCACACAGCCACCCAGGCTGACACAGTCCTCCACACAGCCACCCAGGCTGACACAGTCCTCCACACAGCCACCCAGGCTGACACAGTCCTCCACACAGCCATCCAGGCTGACACACTCCTCCACACAGCCACCCAGGCTGACACAGTCCTCCACACAGCCACCCAGGCTGACACAGTCCTCCACACAGCCACCCAGGCTGACACAGTCCTCCATACAGCCACCCAGGCTGACACAGTCCTCCACACAGCCACTCAGGCTGACACAGTCCTCCACACAGCCACCCAGGCTGACACAGTCCTCCACACAGCCACCCAGGCTGACACAGTCCTCCACACAGCCACCCAGGCTGACACAGTCCTCCACACAGCCACCCAGGCTGACACAGTCCTCCACACAGCCACCCAGGCTGACACAGTCCTCCACACAGCCACCCAGGCTGACACAGTCCTCCACACAGCCATCCAGGCTGACACACTCCTCCACACAGCCACCCAGGCTGACACAGTCCTCCACACAGCCACCCAGGCTGACACAGTCCTCCACACAGCCACCCAGGCTGACACAGTCCTCCATACAGCCACCCAGGCTGACACAGTCCTCCACACAGCCACCCAGGCTGACACAGTCCTCCACACAGCCACCCAGGCTGACACAGTCCTCCACACAGCCACCCAGGCTGACACAGTCCTCCACACAGCCACCCAAGCTGACACAGTCCTCCACACAGCCACCCAGGCTGACACAGTCCTCCACACAGCCACCCAGGCTGACACAGTCCTCCACACAGCCACCCAGGCTGACACAGTCCTCCACACAGCCACCCAGGCTGACACAGTCCTCCACACAGCCACCCAGGCTGACACAGTCCTCCACACAGCCACCCAGGCTGACACAGTCCTCCACACAGCCACCCAGGCTGACACAGTCCTCCACACAGCCACCCAAGCTGACACAGTCCTCCACACAGCCACCCAGGCTGACACAGTCCTCCACACAGCCACCCAGGCTGACACAGTCCTCCACACAGCCACCCAGGCTGACACAGTCCTGCACACAGCCACCCAGGCTGACACAGTCCTCCACACAGCCACCCAGGCTGACACAGTCCTCCACACAGCCACCCAGGCTGACACAGTCCTCCACACAGCCACCCAGGCTGACACAGTCCTCCACACAGCCACCCAGGCTGACACAGTCCTCCACACAGCCACCCAGGGTGACACAGTCCTCCACACAGCCACCCAGGCTGACACAGTCCTCCACACAGCCACCCAGGCTGACACAGTCCTCCACACAGCCACCCAGGCTGACACAGTCCTCCACACAGCCATCCAGGCTGACACACTCCTCCACACAGCCACCCAGGCTGACACAGTCCTCCACACAGCCACCCAGGCTGACACAGTCCTCCACACAGCCACCCAGGCTGACACAGTCCTCCACACAGCCACCCAGGCTGACACAGTCCTCCACACAGCCACCCAGGCTGACACAGTCCTCCACACAGCCACCCAGGCTGACACAGTCCTCCACACAGCCACCCAGGCTGACACAGTCCTCCACACAGCCACCCAAGCTGACACAGTCCTCCACACAGCCACCCAAGCTGACACAGTCCTCCACACAGCCACCCAAGCTGACACAGTCCTCCACACAGCCACCCAGGCTGACACAGTCCTCCACACAGCCACCCAGGCTGACACAGTCCTCCACACAGCCACCCAGGCTGACACAGTCCTCCACACAGCCACCCAAGCTGACACAGTCCTCCACACAGCCACCCAAGCTGACACAGTCCTCCACACAGCCACCCAGGCTGACACAGTCCTCCACACAGCCACCCAGGCTGACACAGTCCTGCACACAGCCACCCAGGCTGACACAGTCCTCCACACAGCCACCCAGGCTGACACAGTCCTCCACACAGCCACCCAGGCTGACACAGTCCTCCACACAGCCACCCAGGCTGACACAGTCCTCCACACAGCCACCCAGGCTGACACAGTCCTCCACACAGCCACCCAGGCTGACACAGTCCTCCACACAGCCACCCAGGCTGACACAGTCCTCCACACAGCCACCCAGGCTGACACAGTCCTGCACACAGCCACCCAGGCTGACACAGTCCTCCACACAGCCACCCAGGCTGACACAGTCCTCCACACAGCCACCCAGACTGACACAGTCCTCCACACAGCCACCCAGGCTGACATAGTCCTCCACACAGCCACCCAGGCTGACACAGTCCTCCACACAGCCACCCAGGCTGACACAGTCCTCCACACAGCCACCCAGGCTGACACAGTCCTCCACACAGCCACCCAGGCTGACACAGTCCTCCACACAGCCACCCAGGCTGACACAGTCCTCCACACAGCCACCCAGGCTGACACAGTCCTCCACACAGCCACCCAGGCTGACACAGTCCTGCACACAGCCACCCAGGCTGACACAGTCCTCCACACAGCCACCCAGGCTGACACAGTCCTCCACACAGCCACCCAGGCTGACACAGTCCTCCACACAGCCACCCAAGCTGACACAGTCCTCCACACAGCCACCCAAGCTGACACAGTCCTCCACACAGCCACCCAGGCTGACACAGTCCTCCACACAGCCACCCAGGCTGACACTGTCCTCCACACAGCCACCCAGGCTGACACAGTTCTCCACACAGCCACCCAGGCTGACAAAGTCCTCCACACAGCCACCCAGGCTGACACAGTCCTCCACACAGCCACCCAGGCTGACACAGTCCTCCACACAGCCACCCAGGCTGACACAGTCCTCCACACAGCCACCCAGGCTGACACAGCTCTGGTGTGTACATGACTAAAACTTCCGTCGTTTCCTGAAGCTCTGGCTATACGACATTTTCCCAGGGGCTCCGAGCAAGAGAATTTTTAACAGGTGTTACAAGGAAAGGTGCAGGTTGCCAGGTGCTAGTGTGTTATGCTACACATGTGCTAGTGTGTTATGCTACACATGTGCTAGTGTGTTATGCTACACATGTGCTAGTGTGTTATGCTACACAGGTGCTAGTGTTTTATGCTACATAGGTGCTAGTGTGTTATGCTACACATGTGCTAGTGTGTTATGCTACATAGGTGCTAGTGTGTTATGCTACACAGGTGCTAGTGTGTTATGCTACACAGGTGCTAGTGTGTTACGCTACACATGTGCTAGTGTGTTATGCTACACAGGTGCTAGTGTGTTATGCTACACAGGTGCTAGTGTTATGCTACACAGGTGCTAATGTGTTATACTACACAGGTGCTAGTGTGTTATGCTACACAGGTGCTAGTGTGTTATGCTACACAGGTGCTAGTGTTATGCTACACAGGTGCTAATGTGTTATACTACACAGGTGCTAGTGTGTTATGCTACACAGGTGCTAGTGTGTTATGCTACACAGGTGCTAGTGTTATGCTACACAGGTGCTAGTGTGTTATGCTACACAGGTGCTAGTGTGTTATGCTACACAGGTGCTAGTGTGTTATGCTACACAGGTGCTAGTGTGTTATGCTACACAGGTGTTAGTGTGTTATGCTACACAGGTGCTAGTGTGTTATGCTACGCAGGTGCTAGTGTTATGCTACACAGGTGCTAGTA
This sequence comes from Cherax quadricarinatus, assembly GCF_038502225.1. NCBI lineage: Eukaryota > Metazoa > Arthropoda > Malacostraca > Decapoda > Parastacidae > Cherax > Cherax quadricarinatus. The sequence goes on along the minus strand of NC_091331.1, from coordinate 7,862,613 downwards.
TGTTATACTACACAGGTGCTAGTGTGTCATACTACACAGGTGCTAGTGTTATGCTACACAGGTGTTAGTGTGTTATGCTACACAGGTGCTAGTGTGTTATGCTACGCAGGTGCTAGTGTTATGCTACACAGGTGCTAGTGTGTTATACTACACAGGTGCTAGTGTGTTATGCTACACAGGTGCTAGTGTGTTATGCTACACAGGTGCTAGTGTGTTATGCTACGCAGGTGCTAGTGTTATGCTACACAGGTGCTAGTGTGTTATACTACACAGGTGCTAGTGTGTTATGCTACACAGGTGCTAGTGTTATGCTACACAGGTGCTAGTGTGTTATGCTACACAGGTGCTAGTGTGTTATGCTACACAGGTGCTAGTGTGTTATACTACACAGGTGCTAGTGTGTTATGCTACACAGGTGCTAGTGTTATGCTACACAGGTGCTAGTGTGTTATGCTACACAGGTGCTAGTGTGTTATGCTACACAGGTGCTAGTGTGTTATGCTACACAGGTGCTAGTGTGTTATACTACACAGGTGCTAGTGTGTTATGCTACACAGGTGCTAGTGTTATGCTACACAGGTGCTAGTGTGTTATGCTACACAGGTGCTAGTCTCAGTAGTAGTAACCAGTTACCAGTCTCAGTAGTAACCAGTTACCAGTAACCGTCCGTTGAATCACGACCAACCGTCTTGAGTCACGGACTTCATATTGTGCTGACCTCAGCAGTATTCAAAGACCCACTACGGGGTACTGGGCAGCCCGGCTAGTTAGTATATCGAGTGGTAGCAAGGAGATAGGTAACGGCTGGCAGGTCTCTCTTCACATATCGCCAATATACGTATAACAGCCTACGTGAGTATTTCTACCCTAATCCACGCATCGAACTCTCACATGATAAATGGTGTGCAGCGGTGTGGAGCGTGGATTTACGTTTTTAAGGGTAATTCAAGGCGTTTGAAGGCTGTATGTGTGAGTAGCGCCAGGGTCAAAGGTGAGTCTCCAACCACCAGCTCTACCCTCGCTCACCACCCCGAGCCAGCAGCCTACTCCCCTCAAACCTATTGCCTGCAAGCCTGTTGCAGCCGTTTCAAGCTTCCTGGCTTAGTTCGTGTGCTAATTGCTTCAATCTCCGAGGGGTTGACCCGGATTTTGCAATTAAGCCAGTCAGTAAGCCAGACTGTGGAAGTGAACGCCAGTCAGCCTATCATCCAGCCTGTCTCCTGTCATCCAACTGCTCCTCCGTGCTTTGTGCATCGTTATACGTCTTCCAGTCATCCATTCTCGTGGGGTAAGCCAGTCAGCCAACCCAGCTTCTAACCCAGCTGAGAGAGAGAAGTAAGCCACGCAGTAAGAAGTAAGCCAAGCTCCTCTGAGGTATTGTTTATATCGCTTTGTGCTTCCTGTTGGATGCTAAGAGTGGTTTTTACCATTCCTGTGGCATAGAGTGGGTTATTAAGCCACCGTGGGTGAGTGGGGTGCGCGGCAGCCCCCCAGCGTCCCCCCCCACCACTCTCTCTCCCACCACCCGGGGTGCGCGGCAGTACCCCAGCGAGAGTCACACCCCCACTCTCTCCCACCAGCCATCCACCCATATACCTGTGGTTGTTTGCACCCTTGTACCGGGTCCTAGTACTGTTTTGGCTCACATAATTGGTCAAGAGATTGTAGCTGGTGCCAACGAGATAAAGCCAGTTATGTGAGTTCGCCTAGAACGCACATTTCTTCACGACAACAGTGTGTGGGTGTGGGAGGAAACACCGCCCGCCCACAGGACAATATCTTCACCTCATCACCCCGTCACCGCCCGTCTACTACTCTCCACTTCAGTGATAATTTTGAGACATTTTCTTGCATTTAAAGACATTTGCGTGTGTGAGACATTTATAGTAAATTTCTTGTGTACTCTAAACCTTGTGTTTTCAGTGTAAACGCAGTATATTCTTTGACTCATTATTTTTCCAATATTTTTCAGTGTTTTCACTTATCTTATATTTTTCTCCTGTGTTTTTTTTCTTATGCTACTCCTGTCTGTAGTAAGTATTATTGTGTCGTGTACCAGTCAGTCACTCTGTGTGAAGTGATTCATTTTTTTTTATTGTATTGTCATTGTATTTCATGCAGTGCTAATTACCCCAGTATACCAAATTATCAATTTATTTCTATGTGTGTCTTTTTTTCGTATGCCAGCAGTGTCTCATTCCTCTAATTTTTCGCAGACTGTGTACCATTATTTTTGCCAGCAAAATTTTTGTCGTATCAGTCACAGCAAGATTTTTGTTGTATCAGTCACAGCAGGATTTTGTTGTAAGAATATTAATTTAAGAAGTGTGCTCCGTCATTGTAAGTGTTATAGTACCTGTTTTGTTCCTGTGTTTTTATTCATATTTTTATATTCTTGAACAAATTCACTCTTGATGTAATTTCAATTACTTTTAACGTAAAGTGTTTCCTTACTCTGTTGAGTAAATTGTTTTGTCTAATTTACAATTAAGAGTTAAAGTGTTCAATCAGTTTATTTTTTTTTTGATCTTCATAATTTTAATTCATTATTTTACCTGAGTTTTCCCAGTGACACTTTATTACTGCAGTGATTATTTCTATACTTTATTTTGTTGCACTTGTTCTGAAGTGAATTATTTTGTTGAACTGTTCTGCAGTGAATTCTTTTCTTTTATTGATATTTTGTGCATTTTATTTTAATTTTGTCTATGCATTCTTAGAAAATACTTAAATTTCCCAGTTAACAATTTAATAATTTTATTTGATACTTTCACATTGATTTAAAATTTTAATTAATTAATTTCTTTATTAGCAAGAGTAAAGACAGCTCATTTTGCATTTAATTCAGTCTCCAGTAATATTTTTACTTGTATATTTCAATGTAAATTTTTTATTTTTGTCAATAGTCCTTAAAATTGAGTTTTCTTTCTTCTTGCAGTGTATTTAAATATTATTCTGCAGAATTAGTTGTATATCTTTTCATTTCAATTCTAGAATTTTATATCATTTTTATTGTTCATTATTTTTGCCTTAATTGTTCTCGTGTTACTTTGCCATTATGTCTCACATACCGTCAAGTGATACTTTAGTGAATGTCGACACTCAGACCTCTCAGGCTACTACTGCTGGTCCTGTCATCAGTCCTCACAGTTCCTTACCGACTGACAGACCGACTCAGACACCGAGATATTATAGTTATACTCGTGATTCCCTTGATGCGTTACCTTTATTCAATGGCCATGTACATAGTCTTGAAGCATGGTTTGCAGCCATTCGTTCTCGTGCTAGTGCCCTAGGTGAAGGTCCTCCTTCAGAGGAAAGCCTTATCAGAATTGCTAAAGAAGCTCTTTATCGATCTCCTGCTGCTGTTCACGTTGTTGATCTCCTTGATATGCGAGACTTCAGGAATCTTACTAGGTGGTCACAATATGAGGAACTGATTCGTTCTTTCCTTGTCCCAGTAAAAACAGCTGATCCATATGTCGTTCTTAGAGAACTAGTGAATGCTACACCCATGAGTACTGAATCGTTGAGTGCATTTGCTGTTAGATTAGATAAACTTTTATCATCATTTATCAATGCTGTCCAATCATCATCTTTTCTCTCTGAAGAGGCTAAACCATTTACAGAATCAATTGCTAAAATAGCAGCTTTTGGAGCAATTAAAGAACTAATGCCGCCTGCTTCTGTGTGTGCTTATGAGGCCGATCCTCCAACTGTAACGATGGAACCACTTACAGCCTTAAATCATGTACGTTCCTTGTGCCCCCAGGGTACTTTCCCTTGTATTAAAAGTAATGTCACAAATATGCCTCAGTCTGCACCACCTCTTGTTTGCGCCACAGAGACAAATCGTAGTCGTCAACCATCTCAGAGATCATCAAGAACCAGTGTACAGAGTCGTTATACACCTCGTAGTATTCATAGTACATTCAGTAACCATAGTCGGCGGAATTGTTACAACTGTGGTTTCCGTGGACATATTGCAATTAATTGTCCTGATAGTTACCCTAAGAGACGTCGTACTGATGATGAGTACTCAGATCTTCCTTACTGTACTTATCATAGAATACATGGACATGACACATCTGAGTGTAATGCTCTCTATAACCTTCAGTACTCTAGATCTTTCCGTGGTCGGTCCAACCGCAGAACCCGTCGAGGTAACAGATCTCGTGGTTTTCAAAATAACCAGAACCAGGCTCATTCATTCAATTCTCAAACTAACCAGAACCAGGCTCGTTCTTCCAATTCGGGGGAATTCGAGCGCCCCAGTCAAACCGCCCCATGGTGACAGTAGGTGATAATGAGTACACCATCCCCGTTCACAACTCCTTTGAAGCCTTAAGCAGTCTCGAGAATGACAACCCTGCCGAGGTTGTTGCTTCACATGTCTCTGACACAGATGATTTTGGGGATGGAGTAGAACAAGTCTTTTCTGATGACAATCCACCTTTTTGTTTGCACATAACTTCAAATGCAACCATAGGCCCTATAGTGCAAGCATCTGTTTATAATGCGCCCGTTCAATTGTTCATGGACTCTGGTGCGCAAATCAATATTATTAGGTCTAGTTTGTTTAAGGATAAGAAGTTACGACATGTCCTTCTCGTAGAACCGACTCCTGTGTCCTCCCTTAGTGGAGTATCTGGTTCTCACCTGCGTGTCCGAGGTACGACTGCCCTAACCTTTTCTATCCAAGGTAGAGACTTCACTGTTTCCTTCCTTGTTGTCGACCAGATTACTTTCCCTGGTGACCTTCTACTGGGATTTGCTTCTATGCGAGACTTACGCATTGTGCTCGACCCTTATCGATGGCATGCACAAATTGACGACTTGATCGTTCCATTCTGGGGTTACCAGCTTGGATCCGAAATCTGTTATACTGCTGCAGAGTATGATGTACGGATTAAGTCCTTACAAGCTAATGCATTCTCCAGTAGCGTACCCAAGCGGTCAAGCACTGGTAATTCTGTCACTCCCATCAGTGTTCCACCTATACCTTCAGAATTGCAGGATAGTCCAATGCCTCAAGTGTCCGAGGACGCTCAGATTGCCTTGAGTGCTCAACCTATCCTTGCAATGCCTGCTAGTTCGAGTAGTAGTTTCTCCACAGGGGACGCCTTGTCGGAAAACAATTACTTGCAACTAGTAATGCCATCTCTTGTTGACGTCACATGCCGTCTGCAGAAAGACGTTTCTGTTGCGGCTAGTGCTCTCACTAGAGTGTCTGTAGTTGTTCCTAGTGTTCCTGATGGTGATAACGTCCTAGTTGACAGTGATTCCTGCAAAGTAAAAGGTCTATTTGTTGAACCATCCTTACATGTTGTAAGAGATAGTAAGATCCATTTCTACCTGGCCAACACTTCTGGTCACAGTGTTCGCCTTAGAGCAAATACCAATCTTGTTGACCTTGTTCACTATCCTTACCCTGTTCAGGTAGAGGATGAGTTGTCACCTGACCAGTGGGTCGGTGCTATTTCTGCCGGGGAGACCACATCCACTTCACTGGATCAATCTATTCCACCAGTTGAAGAGAAAGATTTAGCTCCCACTGACTTCCCAGATGAAGTCAAGCGTTTGTTGACTCTGTTGAACAAACGTCGTAAAGCCATTGCTTTACCAGGTGAGAAGATGGGTATAACGAACTTATTGTCCCATCGTATTCCACTTGAACCTGGTACTAGACCTATCTACATACCTGCGTACAGAATGCCTCATTCACAAGTTGCTGTCGCAGAAGAATTGATCAATCAAATGCTTGATGATGGAGTTATTGCACCTAGCAATTCCCCTTGGAATGCACCATTGATACTAGTACCTAAGAAGGATGGTACTTGGCGTCCAGTAATTGACTTTAGGAAGTTAAACGCAAAAACCATTCCAGATCGCTTTCCACTCCCTGTACTGGGTGATCTTTTACGTAATATTGGAGATAACAAAGTCTTTTCAACCCTAGATTTGTTACAAGGGTTTTGGCAAGTCCCTCTTCACGAGGACAGCCAAGAACTAACTGCATTCTCCACTCCTACAGGTCATTATCACTACCTCCGAATGGCATTTGGATTACGATCTTCCCCTATCACGTTCTCAAGGCTCATGACTAATATCTTTAGAGGTCTCATAGGTAATGCACTTATGGTGTACTTAGATGACGTAATCGTCATGTCTAAAGACGTGGATACACACTTGAAAAGACTTGATGTAGTACTTGGTAAGCTTGAAGAAGCCAATTTAAAGATCAAACTGTCAAAATGTCAATTTTTCAGATCAGAAATTAAGTTTCTTGGTCACGTAGTCACTCCTAGAGGGGTTACGACTGACCAAAGTAAAGTAACTGCAGTACTAAATTTTCCAACTCCCAAAACTGCTGATGCCGTAAGATCCTTTGTGGGCTTAGCAGGTTTTTATAGAGCTTTCATTGCCAATTTTTCTTCCATAGCTGCTCCTCTAACTGAGTTGCTTAAGAAAGATGCTCCTTTTGTTTGGACCTTCCGTCAAGAAAGAGCATTCCAAACTCTAAAAGAAAAGCTAACTTCTGCTCCAATTTTGAAATTTCCAGATTTTTCTAAGCCTTTCTATCTGACAACTGATGCTAGTTCAATTGGCATAGGTGCCGTACTAGCTCAGAAGACCGATGGCAAGTACAACGCAGTTGCATTTGCTAGCCGAGTCCTTACAAAGGCTGAACGTAATTATACAGTAACTGAGCAAGAAGCTTTAGCAATAGTATGGTCCTTAAAGCACTTCCGAGACATTATTTATCAGTACTCTGTTCATGTCTTGACAGATCATGCTCCACTGATACCCTTATTCCAGAACAAACAACCTACTGGAAGGTTAGCTAGATGGACCTTGACTATCCAAGAGTTCAATCCCACCTTTGAGCATTTACCTGGCAAGTCAAATGTAGTCGCAGATGCCTTATCGCGACATGTTAGTGTAGTAACTGCAGACCCTCCATTTAGTGCTGAAGATGTAAAGAATGCTCAACGAACAGATCCCATGTGGTCTGGTGTGATTCGATTCCTGCTCCAGGAAGATCTTATTCTGACTGTGAAGCCACCAGCACCCATCAGTGACTTTCTCATGAACCAAGAATTACTGTATCGAACAGCCGAGTTGGGTACTCCTAGCAGAAGAGTATACCAGTTAGTAATTCCACAGTCACTAGTGAATGTAGCCTTACAGCTAGTTCACGATGTACCAGGTGTTGCACACCCTGGTATGGATCGTTCAGTAAAACAAGCCAGATTGAAATACTTTTGGCCTCGTATGGCAACTGATATTTCTGAGTATGTTAGGAAATGTAGTGTCTGCATGCAACATAAAGGCAATGCTAATGGTCCTAATCCAATCCAAGTGTATCCAACTACAAGCGAACCTTGGGAAAGAGTTGCGCTAGATTTGTTAACTAATTTCCAATGTTCCCTCCAAGGTAACAAACATCTGTGTGTTATGGTAGACCATTTCACCAGATATTGCGAGTTAGTTCCTATTGCAGATAAGACTGCCGAGACAGTAGCTAAAGCGTTTAAAGAACGCATTATCTGCAGGCATACCACCCCTAAGTCCCTAGTAACAGATAATGGAGGTGAATTCTGTAATGAAATTCTTGAAAATTTGTGTACCTTGTACAAGATCTCTAAGTCCACCATTGTTCCTCATCATCCTGCCAGCAATGGGTTAGCGGAACGAACCAATAAGAAAGTACTTGATGTCTTGAGAGCCACTATCAATCCCAATAGTGAAACTTGGGATGAAGTTATACCTGATGTGCAGTGTGCTATAAATTCTGCTTACAATGTTTCTATTGGTGACACTCCACATTATGCACTGTACGGTGTAGATAAACGTTTGCCTTATGAGTTGTTATATTCTAATCCGAAACCAAATTACAACCCTGATGATTTCGTAGCAACTCGTACCAGCTTAGCTCAAAGTGTTTTTAGAAGAATCCGTGAAACACTTCATAAATCAACAGCTGAATTCACAAGAGTCGCAAATACTCGAGTAAAGCCATCCAAAATCAAAGTAGGTTCGAGAGTTATGCTGACTAATTTTAACAAAACGTCTGCAATGCCAAAGCTTGATCAAAGGTTTGTTGGTCCTTATCGAGTAGTTGAACATATCACTGGTAATAAGTATAAGGTTAGAGAGATTAGTACTGGTCAGTATAAAGAATCGCATTTGGATCATATGAAGTTAGTATGTGATGATAATGATGTTCCAACCCAGACTAATGTGACAGACACTGACAATCCTCCTGATCCTGTACTCTCTTCCTCTGATACTCAGTCAGACGATCAACCTGAATGTCGTTATTCCCTACGTACACGACAGGTATTGAGAAATCCTCAAGTATCATTTGTAACTTCCAATTCAGAATTGCCTCAAATACAGCATGAGTTAGCCAATGCTACAGAGTTTGATCCTCCCAGAGATGACACCCATTCTGCATATGTCAATCACACCCTAGCAGAGTTGGGGTTAAATGTAAATAACCTGTATAGATGATTACAGTATCAACTTATCAGTATTCAAGAATTTTTTTTTTGTGTTCATGTTCTCTCCGCATTCTGAGAGTTAACAGTCTAGATTTGCGTGCACCGAATCTGCCTTTCTGTTAAACACTCTTTCTTTGTATATATTCCTTCCTCAGAATCCGTAGATCACACGAATACAGATCGATCGATCAAAATTTTTTTTTTTATCACTTGTATTCTCAACGTAGAGTTCGTTGTTCAATTGTTGAGTTTTAAGTTGTACTATCGTATACCTTGTATTGCATTACAGTTTCAGTTACGTAAGCTTTCATTCCATTGTTCTACTTATGTATTTTTAATGTTTAATGTTGTGTACTTTGACATTGTATAGAATCAGCCCAAGCCGTATACCTACCATCTCTAGTTGTATTAGTTGTATGTCGGGACGACATACGTTAGCGTCGCCGAGCTCTCAGTAGTAGTAACCAGTTACCAGTCTCAGTAGTAACCAGTTACCAGTAACCGTCCGTTGAATCACGACCAACCGTCTTGAGTCACGGACTTCATATTGTGCTGACCTCAGCAGTATTCAAAGACCCACTACGGGGTACTGGGCAGCCCGGCTAGTTAGTATATCGAGTGGTAGCAAGGAGATAGGTAACGGCTGGCAGGTCTCTCTTCACATATCGCCAATATACGTATAACAGCCTACGTGAGTATTTCTACCCTAATCCACGCATCGAACTCTCACATGATAAATCTAGTGTGTTATGCTATACAGGTGCTAGTGTGTTATGCTACACAGGTGTTAGTGTGTTATGCTACACAGGTGCTAGTGTGTTATGCTACACAGGTGTTAGTGTGTTATGCTACACAGGTGTTAGTGTGTTATGCTACACAGGTGCTAGTGTTATGCTACACAGGTGCTAGTATGTTATACTACACAGGTGCTAGTGTGTTATACTACACAGGTGCTAGTGTGTTATGCTACACAGGTGCTAGTGTGTTATGCTACGCAGGTGCTAGTGTTATGCTACACAGGTGCTAGTGTGTTATACTACACAGGTGCTAGTGTGTTATGCTACGCAGGTGCTTTTGTTATGCTACACAGGTGCTAGTATGTTATACTACACAGGTGCTAGTGTGTTATACTACACAGGTGCTAGTGTGTTATGCTACACAGGTGCTAGTGTTATGCTACACAGGTGCTAGTATGTTATACTACACAGGTGCTAGTGTGTTATACTACACAGGTGCTAGTGTTATGCTACACAGGTGCTAGTGTGTTATGCTACACAGGTGCTAGTGTGTTATGCTACACAGGTGTTAGTGTGTTATGCTACACAGGTGCTAGTGTGTTATGCTATGCAGGTGCTAGTGTGTTATGCTACACAGGTGCTAGTGTGTTATGCTACACAGGTGCTAGTGTGTTATGCTACACAGGTGCTAGTGTGTTATGCTACACAGGTGCTAGTGTGTTATGCTACACAGGTGCTAGTGTGTTATGCTACATAGGTGCTAGTGTGTTATGCTACACAGGTGCTAGTGTGTTATGCTACGCAGGTGTTAGAGTGTGCTGTGCTTCACACATGATGTAGTCTGAGAGGTATATCAGAGGTGCATCACATGTGCTTCATTAAGTACAACAGCGCGTACATGATTTAACACATCACTGGTGTGGCAGTACAACGCTACGGCAGCGAAAGGCTTGTCGATCAAGCTGTCAGTAATGGAGTGTGGCTTGGGGGAATGGTTTCCAGGGGAGGGGGGTCATTGCCCCCGCGGCACGGTCCCAGACCAGGCCTCCAGGTGGCTCGTCTGATCAACCAGGCTGATGATCAGACACTGACAAGAATGACACGACAGAAAGCCACGTTCGAGGGGGAACTTGTACCGCCGGTAGATTATTACTTTCAGAATTGGGGAAAAAGCTGACTTTCCAGCGTTAGATTAGTCAACTATCTCTCTCTCTCTCTCTCTCTCTCTCTCTCTCTTTTACACAGGGTTTGACAAGGTTAAGGATCCCTAACTTTATTGGCAAGCTAAGAGCTGTTACCTACATCAGCTCATTTGAAAGCATTTTTATTGTTATGAGACATACAAGTAGGGAACAGGATGAAGTTGGAGCCATCTGTGGGCCAGCATTTTCATTTGATCAACTGACTTTATCTCGTTGACATCATTATGCTGTACAAATGTGTTCCATACTCGAGTCATCCTGGGTGTATATGATCTCAGATGGAGTGATGTTCTGGAGAAGGGTACAGCCAGAGTGAAGTTGCTGCTTTCTGCCCGTCTTGTGGCATAAAAGCTTGTTTCACGCTGTCCTCGAAGTGCATCCAAGTGTGGTACTTTGACAATATTGGCCTTGTACATAACAGTAAGGCCACCCACATCCCTCCTGTGTTGAAGGCTCTGCTGAAATGACAGATCTATTCAGGATGGGTCCAGGCGAGAGATGAGACGTCTTGCTCTGTTCTCTACTCTGTCAAGCAGTCGCAGATGAGAGGAGGGGGGGCAGGTAAACCAAAAAAGTGGAGCATACTCAAGGTGTGAGCGTTCTTGTGCCTCGTACAGGATCTTGCAACCCCTACTGTCAAGCAGATGCGAGATACGCCGAAGTGCTGTAAGCTTCCTGGCTGCCTTGTTTGCAAGATTTACAACATGGTTCTTCATGGTTAGTTTGGAGTCAAATTTCACCCCAAGGATATCAACTTCTCCAGGTTCCAACACGCTCCCATTCATCCTTACTACTGCACCAGCATTACCATCATGGTGCCTAGAGACCATCATCATTTGCGTTTTCTCAGGTGCAAATGTTACTTGCCATCTATTTCCCCAAGCTGATATAGCACTTAGCTGGTGATTGATGTAGCTTAGAGCAGCTGGAATTTCTTCTCTTGGATAAGTGAATGTCAGTGTACAGTCGTCTGCATATGCGTGGGATTCTGGGATGAGATGAAGAAGGTCGTTAAAGTAGACATTCCATAACAATGGTCCCAGCACGCTTCCTTGTGGAACACTTGCCTCAATAGGATGTCTTGCTGATTCCGTTCTCTCTCTCTCTCTCTCTCTCTCTCTCTCTCTCTCTCTCTCTCTCTCTCTCTCTCTCTCTCTCTCTCTCTCTCTCTCTCTCTCTTTGTCTCTCTGTCTCTGAGTGGGTAAGCTCATAATGAAGTCAGAACAAGTTAGAATTCACACGAGGACAAAGTTCAAGAAAAAATTAATTGCATTGTTCACTTTATGACCTTCAGGGAAGAACCGAGATGCTGGGAAATTTTAAGTTAATTATTATGCTAAGTAGCTTTTGAGCTAGAGAGAGAGAGAGAGAGAGAGAGAGAGAGAGAGAGAGAGAGAGAGAGAGAGAGAGAGAGAGAGAGAGAGAGAGAGAGAGAGAGAGAGAGAGAGAGAATCACACAGTAACAAGCGCCTTACATTTTTTTAACGTTTTCAATGAAACAAAAACACGTATTCATTTATTTACAAATATCCTTGTCTGAGTTTCTCTTTTCAGTAAGGTCACCTATTGAAAAATAAACACTGGCAATATAATCCTGACATCCCAGTTATTAATCATTCTAGATGACCTGAGTAGAATAAATCATGTTATCACGTAGTTACTGGAGACATGGTCATCTAGCAAGTAGATCGATTAAACTGGAATAAATCCACTGGAAAAAATACATCTGGAAAATACTGGAGGGACTGGTTCCAAACCTAAACACTGAAATCACCCCACATGACAACAAGAGAGGTAGACTGTGCAAAATACCTCCACTAAAAGGCATACGGGAAATTACCAACAAACCTCTGGCGGTCTTCATGAAGAAACTGGACAAGTTCTTGAATTTAGTTCGCGACCAACTTGCGGCTAGCGGTAACAACCAGTTGATCAGGTCTTGATTCTGCAGGAAACCTGGTTTGGGACCGGGCCACGGGGGCGTTGACTCCAGGAAACGTCCTTCGGGTATTCTTCAGGCATCCCGGCGAACTATTTTCCAAGCGTACGTAATGTAAGACAGAACCTAGTGAGGTGCTAAGTAATCTGTTCAATATATCACTGCAAAACGGGTATCATTCCGGAGATGTGGAAGATAACAAACCTGATCCCGATCTACAAAACACTGTACCAAAATCTCTTCTATCGAATTACCGTCCAATAACCTTGACCTTAGTAATGGGCAAATTATTACGATCAGTAATAGGCAATGTACCCACAAGCTACCTTGATGAGCATACTCCGAGTAACACGGATCCACAAGAGGGTATCATTCTTGCCCAACAAACCTACTGACGTTCCTCCAGTGAGTTAACTGAGGCAGCGGATCATGACAAAGACGGGGGAGGAAGCAAGCGTTTCCCTCACAGTTTCAAACATTTGCCCGCTAATCATTCTCAGCTGTCGAGCTGAGGAGGGGCAGAAGAACTCTCGAAACCAGTCACAGGCAATGGTCTGGTATGCAGCATGACAAATCGTTCATTCTCACTATATAGTCTTTTCTGCAGTAAGTACTTTCTCTCGTCATTATTATTAACTTTATGTGTATATCTGTTAATGAATAATGATCTTTCAGTTCCTTTTGTCAGACTAGGTTTGTCCAGTGTGTATGATTCTGTGTAGATCTTTATTAAGTCATGCCATGTGACCTGATGAAGCTCTACACTGAGCGAAACTGTCCCAATGAAAGCTTAGTCTGCAACTTGTATATTTTCTTGGTTACTCGGCAGTACGCAATTTGGAGAGAGAAAGAGATAATGAGTGCGTCTGTGTGCGCGCGTGTGTGTGTGTACTCACCTATTTGTGGTTGCAGGAGTCTAGCTCCTGATTGCTGCTAGGTCCATTCTCTCCCTTCTCCATGAGCTTTATAGAACCTCTTCTTTAAGATGTGTGTGTGTACTCACCTAATTGTGGTTGCAGAGGTCGAGACTCAGCTCCTGGCCCCGCCTCTTCACCGAGTGTTACTAGGTCCTCTCTCTATCTCTCTGCTCCATGAGCTTCATCATACCTCATCTTAAAGCTATGTATGTTTCCTGCCTCATTACCTCACTTGCTAGTCTATTCCACTTCCTGACTACTCTATGACTGAAGAAATAGCTTCTGCACTAATCTCATCAAAGGCCTTCTTGCAGTCCAAGAAGATGCAATCAACCCACCCCTCTCTCTCTTGTCTTACTTCTGTTATTTTATCATAAAACTCAGAAGGTTTGTGACACAGGACGTGAATCCGTGCTGGTTGGCATTTATATCCAGGTGCTCCACCACTCTCCTCCTGATAATCTTCTCCATAATTTTGCATACTATACACGTCAATGACACAGGTCTATAGTTTAGTGCCTCTTTTCTGTCTCCTTTTTTAAAAATGGGAACTACATTTGCTGTCTTGTGTGTGTGTGTGTATGTGTGTGTGTGTGTGTGTGTGTGTGTGTGTGTGTGTGTGTGTGTGTGTGTGTGTGTGTGTGTGTGTGTGTGTGTGTGTGTGTGTGTGTGTGTGTCATGCATGTGTGTGATGCGTCTGTGTGTGTGTGTGTGTGTGTGTGTGTGTGTGTCGGGAAAGCGACGCATGTCGATCGTTGCCGGGTGGTTGACCGACGCACCCACAACCCTCGCCACCGCCACCATGACCACCAATACAACATCCTCCTCCACTTCCTTCACCACTACTCCACCAACCACTATCACCAGTATAACCCCCACCGGCGTCGCCGCCGCCACCATCGCTACCACCAACACCATCAATAGCAACTAAATAAAAAAAAGTCGAATCATTCAATAACGCGAAATTTCAATTCGATTATCTCGGGAGAACGTCAGAAGATTTCACATACAAGGATCACAACAACAATGTTACCATCTGTACCGCAAGAAAAATAATAGGCTGGATAACTAGAACTTTCAAGACAAGAGACGCTGAGCCAAGGATGATACTTTTCAATTAACACCATCACAACAGCAACACGTCCTTACCAACAACACCATCACAACAGCAACACGTCCTCACCAACAACACCATCACAACAGCAACACGTCCTCACCAACAACACCATCACAACAGCAACACGTCCTCACCAACAACACCATCACAACAGCAACACGTCCTCACCAACACCACCATCACAACAGCAACACATCCTCACCAACAACACCATCACAACAGCAACACATCCTCACCAACACCACCATCACAACAGCAACACGTCCTCACCAACAACACCATCACAACAGCAACACGTCCTCACCAACACCACCATCACAACAGCAACACATCACCAACACCACCATCACAACAGCAACACGTCCTCACCAACACCACCATCACAACAGCAACACGTCCTCACCAACAACACCATCACAACAGCAACACGTCCTTACCAACACCACCATCACAACAGCAACACATCACCAACACCACCATCACAACAGCAACACGTCCTCACCAACAACACCATCACAACAGCAACACGTCCTTACCAACAACACCATTACAACAGCAACACGTCCTCACCAACAACACCATCACAACAGCAACACGTCCTCACCAACAACACCATCACAACAGCAACACGTCCTCACCAACAACACCATCACAACAGCAACACATCCTCACCAACAACACCATCACAACAGCAACACGTCCTCACCAACAACACCATCACAACAGCAACACATCCTCACCAACAACACCATCACAACAGCAACACGTCCTCACCAACAACACCATCACAACAGCAACACATCCTCACCAACAACACCATCACAACAGCAACACATCCTCACCAACAACACCATCACAACAGCAACACATCCTCACCAACAACACCATCACAACAGCAACACATCCTCACCAACAACACCATCACAACAGCAACACATCCTCACCAACAACACCATCACAACAGCAACACGTCCTCACCAACAACACCATCACAACAGCAACACGTCCTCACCAACAACACCATCACAACAGCAACACGTCCTCACCAACAACACCATCACAACAGCAACACGTCCTCACCAACAACACCATCACAACAGCAACACGTCCTCACCAACAACACCATCACAACAGCAACACATCCTCACCAACAACAACATCACAACAGCAACACGTCCTCACCAACAACACCATCACAACAGCAACACATCCTCACCAACAACACCATCACAACAGCAACACATCCTCACCAACACCACCATCACAACAGCAACACATCCTCACCAACAACACCATCACAACAGCAACACGTCCTCACCAACACCACCATCACAACAGCAACACATCCTCACCAACAACAACATCACAACAGCAACACGTCCTCACCAACAACACCATCACAACAGCAACACGTCCTCACCAACAACACCATCACAACAGCAACACATCCTCACCAACAACACCATCACAACAGCAACACATCCTCACCAACAACACCATCACAACAGCAACACATCCTCACCAACAACACCATCACAACAGCAACACATCCTCACCAACAACACCATCACAACAGCAACACATCCTCACCAACAACACCATCACAACAGCAACACGTCCTCACCAACAACACCATCACAACAGCAACACGTCCTCACCAACAACACCATCACAACAGCAACACGTCCTCACCAACAACACCATCACAACAGCAACACGTCCTCACCAACAACACCATCACAACAGCAACACGTCCTCACCAACAACACCATCACAACAGCAACACGTCCTCACCAACACCATCACAACAGCAACACATCCTCACCAACAACAACATCACAACAGCAACACGTCCTCACCAACAACACCATCACAACAGCAACACGTCCTCACCAACAACACCATCGCAACAGCAACACATCCTCACCAACAACACCATCACAACAGCAACACATCCTCACCAACAACACCATCACAACAGCAACACATCCTCACCAACAACACCATCACAACAGCAACACATCCTCACCAACAACACCATCACAACAGCAACACGTCCTCACCAACAACACCATCACAACAGCAACACATCCTCACCAACAACACCATCACAACAGCAACACATCCTCACCAACAACACCATCACAACAGCAACACATCCTCACCAACAACACCATCACAACAGCAACACACCCTCACCTACAACACTACCACAACAGCAACACATCCTCACCAACAACACCATCACAACAGCAACACGTCCTCACCAACAACACCATCACAACAGCAACACATCCTCACCAACAACACCATCACAACAGCAACACATCCTCACCAACAACACCATCACAACAGCAACACATCCTCACCAACAACACCATCACAACAGCAACACATCCTCACCAACAACACCATCACAACAGCAACACATCCTCACCAACAACACCATCACAACAGCAACACATCCTCACCAACAACACCATCACAACAGCAACACATCCTCACCAACAACACCATCACAACAGCAACACATCCTCACCAACAACACCATCACAACAGCAACACATCCTCACCAACAACACCATCACAACAGCAACACATCCTCACCAACAACACCATCACAACAGCAACACATCCTCACCAACAACACCATCACAACAGCAACACATCCTCACCAACACCACCATCACAACAGCAACACATCCTCACCAACAACACCATCACAACAGCAACACATCCTCACCAACAACACCATCACAACAGCAACACATCCTCACCAACAACACCATCACAACAGCAACACATCCTCACCAACAACACCATCACAACAGCAACACATCCTCACCAACAACACCATCACAACAGCAACACATCCTCACCAACAACACCATCACAACAGCAACACATCCTCACCAACACCACCATCACAACAGCAACACATCCTCACCAACAACACCATCACAACAGCAACACATCCTCACCAACAACACCATCACAACAGCAACACATCCTCACCAACAACACCATCACAACAGCAACACATCCTCACCAACAACACCATCACAAGAGCAACACATCCTCACCAACAACACCATCACAACAGCAACACGTCCTCACCAACAACACCATCACAACAGCAACACATCCTCACCAACAACACCATCACAACAGCAACACATCCTCACCAACAACACCATCACAACAGCAACACATCCTCACCAACAACACCATCACAACAGCAACACATCATCACCAACACCACCATCACAACAGCAACACGTCCTCACCAACACCACCATCACAACAGCAACACGTCCTCACCAACAACACCATCACAACAGCAACACATCCTCACCAACACCACCATCACAACAGCAACACATCCTCACCAACAACACCATCACAACAGCAACACATCCTCACCAACACCACCATCACAACAGCAACACGTCCTCACCAACAACACCATCACAACAGCAACACATCCTCACCAACACCACCATCACAACAGCAACACATCCTCACCAACAACACCATCACAACAGCAACACATCCTTACCAACAACACCATCACAACAGCAACACATCCTCACCAACAACACCATCACAACAGCAACACATCATCACCAACAACACCATCACAACAGCAACACATCATCACCAACAACACCATCACAACAGCAACACATCATCACCAACAACACCATCAGAACAGCAACACATCATCACCAACAACACCATCACAACAGCAACACATCCTCACCAACAACACCATCACAACAGCAACACGTCCTCACCAACAACACCATCACAACAGCAACACATCCTCACCAACAACACCATCACAACAGCAACACGTCCTCACCAACAACACCATCACAACAGCAACACATCCTCACCAACAACACCATCACAACAGCAACACATCCTCACCAACAACACCATCACAACAGCAACACATCCTCACCAACAACACCATCACAACAGCAACACGTCCTCACCAACAACACCATCACAACAGCAACACGTCCTCACCAACAACACCATCACAACAGCAACACATCCTCACCAACAACACCATCACAACAGCAACACGTCCTCACCAACAACACCATCACAACAGCAACACATCCTCACCAACAACACCATCACAACAGCAACACATCCTCACCAACAACACCATCACAACAGCAACACATCATCACCAACACCACCATCACAACAGCAACACATCATCACCAACAACACCATCACAACAGCAACACATCCTCACCAACAACACCATCACAACAGCAACACATCCTCACCAACAACACCATCACAACAGCAACACATCCTCACCAACAACACCATCACAACAGCAACACATCATCACCAACACCACCATCACAACAGCAATACATCCTCACCAACAACACCATCACAACAGCAACACATCCTCACCAACAACACCATCACAACAGCAACACATCCTCACCAACAACACCATCACAACAGCAACACACGAGAGCTCTTCGTGTGTATCATAACTAGAGAATATAACAATAATACCGTATTATTCAGCACCTAAAAAATGACTCCTAGACAAACACTGAGTAAATAATTTGATATTTGGGGGTAAAGAAACCGTAAATATCTGAAGATTTATAAGGAGGAAAATAAAGGAAGAAAGAAATATGAGAAACTGGTAAATAAAGGAAAATATTGAAAATTCGGGGGGAATAAAAAAGGGGGAACTAATGAAAATATAAGATGAAGGAAACTGAAAGAAAATTTGAAAATGGGAGAGATAAAGGAAAGAAATGAGAAAGGTGAAGGGAAGGAAAAAATAAAGTGGGCAGGAAAATAAAGAGGAAGTATGTAACGAGTGAATAAAAAAGAGTATACTGAGAGAATATTTCACTGTGTAAACACAAGACATCGCTGGGCAGCACTGACAATGTCATTCCACTCTCCGCTTGTGTGTCGTCTTACAGCAGTCCGCCCTAACACAGGACGTGAAGAACGTGCGATGAAGAACGTGCGATGATGAACGTGCGGTGAAGAACGTGCGATGAAGAACGTGCGATGAAGAACGTGCGATGAAGAACGTGTGATGAACGTGCGATGAAGAACGTGCGATGAAGAACGTGCGATGAAGAACGTGCTATTAAGAACGTGCGATGAAGAACGTGCGATGAAGAACGTGCGATGAAGAACGTGTGATGAAGAACGTGTGATGAACGTGCGATGAAGAACGTACGATGAACGTGTTATGAAAAACGTGCGATGAACGTGTGACGAAGAACGTGTGATGAACGTGCGATGAAGAACGTGTGATGAAAAATGTGGGATGAAGAACGTATGATGAACGTACGATGAAGAACGTGCGATGCTGAACGCTCTTTAATATTGACGCCACCCTAGTGCCAGACGTCCCGCCCGAGTATATAATTTACTTATATATATCGTGCCGAATAGGTAAAATTAGTCAATTAGCAAGAACTCATTTAAAATTAAGTCCTTTCTAAAAAAAATTCTCTTATAGGTTTAGATATATATTTTTTTTATTTATGTTAATGCAAAAATTAATTAATACAACTAGAATAGCATGGCATTTCCTTGTCCTTTCCTTCACTGGATATCTAACCAGTAGTGATCACTATATCTGTTGCTGTCTGCCACAGTGCCAATGATAAACTCGACACCGTGTGCCCTTGCTCTGTCCGCCCTTAGTTTAAGCAGCAAGCGTAGGGACACCAACGCTCCGAGACTATATGTCCCAGAGCTTCGAGACGTAAACTGCCAGGTTATTTTATTTCGCTATTGTTGGTGAACTGTGAGTAAATATGGGATAATATACTTTAATCTAACCTGACTTGGAAATAAGAATTGTTAAACTTTTATGGAGGCTTAGCTCGTGCAGAAATCAACGAACTATTTAAAAGAGAGGTTGCATTTTTACAATGATGCCAGAATTCCCACCACCTGTATGACTTACGAATTAATAATAGTTTATTATCAGGCTGGTAAAAGGTCAGATGGGATACAACCTCGTGACCTAATACAGCGGTTAGGTAGGCAGTGTTGCGAGGGGCCAGGTGAGGCGGTGTTGCGGGCGGCCAGGTGGGGCGGTGTTGTGGGCGGCAGGGTGTTAATATTGCAGGCAGCTTGGCTGGGGAGAAGGGGGTGTTGTGGTCGGCGGGAAGGATAGGTGAGCTGCGGGTGAAGGGAAGGGAATGGGAGGGAGAGTTCCGCAGGCGGCAGGACGGGGATGAAGGCCATCACTGGAGTAACGAAGGAGCGACCTCCACCTACCCTCCCAAATTCCTATCCAGTACCTCCCCTGCCACACCACCTCACGGCACCTCTTGGAAGTTGAGGTTTTCCGCTTGCTGCAGTTTTAACACCCTTGTCGCAGTTTTAACACACTTGCTGCAGTGTTAACACACTTGTTGCAGTTTTAACACTGTCACTCACAAATGAGTGACAAAGTGTGAGAAGTTAAGTGTCGTGAAGCTAGTGGCGTCTTGAGACAGAGGAAAAGATCGAAGAGACAATATTTATCTCCGGCAATGACTTCAAGAAACTGAGATGAAGAACTTCTCCTCAGCATTAAAGAATCTACCCATGATATAAACCACGGAACGGATGGGGCTTGAACCCATGGCAAGTAAGTCCTAAATTTCATAGGCTATGGGGTCAAGTCCCACCCGTTTCATGATTTGTTTGCAGTCGTGTTATTACGAATTCGTGAGTTTACCTGTGATATATTTGCGACTGATATTGAATCTTTCAATCCTCGCAGCGAGGGCAGAAAGACTGCCTGCTCAACCAGGATGTTGGTGTTGGCAGCTCGCTGGCCTACAATCATCGCAGGCTGGTTGATATCCCACCTGGCCGAGGAACTGATCCACTTTCTGTTTAAAATCTCCTACACTTGTTTCGGCGATGTTTACGATATTGAACCATGCATCAGTGTTCTCTTATTGTGCTCGTGGTACCCCTGCTTATTACTGGGTCTATTTTACACTTCCTCATATATAAGAACATAAGAAATGAGGAACATTGTAGTAAGCCTGTTGGCCCATACTTGGCAGGTCCTTTACAAAACCAACCCATTAACAGAACATTTTACATATGCAAGATAGCACTTTACACTCCTTGTACATTGTTATGGTTGGGTATAGATCTGGGTCAAACCTTTCAAAATATCTTCCACGTATATATGTCAGTTATCATATAGGAAATGGTATGCAGTATATACATATAAGAGTTTCGTGTGCGCTGCAGGCTTCATCAGCCGATAGAGATATTTAATGTTGCTTAATGTCTTATCAATATTGTCAGGCGTGTAGATAAATGCTTCAGAGAACCCGACAAGTTAAAAAGTTAAACACAAGTGCAACAACTGGGTATTTGTATTACGGAAACATTTCGCCACACAAGTGACATGGCCTATGACTTCTGCACTTCACCTGCCTACAGCTGTATTCTTATTAAGACTGGTGGACTGATTATATTGACTCCAGGCTGAGGGACTAATTATCTCAAACTCCTTCTGATCTTAATCATTCTTCTTTGTATTGGATTGATGAAGCCAAAACGTTTCCATAACAAAGATATCCAAGTGTTGCACAAGTTTCTAATTTATCAAATTGTCAGGCGTCTCCTTCTTCGCTAGTCTCCAACAGTAACTTAAAGGAGGTAAGATACAAGATTTAAGTATCCACCATCACTCAGCCAACGTCCACAGCGACAGCCAATCAGCACCTTGCTTATCTTTACTTAGTTATGGCCATGCTCGCGCTGACTTACCCTATTAGGCCAATGAGCAATAACCTACATCCTTCTAGACAGCCAATTAGCGCTGCAACTAGACCGATGAGAAAGCCAATCACAAGCCTGTCGAGGCCTCTCTCTCCCTGAAGAACAACTCACAGGCCTGGCCATCTTAAATACTTAAGTCCTACCTCAAGACTAGTATCATCTGGGTGACAATATACATCAATATACGTAAAAACATAACACACTTAAACATCAAACAAGTTGCAGAAACATAATGTAAACATTATAACAAAAATACTAGATAATAAGAACACAACACAATACACACACACACACACACACACACACACACATACACACACACACACACACACACACACACACACACACACACACACACACACACACACACACACATACACAAAAACAGTCATAGAGTTGTCAGGAAGTAGAACAATCTGGAGGGTGATGTAGTAGAAGCAGAATTCATACATAGCTTTACGAAGAGATACGATAAAGCTCATGGAGCAGAAAGAGTGTGGACCTAGTAGCGACCAGCGAAAAGGCGGGGCCAGGAGCTGTGAATCAACCCCTACAACCATAAATTAATACAAATAGGTGAGTACACATACCCTTGCAACCAGATAGGCGAGTGAATACACACTAAACAAGATACAGAAACCTCACAAACATTATAACAAAATATACGAAATAAACACCACCACACACACACACAAACACACAGACAACACATAAACACCCTAACATGCAAAGAAAGGTAAATAAACATCGCATCACCTGACTGTTAAGGAATTTGATACGAGTGACGGTGAGAATGGCTGCCACGGTCCCTGACTATCATCTCGACCAGCTGATAGGCAGTGTGATAGCGGGGTGATGTTTTGGTAAGAGGCATCAGGCGGTAGTTTCTGGCAGGTGGGAGGTATTAGAGGATCCATCACCCGGACCATCTGTCTTCCCTTCTTCAAATCGTCCTCACATTTCGTCGTCCGTTTTCTGACGCATTTACGTGCGTTGGTTTCTAAACGATGGGAGATGCGCGATCTTTACGGGTTGCGAGAAACTGAAGTCGAGCTTCCTTTGTTGGTTGCTTGCTCAGCCAAATTGTTGCTGTTAGCGGCCAGCTAGCCCACATTAAGTTAGATTAGGTTAATTTAATTTTTAACTTATGATAACCAAATTTAAAACGGGTAGTGATGCCCACTTTGTAATGCATACTCGTAGCACCAAGAGTCTACCTAATCAGGCTGTCAAGCAGGCCGCAGGGGCGATGATCCCCTGGAATCGACTACACGCAGGTAAACGCATACTGTATCACACTCGTGGCACAGTTCGGTGGAAACTAAACGCTCAGTTTCGGACAATGTGAGGAAGAGTCGCGCCCTCGTACCGTACTAAACTAATGTTCAGTTTCGGATGCATCAGAACACGATGGTGCTGGCCGGGTGTTTTCCCCGGCTCTGCTTGGGTGTTTTGGTTATTTACGGATTTTTTTTTCGTAAATTTCGGTAAAAATCCCACAACTGGATGAGTGCAACTGAGTAGGAAAAAATGAGAGAGTACACCTGGGAGAGTACAACTGGGTGAGTACAACTCGGCGAGTACCTCCCTCATAACGCCTGACCATTGTACTGGTAAGGTGGACACGGCCAGCCTTTACTCAAAGTGTATACAATGCTATACATTATTTTATATTACTCTACATTGCTCTACATTACTCTACATTCATAGGATCAAAACAACTGGTAAAAAGCTTTACACAATAAAGCTTCAAAAGTAAGCTGTTTCACTGGGGTTTATTATTCATTATTACACTTTTATGGAGTGACAAGAGCTGTAATTAAGACTTTTATTTATCAATAATTTTTTAACGCTATTTCAAAGGTTTGTAATTTTATTGCAGACTCTGAATGAAATATAAATACATACTGGGTAAAAGGCTTTTATTCGCGTGTGTGCTTTCTCTCCCAGTCTCTCTCTTTCACACAGACACGCATACATACTGGTGGCCAACTGACGTCGCTACATCCTCTGGCTTCCACACACCTGACTCCCTATCATCACCCTTACGTCTCTTAGAGCACGTACATCATATCTTCTACGCCCGTGCGTGCACGAGGACACATCAAGGCGCATTAAATCAAGGATGGACTCACACACTTAGCTGCTAACTGCATTTCCCTGGTGGTGTGGGAGTCTGACCAGCCTGCCTGCAGCCTAGGAATTATCTGTCTGCTCTCCCTACTGCTACAGTCACAGTTTACATAAGCTTAACAACAACCACAACAATGAATGATTAGTAGAAGTAAGAGTAGTAAAGGTTATAGTCACAGCAATAGTAGTAGAAACGGTAATAGTGGTAAAAGTAATAGTGGGCAATAAAAGCAACAGTAGTAGTGATAACAACAGGAGCATCATCATCAGTAGTAGTAGTAGTGGTAGCAGTAGTCGTGGTGGTGGCAGTAGTAGTACTAGTAGTAGTACTAGTAGTAGTAGTAGTAGTAATGGTAGTAGCAGTAGTAGTAGTAGTAGTAGTAGCAGTAGTTGTGGTAATGGTAGTAGTAGCAATAGTGGCAGTAGTAGTGGTGGTGGTAGTGGTAGTAGTAGTAAAGTAGTAGTCGAGATACTACTCTAGTAGTAGTAAAGCAATAGTATATTACTACAACTAGCAGTAGTAGTAGTAGTAACAGTACTGAAGACACTAGAGAATAATCACATCCACCATCGCTGGCGGAGGATCTTAACAACATCAGACTGGGCACTCGAGTTACTGTTTAATACAATACACGGCAATAATTCTCCGGTTACTGGAGCCGATATTAGGCTCTGAATCGTGTGATTGTGTGAGGCCCTCACTCCTTGCAGCAGAGTGGACACTTGCACCAGCGCCGTGGGAGCTAAACCCGTGTGGGTTATTCAATGTCAGGAGTGATGGAGACTCGAGCCTCCATTGACTCAAATCTCCTCCCTCACATTGCTTTAGTAACATCATATGGGTTCATATGTATCTGTATTATTGGCTTCTTACTCTAGACGTCACTCTATATCTTTGTCTCTATCTCTATCTCTCTCTCTCTCTCTGTCTCTTCTCTCTCTCTCTCTCTCTCTACCTTAATTAGTGGTTGAAGAGCAGTGTGGTCTGGCTAGATTAGAAAACAAAGTCCAGAATTACTTGTGATCGGTTACGAGAGTTCCTGACCCCCGCAGCCCGGCGGAAGGCCTAACATCCCTGTTTGGTCCTGGACTTTTCTGTCCCTGGCCCCCTGTCTGACTGTGGCTCCGATAAAGTGAAGGGCTCTTAAGCCAAAGAAGTGGAGCTAGCCTTTTCTGCTTCGGATCAAACCCCAGGCGTTGTATGACCTTACCAATTTAACTCTTCCATCACGAATATACTGTGTACTGATCTGCATCTCTTTCCTCCTGGTGGTTCCCTCACTGGCCCAACTACTGATCCAATTTCTGATCCCACAACTGGACTCACTACTGGACCCTCGGACACGGCTCTCCCCGGCAGATGCGGCGTCTTAATCACCCAGTGCTCAGGTGAGCGCCGATACCTCCCGTGGGAAGGTCTTAGATACACTCAAGGAAGGAAGTCACGGAAGTGCGTGTTGCCAGCCACGCGAAGAAAACAAGAACACGATTGCAACTTTTCTTGCATGCTGCAAGCTTCAATACCAAGGTGGCGGGCGGTCTATCACCCTTCTTTTTTTCTATTTTTTTTTTTTTTGCCTCGTATGAGAACCAAGCCAATGTTTTTTTTGTCTTTTTATCCCCTCCCTCTCCCTATCTCCTCTCCGCGAAGCGAAGATATCAGCTACACTTGAGTGATTCTAAAATTTACACCGAGAGACAAGTCCCTATAAATTTGTATTGCCAGTGAGATGTGACCAGTAATGTGATAACACAATGTTGAGAGTAATACAGATTTGAAATGTATTTTATACACGATGATTATGAATGATTTCAAATGTACAATAATTCAAATATTTATACAATTTAAATATATAGAATTTTAAATATATAAATATTATTCAAGTATTTATATATTTAAAATATTATATAATTAAAATTATAAACATTTTAAATTTTAAATGTTTAATATGTAAGCGTTATTAATATTTTATATTTGTAAATACTAAATATTTAAATATTAAATGATATAAATAATTAGCCATTAAATATTTAAATATTTTAACATTCTAAATATTTAAAAAATAGTATTTAGGCATTAAATACTTAAATGTGTTTTTATTCAAATGATTAAGCATTTTAAATATTTAGTTTTTAAATATTTCAAAAACTTCAGATATTTAACTATTAAATATTTCAATAATATATATGTTTTATATATTTTAAATACGTATCACAAAATAGTGTGAAGGAAGGAGCAGAGGCACTGTATGAACCCCTAGCGAAGATCTCCAAGAAAACGGCCGCGTCGAGACGAGTCAACTACCCGGATAGCTGCAAGACGGATAATGTAGGCTCTATTTTAAGCAGGAGTTGAGAGAGAGATAGAGAGGGGAGAGAGAGAAAGCCCTGAATTACAAGCCAGTATCAGTGGCATGCATCCTGTCCACAGTGAAGGAGCACCTGGAGATGAGGGGGGAGAGAGGAGAGGCTTTATCACAGATGGAAAATCCTGTTTCGAGGACTAGCTTTATTTCTTCTCTCTTGTTGAAGATATTACTGTTTCACAAATAAAGCAGAGTTTCACAAATAAAGTAAAGTCTCGCAAATGAAGCAAACTTTCGCAAATAAAGCAATTTCTTTTTCCTGAAGAGCTAAACTGGTATGGGTTATTCAGCGCAAATGAGTGGTGGAGGCCAGGCCTCTGCCCAGTTAAGCTACTGGTGATCAATACAAATAAATCAAGACAGAAATAGATGGACTGCATTTTCTTGGTCTGCAAGAAAGCATGTTGCACTGCGTCCCACCAAAGATTCGTCCACAAGCCAGAAGAACAAGCAGGAGTGAGAGTTGAAGCGATCCGGTGGATCAAGGAGTGCCTGAAGAAAGAATGACTGATAGCAAGGTAGGACGTATAAGGATGGGCGAAGGTAACAAGAGGGGTTCCCCAAGGATCAATACTAAGGCCACTACTGTGCCTGATGTATGTAAATGACCTGCCAGAGGGGATCCAATCTTGCTTGTGTCTGTTTGCAAATGATGTGAAACTTCTGAGAAGAATACGAATGAGAGATTACAGAGATGGTTTCCAGAGAGACTTGGGATGTAGGGGTGGTAAAAAAATGGTTGCTGAGGATGATGGTGGTGAGTGTAGTGGGGTGAGGTTAGTGGCGGTTGTGGTGGTGGTTGTGGTAGTGGTGTTGATGGCTGTGACTGTGTTGTAGTACCTGTAGTATCAGTAGCTATAAAAGTGGCGGTGCCTGTGGTAGTAACTGGTAGAGGTGGTGGAAGTGGTAGTGAGAGCAGTGGTGATGGTGGTGATGGTGGTGATGGTGGTGATGGTGGTGGTGATGGTGGTGGTGGTGGAGGTGGTGGTGGTGGTGGTGGTGGTGGTGGTGGTGGTGGTGGTGGTGGTGGTGGTGGTGGTGGTGGTGCTGGTGGTGGTGGTGCTGGTGGTGGTGGTGCTGGTGGTGGTGGTGCTGGTGGTGGTGCTGGTGGTGGTGATGGTGATGGTGGTGGTGCTGGTGGTGGTGCTGGTGCTGGTGGTGGTGATGGTGGTGGTGCTGGTGGTGGTGCTGGTGCTGGTGGTGGTGATGGTGGTGGTGCTGGTGGTGGTGGTGGTGGTGGTGGTGGTGGTGGTGGTGGTGGTGGTGGTGGTGGTGGTGCTGGTGGTGGTGGTGGTGGTGGTGCTGGTGGTGCTGGTGGTGGTGGTGGTGCTGGTGGTGGTGCTGGTGGTGGTGGTGGTGCTGGTGGTGGTGCTGGTGGTGGTGCTGGTGGTGGTGATGGTGATGGTGGTGGTGATGGTGGTGGTGATGGTGGTGGTGCTGGTGGTGGTGCTGGTGGTGGTGCTGGTGGTGGTGATGGTGGTGGTGATGGTGGTGGTGCTGGTGGTGGTGCTGGTGGTGGTGCTGGTGCTGGTGGTGGTGATGGTGGTGGTGCTGGTGGTGGTGACTGTGATAATAATTTTGCTTTATTTATAAAACACACATTGGTTATTCAGCTCTTCGATCATAAAAAGTTGTTGACATTATCATTAGTTTGCTGCTGCTGTTGCTGCTACTGTTGCTGTTGCTGCTGTTGCTGCTACTGTTGCTGCTGCTGCTGTTGCTGCTACTGTTGCTGCTGCTGTTGTTGCTACTGTTGCTGCTGCTGCTGCTGTTGCTGCTACTGTTGTTGCTGCTGCTGTTGCTGCTACTGTTGCTGCTGCTACTGTTGCTGCTACTGTTGCTGCTGTTGCTGCTACTGTTGCTGCTGCTGTTGTTGCTGCTGCTACTGTTGTTGTTGCTACTGTTGCTGCTGCTACTGTTGTTGCTGCTGCTACTGTTGTTGTTGTTGCTGCTGCTACTGTTGTTGTTGCTGCTGCTACTGTTGTTGTTGCTGCTGCTACTGTTGTTGTTGCTGCTGCTACTGTTGTTGTTGCTGCTGCTACTGTTGTTGTTGCTGCTGCTACTGTTGTTGTTGCTGCTGCTACTGTTGTTGTTGTTGCTGCTGCTACTGTTGTTGTTGCTGCTGCTACTGTTGTTGTTGCTGCTGTTGCCGCTGCCTCGAACAATTTACCACTACCATCACCAACTTGCTGCCGTCGTGACCAGTTTGTTGTCACATCACACAAATCATCCCAGCTCTGTAATCAAAAATTTTCAAAGTCCATATGTAGTATGCCACAAACCATATCCATAATTCATTCCAAGTCGACAGTTACGTGGCAAAAAAAACTTCAAAACGCATTCAAAATTTTTTTAGGAAAGGATGAGGGGGAGTGAGAAAGAGGTGAATTTAGATTTGATACTAGAAAAGGGAGATGTAAAGCAATTCTATTTTCTCAGATCAAGAGCTAGTCACCAACGAGTGACACAACTTGAAGGAACTTTGGTGGCTGTTGTGATGGTGACAGTGATGGTAGTAACAGTGATGGTGGTAGTAACAGTGATGGTGGTAGTAACAGTGATGGTGGTAGTAGCAGTGATGGTGATATAGTGATGGTGGTAGTAACAGTGATGGTGGTAGTAACAGTGATGGTGGTAGTAACAGTGATGGTGGTAGTAACAGCGATGGTGGTAGCAGCAGTGATGGTAGTAACAGTGATGGTGGTAGTAACAGTGATGGTGGTAGTAACAGTAATGATGGTAGTAATAGTGATGGTGATAGTAACAGTGATGGTGGTAGTAACAGCGATGGTGGTAGTAGCAGTGATGGTAGTAACAGTGATGGTGGTAGTAACAGTGATGGTGGTAGTAACAGTTATGGTGGTAGTAAGAATGATGGTGGTAGTAGCAGTGATGGTGGTAGTAACAGTGGTGGTGATAGTAACAGTGATGGTGGTAGTAACAGTGATGGTGGTAGTAACAGTGGTGGTGATAGTAACAGTGATGGTGGTAGTAACAGTGATGGTGGTAGTAACAGTGATGGTGGTAGTAACAGTGATGGTGGTAGTAGCAGTGATGGTGGTAGTAACAGTGATGGTGGTAGTAACAGCGATGGTGGTAGTAACAGTGATGGTGGTAGTAACAGTGATGGTGGTAGTAACAGTGGTGGTGATAGTAACAGTGATGGTGGTAGTAACAGTGATGGTGGTAGTAACAGTGATGGTGGTAGTAACAGCGATGGTGGTAGTAACAGTGATGGTGGTAGTAACAGTGGTGGTGATAGTAACAGTGGTGGTGATAGTAACAGTGATGGTGGTAGTAACAGTGATGGTGGTAGTAACAGTGATGGTGGTAGTAGCAGTGATGGTGGTAGTAACAGTGATGGTGGTAGTAACAGCGATGGTGGTAGTAACAGTGATGGTGGTAGTAACAGTGATGGTGGTAGTAACAGTGGTGGTGATAGTAACAGTGATGGTGGTAGTAACAGTGATGGTGGTAGTAGCAGTGATGGTGGTAGTAACAGTGATGGTGGTAGTAACAGTGATGGTGGTAGTAACAGTGATGGTGGTAGTAACAGCGATGGTGGTAGTAACAGTGATGGTGGTAGTAACAGTGATGGTGGTAGTAACAGTGATGGTGGTAGTAACAGTGATGGTGGTAGTAACAGTGATGGTGATAGTAACAGTGATGGTGGACGTTGTCATGGAAGGAGCGATGGTGCCATGGGAGGAGTGCTGGTACCATGTGAAAACATTACCGGTCCATGAGACCCTGGGAAATTACATATGACACTACCCACAGTTCCTCCTGATCATTGTACTGTCCCATGGAAAATCGTACAGTTTGGTGTACTCAGTGGTAAGTAATGTAGATCCTTACTAATGTAGCTTCTGTCCTGATCAGGGACCGGGCCGCGGGGGCGTTGACCCCCGGAACACCCTTCAGGTATACCTCTTAGCCCAGTCCACTCCACTTACTATCCCGAGACTGAGAAAGTACTTCTTAACATCCCTATGGCAAATCGGCGACTTTAACTGGCATTAATATCCCACCTGTGACCGGTTTCCAGAGTCCTCTTACCCGGCAGCCCGGCCTGAGACCAGGCTTTCCTCTTGCCTGTCTGATCAAACAGGTTGTTGCTGTCGGTTTCAAGTCACAGTGAATCGTAACCTGCAGGTGACACTTCCTCAGTCTGGCATCGCTTCTCACGAACTTCACAGATGCACTCAATTTTATACGTGAACTTACTTTTATACATGCACACAATGTGGAAAAAATTGCACAGCTTCAAGAGTAGATATGACACAATTATTACAATCAAAACTAAGCGCTAAACCCACAAGAGTCATGCAGCGCTGACACATGGTGCAAGAGATCAAGAGTAATGTAAATGCTCTTGGAAGTAGTCCAAGAGAAGAGGAGAGGAGAAGCCAGGAGCGGCGCTTCGACCCCCCCCCCAGCAAACACCTCGGCGAGCACAGTTTCATACATGTTTAATGTACTCAGTAAATTAAACTGAGTAATATATATGTACTCATGTACACCATAATACTGCCACTGCTTTTTTGCTGCATAATGAATGAAGGAGAGTACCACTGCCTCCACGACTGTGTGAATAATGGAGAGTTCTTGGGTGAGGTGCGCAGGGCTGCGCTTTACCCGTATTACAAAAACACAACTTGCGGTAACGCGTCCCTCCCCCTCCCCCCATCCCCAGCAAAATGGACGGCAGGGGCGCGTAACATGTAGTAAGGAAGCACAGTGCACAGGAACGACTCAAAACGCATGGAAATTAAGCAAAAGGCAGGTTAAGGACTTTCAAAGCAGCAGAAAAATGAATAACGCATAATATAGATGCACACCATACAGTAGGGACGCACAACGCATGGTTAAGGACGCACAATGCACCTTTACGGACGCAAAACATACTCCTAAAGTCGCACCCCGCACGTTTAAGGACGCACAACGCACGGTGAAGGACAACGCACGGTTACCCCTGGCGCGACTACACATTCAACAGTCTTTAGCTTACGACTCACGACTCCAAGATAATGACAGAGGTTTGCCCCGCCGCCCAAGGACATCACAGGAATTTTTAACACCGCATCAACGTATGGGTCACCTGACGTCCCCAGACGAATTAACGAAAGTGCTGAAAAAAACAAAATAGTAATGATGTATATGTTTTTACTCTCAGTAAGCAACCGTGACATCGCCCTACTGAAATATCCCATTTTGGGTCTCTAGATTACACGTGTGAGGCAATTACCGACATCTTGACTGGTCAAGAGACCGAGGGTCGAGCCTACAAGACCTCTCCATGTGGGGTTAAGGCACATACGCAAAAACATACACATACGCAACGATCACATCAACAAGATTACATCATCAAGACGATCACTTCATCAAGACGATCACTTCATCAAGACGATCACATCAACAAGACGATCACATCAACAAGACGATCACATCAAGACGATCACATCATCAAGACGATCACATCAACAAGACGATCACATCAACAAGATCACATCAAGACGATCACATCAACAAGACGATCACATCAACAAGACGATCACATCAAGACGATCACATCAACAAGGCGATCACATCAAGACGATCACATCATCAAGACGATCACATCATCAAGACGATCACATCAGCAAGACGATCACATCATCAAGACGATCACATCAACAAGACGATCACATCAACAAGACGATCACATCATCAAGACGATCACATCAGCAAGACGATCACATCATCAAGACGATCACATCAACAAGACGATCACATCATCAAGACGATCACATCATCAAGACGATCACATCATCAAGACGATCACATCATCAAGACGATCACATCAACAAGACGATCACATCAACAAGACGATCACATCAAGACGATCACATCAACAAGACGATCACATCATCACGACGATCACATCATCAAGACGATCACATCATCAAGACGATCACATCATCAAGACGATCACATCAAGACGATCACATCAACAAGACGATCACATCAACAAGACGATCACATCAACAAGACGATCACATCACGACGATCACATCATCAAGACGATCACATCAACAAGACGATCACATCAAGACGATCACATCAACAAGACGATCACATCAACAAGACGATCACATCATCAAGACGATCACATCAAGACGATCACATCAAGACGATCACATCAACAAGACGATCACATCAACAAGACGATCACATCAAGACGATCACATCATCAAGACGATCACATCATCAAGACGATCACATCAGCAAGACGATCACATCATCAAGACGATCACATCAAGACGATCACATCATCAAGACGATCGCATCATCAAGACGATCACATCATCAAGACGATCACATCAAGACGATCACATCAACAAGACGATCACATGAACAAGACGATCACATCAAGACGATCACATCAAGACGATCACATCATCAAGACGATCACATTAAGACGATCACATCAACAATACGATCACATCATCAAGACGATCACATCAATATGATCAGATGACGCGCAACGTGGCCACGCCCTCAAGCATTACCCACCTGACCTGAATTCACTAAGCTTTACCACACTTCCTTCCAATATATAAACCTTATCTTTGTCTTAGTAATCGTATTTGAATGTGAAACTGAGGAAAAATTGCAATAAACCCTGAACTGTCTTAAAGAGGGAACTTCATATAAGCTCCTCTAGCGAGTTCCTGATCAGCCGGGCTGTGGTGCCTATGCTGGACTGCATGCAGCAGTCATAATGATCTGGTCATCAACTACTAAGCCTGTCTAATGACCAGGTAAAAACTGAGCAAAATGATTCGCGAAACCGTAATGACACGACTGTAAACACCCTGAACTCTTGGCAATACTAGCCCGCTAGTTCCGCTAATCCTGCTACTTCTGCGGAGTTAATGGCCCTCAGGTATCAATAAAAGGTCTCTTTTGTCACCTTCCTTGGGAAAATTAAACATTTGTTTTGATAAATTTCCTGCGTTTATGTAGGGTGGTGTCCGGGAAATTAGCCCTTTTAATGAGGAAGAACAAAAAAAATCCTACACGAGTGGGTACGGTTGGGCGAGTTAGACCTTCCTGGCATGGGCCTGTAGGCCTGTAGCAGTGGTTCACTATGTTACGTTCCTGTACTGACTTCCCCAAGAGAGCATCGGCTCCCCACCAGGCAGGCAAGAGTGGGTGCTTCCCTGCACAACGCATACTAAAGACGCAGCCTGGGATTGCCTTACACAACCTACGACAAGGACGCACAACATGCTGCTACCCCACATAACATACAAGGACGCACAACATGCTGCTACCCCACATAACATACAAGGACGCACAACATGCTGCTACCCCACATAACATACAAGGACGCACAACATGCTGCTACCCCACATAACATACAAGGACGCACAACATGCTTCTACCCCACACAACATACAAGGACGCACAACATGCTGCTACCCCACATAACATACAAGGACGCACAACATGCTGCTACCCCACATAACATACAAGGACGCACAATATGCTGCTACCCCACATAACATACAAGGACGCACAACATGCTGCTACCCCACATAACATACAAGGACGCACAACATGCTGCTACCCCACATAACATACAAGGACGCACAACATGCTTCTATCCCACACAACATACAAGGACGCACAACATGCTGCTACCCCACATAACATACAAGGACGCACAACATGCTGCTACCCCACATAACATACAAGGACGCACAACATGCTTCTATCCCACACAACATACAAGGACGCACAACATGCTGCTACCCCACATAACATACAAGGACGCACAACATGCTTCTATCCCACACAACATACAAGGACGCACAACATGCTGCTACCCCACATAACATACAAGGACGCACAACATGCTGCTACCCCACATAACATACAAGGACGCACAACATGCTTCTATCCCACACAACATACAAGGACGCACAACATGCTGCTACCCCACATAACATACAAGGACGCACAACATGCTTCTATCCCACACAACATACAAGGACGCACAACATGCTGCTACCCCACACAACATACAAGGACGCACAACATGCTGCTACCCCACATAACATACAAGGACGCACAACATGCTTCTATCCCACACAACATACAAGGACGCACATGCTGCTACCCCACACAACATACAAGGACGCACAACATGCTGCTACCCCACACAACATACAAGGACGCACAACATGCTGCTACCCCACACAACATACAAGGACGCACAACATGCTGCTACCCCACACAACATACAAGGACGCACAACATGCTGCTACCCCACACAACATACAAGGACGCACAACATGCTGCTACCCCACACAACATACAAGGACGCACAACATGCTGCTACCCCACACAACATACAAGGACGCACAACATGCTGCTACCCACACAACATACAAGGACGCACAACATGCTGCTACCCCTTACAACATACATGAGGGAAACACCAAGTAAACAACTGTTCGTGCTTTCCCGCGTGGTATAATATTCATGTTTGTCCAGCTTCCCGGACTCTGGACATCGGGACATTAATTCCAGATCCGAGCTTGACAATTTCCAGCAGTTACAGCACCAGCCGCAGCAACACTTTCTTCTGCAGGAGACTTATGCC
The DNA here is from genome assembly GCF_038502225.1 of Cherax quadricarinatus. Lineage (NCBI taxonomy): Eukaryota > Metazoa > Arthropoda > Malacostraca > Decapoda > Parastacidae > Cherax > Cherax quadricarinatus. The sequence goes on along the minus strand of NC_091331.1, from coordinate 7,827,233 downwards.
GCCATCTGAGACCACCAACTCAATACTCGACCAGTAGTGTCCGCTTACCTGCAGGCCTCGTTCATCCTCTCGGCGCGGTTCCTGCCTATTCTCCCAATTCGCTGTCCCCAGTTCCCGCCTAACCTAGCAATACGTGGTCCCCCCATCCTGCTCCTGGTGGGGCGCCCGACCCTGCTCCCGGTAGGGGCCCCGCCTAAGCTAAACATAATGTCAAGCTAAGGTTACAGCTGGGAGTGTCGCAGTTCAGCAGGCAAGGTGGAGGAACAGTGTCCTGGCTGCTGTCTATCCCCCAACACTCTCTCTCACTCCATCACTCACTCCATCCCTACTACAGATTCTTCTCTACAACCCCAGTCACATACATCCCTTCCTATCAACTATTGCTACTTCACTATTATCTCATACCTGTGACCGGTTTCGAGAGTTATTCTACTTTCTACTTTGAGGTGGCGTCACTTCTATGTGATGGGGAAGACGTAGCCTCCACAGTTTTCCCGGAACTAAAATTTCGTCAAAATTTCCTCTTATTACTGCATGATGATGCTCTGAGAGATCATCACTCCCACGGGGCGGCTTCAGTCCAGGACTCGTACTTAATGGCCTGGTTAATTAGGCATGCAGCAGCAGCAGCAGCAGCAGCAGCAGCAGCAGCAGCAGCAGCAGCAACAGCAGCAGCAACAACAGCAGCAGCAACAGCAGCAGCAGCAGCAGCAGCAGCAGAGCAGCAGCAGCAGCAGCAGCAGCAGCAGCAGCAGCAGCAGCAGCAGCAGAAGCAGAAGCAGCAGCAGCAGCAGCAGCAGCAGAAGCAGCAGAAGCAGCAGCAGCAGCAGCAGCAGCAGCACCAGCAGCAGCAGCAACAACAGCAGCAGCAACAGCAGCATAGCTCGACATAGGAACCACAGACTGACCGATCATGAAACAGCTTGTTAAGCACGTGACTGAAGACCTTCACGGATGTGTTGGTAATTACCATTAGACTTGAAGTGAAGGTATTTATGCACTACTAAGTACACCTTGAAGTGAAGGTGCTTATGTGTTACAAAGGATGTATTTATCTCACTTCTACTTTTCAATGCGGTTATATTGCATCGTATGTCGTACCTTCAGTTCTCTTCAGGAGTTACTTTGGTGTACAGATTTGGATTGGTTCCCTCCAGTACTTTTCAAGTGTACTCTGTGATACATCTTGCTCGCCTGCGCTCCAGGAAGTACAGTCCCAAGTAGCGGATAATCGTACTTCGTTAGATGTCAAGCTTATCAACCACTACATCCTTACCTCATCTCCTCTCTCTCTCTCTCTCTCTCTCTCTCTCTCTCTCTCTCTCTCTCTCTCTCTCTCTCTCTCTCTCTGAACACACCTTCCTTCTTCACCTTCTGTAAACCTCCGTCTCGTCTCCTCCACCTCACCCTTCATCCCAACAGCCCCACCTCATCCTCCAGCACAAAACCCATTATGATTGTCCGCCAGACCTTGAACACATTTCTTCACCCCTGATGTGTCAGATAATTACTTTATGTCTTTATTAACCGATTTGTAGTTACGATTTGTAGACGAGGCTGCGTCTGAATACAGTAATAATGAATACTATACCATACAATAATAATATTATACAATAATAATGAATAATAAGAATAATAAAGAATAATACAATAATAATGAAGAATAAGACACTTGTGTAGCAATCTGGGAATCTTTGAAAATAAATGGTATAAAATACCGACACAATGGAAATAAACACATATGCAGTTTAATGTGATCCTTTATTGACAACGTTTCGCCCACACAGTGGGCTTTTTCAAGTCACACACAGATCTAACTGGGGTGGAAGGTACGGGAATATTTATAGTCAGGTTCAGAATGTTGAGGTCAGGTGGAGAATGTTGCATCTGATGATCTACCGGGTGGGGTTATAGAGTAGCTTGGGTAGCTTGGCAGGGGTATTGGACAAGTTGTGAGTAGACCTTCTGCAGTGTTCTATGTTCTTATCTGGGATAGTGATGAAGAAGTTTCTTGGCAAGTGGTTCATCTATGTTATAGAAGCCATTGTTCTGGTTGAAATTGTTGGTTATAGAGATAAGCGATGATTCCAGGATTCTTCGGTATTGAGTGTTGTCTTCTGTGGCGATAAGTCTTGAGTTTCTGTAGTTAATTAAATGGTTGTGTGAATTGCGAAGTTGTACACAGGCATTCCTTGTATCGTCAGCCCTGCTTGTGTATTGGTGTTCTGAAATACGTGTTTGGAGGTCTCTTGATGTTTCGCCCACGTATAATTTGTTGCAGTCATTACAAGGGATTATGTATACCCCAGCAGAGGATAGAAGCTTGTCCTGTCTACTACTGGTGATGTCCTTGATGGTCGTGGTTGTGGAGGTAGATACTTGGAATGATGTATTGGAAAAGATGTTGGAAACATGTTTGGCAATGGAGTTGGTGGGGAGGACTATGTATCTCTTCTCGGCAGTGTCTTCTCTGGGTGTGTTGAAGATGTTTAATGCCCGCCGTCTGCAGTCTCTGATGAAGTGACGAGGATAGTGGAGTTTAGAAAATACTTGTTCAATTATAGTGCATTCTTCCTCAAGGAACTCATTGCTGCAGATTCTGAGTGCGCGCAGGAAGAAGCCTATAATTACACCACGTTTAGTTTTGGTGTCGTGGTGAGAGTAGAAGTGGAGAAAATCGTTTTGGTTGGTTGGTTTTCGATAGACTTTAAAACGAAGTTCATGGTCAGTTTTGCAGAGAACATCAAGGAAAGGAAGAGTGTTGTCGACTTCTTCTTTAAGTGTGAACTGGATTGAGGGCTCGACCTGGTTGAGCTTGTCTTGGAGAGCTTGAACGTTGAAGCGCCTGGGAGTTATGAGGAGAATCTCGTCAACATAACGGAGCCAGGTGACAGTCGAAGGAATAATGGTGGAGAAACGCTCGGCTTCCAGATGTTCCATGTATAAGTTC
>NC_091331.1:7804283-7819283 GCF_038502225.1 Cherax quadricarinatus | reverse complement strand
CTCGCCTATGTATCAAGGAATACAGTTGAAGGGATTACAAACAGTTCCAGTGGATTAGATGGTTGATTGAATGTACACAGAAAGTAAAAAAGAAATCTCTGTATATATTGTAGCTTAACAATCTCATCTGCCGGAACGAATCCATGAAGGAATAGATATATTATTTAATACTTTGCTTCGTTGCCTTTGCTGGTATCTTTATTAAGGTTATATAGATATACGGGAAGTTTAAATATTGGTTTGTTATTAAGTAGGAAGTGAATAAGTTCTGTGAAAATTTTAGGATAGTTTTGTACTATACGTAAATAACCCGCACACAGGCGAGAGAGGCTTACGACGACGTTTCGATCCGACTTGGACCATTTACAAAGTCACACCACCGAAACATCGTGGTAAGCTTCTCTCTCTTATGTACAGGTTATTTATGCACTGTTCCAGTCACGGTATTGTGCTTTTTGTTTGTTTATTTTTGAACTTTATTTACGTTTATATTTATATTTCATTTATGATTACCTAAGACTCATATACAGGCTCCTGTAGCTGGGTCAATAATTCCGGCGGGTGTATTATTGAAGTTAGGAGAGCACGGCTTAATCCGAATTTTGGTGGCATTTTTCTGAAATCGGTCAAATATTTTTTTGATTGTGGATAAGTTTAAGAATTTTAGGTGTAGTTATTAGCTTTAATGTGCCTTCGTCAGGAGTTTTGCGACTCACTTGCCCTGGAATCTAACCCCACCCGTACCGCGGTTCGTCAGCGTCCAGCAGTATGCCAGCCTGGAAGTCCTTAGTTATCCAGGCTTTCATTTTCCTTGCGGCAGCAACACAACATTGTTTTGATCCTTGAATGTGAGATCTTCCGACATTGTTACTCTTAGGTCTTGCGCATGGAACTTTGCTTGTCTAATTTATTCCATGTCTACCTGAGTCTCCGTCTTATTCACGCTTTGTCTAACTCACGCCTCTTCTAGCTCATTCTTTGTCTAACGCAGTGTTTGCCTAACCCATTGTCTAACTCATTGTTTATCTTACTCATTCTCTGTCTAACTTATTCCTCATTTTCTCTGACCATTATATGACGTCATCATTGTTTACATTTGGCGTCATCGGTAAAATACGACGAAATAATTGTTCACAGTAATTCTCTCCTATTACTGTCTCTATCCCTCCAGGAAGCTAGTTACTTTCTCTCTCTCTCTCTCTCTCTCTCTCTCTCTCTCTCTCTCTCTCTCTCTCTCTCTCTCTCTCTCTCTCTCTCTCTCTCTCTCTCTCAATCTATCTATCTATCTATCTCTCTAGCAAGTAACTACTGTCTCTTTCTGTTCCTCCAGGAAGCTAGTTACTCTCTCTCTCTCTCTCACTCTCTCAGTAAGCTAAATGCTGTCTTCCTATTCCTCCAGGAAGCTAATGGGAGCTCAGTCCAAGCTTCATCTTAAAGCCAGGTATTATGTCTTAAGCCAGACTGATGTTCCTGTCACGGAGTATTCTCTCCCCAAAATTATATACACGGATGGCTACTTCCTCCAGCCCGCCGGCCAAGCCGGAAATGACGTTGTCGAAACAGGGACGGCCATCGCCGAAAGTGACATCGCTGAGGCCGTGGCTACTCCCGCGGCAGAAGGCGATGTTGTTGAAGTCAGAAAGATGGCTAATACCGAGGCCGGAAGTGACGTCCAGGCCAGAAAAATAGCTATTACCGCGACCGGAAGTGACTTAGCTGAGGCCGCAGAATTTATTTTTATTGCGGTTATTGGCAGTCGTTGAGATCGCAAGATGGACTCTTTCCGCTACCGCAGGTTCCGCTTTTGAAGTCGGGAAGGATGACTCTCTCTCCTCGAGTGTATTAAATAATAATAATAATAATAATAATAATAATAATAATAATAATAATAATAATACAAATAAGAATACCATTAGCGTCATATTTTTCTACTTACACTTTAGAACTTAACTCAAAACTTGCATCATTCGTAATTGCATTTAACTCTCAAAACGTACTAAGACCGCTATGCGCAGTTGTATAATAATAATAATAATAATAATAATAATAATAATAATAATATCTTTATTTCTATACGTACATGTACAAGGTATACAGTCCTAGCTGACATCAATAACATACTACTATATAGAAAGCCGCTTGTTATGCAGAGTATTTCGGGTAATTTAAGTCAGTTTTGTCTCGGGATGCGACCCACACCTGTCGACTAACATCCAGGTACTCATTTTATACCGTTGGGTGAACATAGAAACCCGCTGTAAGGAAACACGCCCAATGTTTCCACCCTCGCCGGGAATCGAACCCGGACTTCACCGTGTGAAGCGAGAGTTTCACACGTTGAGGGTACAACTGGTGCTCTTCAGTGGTATAACTAGTGCTCTTCACAAACTCCAAGCCTAAGGGACTGATTACCTAATCTTTAGTAAATAATTCTACTGTCTTCTAATTATGTTCTTGAATTTGTATTGGGAAGAGAAAGTCACTGAATGGCGAAACAACTACAATAAAGATACCTAGATGTTGAACATGTCTCTAACTCTTCACCTCTGCGCAGTTTAAGACGTGTTTAAGACAAGTTTAAGACAAGATGAAAGTTAAGACACTTGTGCAACATCTGGTTATCTTTATTGTAGACGTCTCGCCATCCAGTGGCTTTATCAATACAGATTCTTTGGACATCTTATTATGTCCAAAGAATCTGTATTGATAAAGCCACTGGATGGCGAAACGTCTACAATAAAGATAACCAGAAGTTGAACAAGTGTCTTAGCAGTTTAAGACGCTGAGGTAACGTTTCACCACTAGTGGCTTCTGGAAAAATAAACACAGAAGCTGTTTGTGACTTGATAAAGCCCACTGTGTGGGCGAAACATTGTCAGTAAAGGATCACATTATACTGCTTTTGTGTTTATTTTTCCATTGTGTCGGTATTTTATATCATTTATTTCAACTACTGGCTTCTACAGACCTAAAGAGGGTCATTCTTAGTGAAACTTTTCCTCAGTGTCTTAAACTGTGTATAAGTGTCATTATATATATATATATATATATATATATATATATATATATATATATATATATATATATATATATATATATATATATAAATACATATATATAAAATTTAATGAGGTGGCTGGAGAACTTGTGCTCTCAGAGTCCGTCTGGCCTGTGGGAGTTGTAAACTTAAAGTCTCGAGCCTTTAAGTTCTCGGGGCTTTAAGTTTACAGCGAACTTCAGAATCTCACGGACAAGAGATTGTGAAATTTACGCCGTTCACTCCCTCGATCGTACTATCACGCAAGAAGAGCAGCATGTGTGCGGTGCTCATACTGAAGGTGAAGACTGAGACACTTATGCAACATATGGGAATCTTCATTGAGGAAAAGTTTCGCCACACAGTGGCTTCATCAGTCCAATACAAAGAAGTGTCTCAATCTTCCAATACAAAGCATAAGTGTCTCAATCTTCAACTTGTCGGTTTTTTAAACCATTTATCACAACTGTCAGACACTGCAGCATCATGGGGTCTTGGTACAAAGAATTCCTCAAAAGTTGTCCAATCTTTAGACGAAGACCTACTTCGTCTAGTGGATGGTACCACTATGACCCCGCCTCCTGCTTCGCCTCACCTGACTACAGTATATAAGCCACGTCTACGGCCCTATGCTGTACATTCTACAAGAATGATGGACTGAACACATCAACTCCAGGCTGAGGGACTGATTACCTCAAACTCCCCCTCTCCTTATCCGTTTCTGCTTTGTATCGAGCTGATGAAGCCACTGTGTGGCGAAACGTATCCTCAATAAAGATTCCCATATGTTGCACAAGTGTCTCAATCTTCAACTTATCGGTTTTTTAAACCATTTATCATGTGTGAAGGTCATCTCCATGCAAGACCACTACCAAAACTTACCATGCAAGAACAACAATATGTTTGAGGTTCATCATATTGCCATGCAAGACTATCAGACTGCCATGCAGGAGCATTACAGTCAACTGATTTTGACCTGACTAAATGTAAACCTTGTCAGAAAGGGAGATTTTTAACATCTTGGTTCACTGTGTATCTGTGAAATAATTTAAGGACAATGATTCTATGAATATTGAAGAGATTATCAAGACCAAAAAGCCAAGCCTGATCGATCAGGCCAGCGGCCGGGAGACCTGGTTTGGGATCAGTCCACTGGGGGGAGTGACCCCCAGGAAGCCTGCAGGTAGCCTATAATAACTATCCAAATTCTCTCATTGTAAATGATGGGGGATTGGAGGGAGTAAAATGAACATTAAAATGGTATAAAATACCGACAGGTTGTTAGGTAAGACACATATGCAACGGTTAGGTATCTTTATTTCGAAACGTTTCGCCTATACAGTAGGCTGAAGAAGCCTACTGTGTAGGCGAAACGTTTCGAAATAAAGATACCTAACTGTTGCATATGTGTCTTACCTAACAGGGAGTAAAATACACATAAGAACATAAGAAAGGAGGAACACTGCAGTAGGCCTGATGGCCCATACTGGGCAAGTCCTTTACAAATCCAACCCACTAACAGAACATCTACCCAACCAACCAACTTTCAGTGCTACCCTAACAATAAGCTCTGACAAATCTATTTACTCACGTGCAAGTCCCACTCAAATCCAACCCATCTCATTCATGCATTTATCCAACCTAAACTTAAAACTACCCAAGGTTTTAGCTTCAATAACCCTACTAGGTAGACTGTTCCACTCATCACCTACCCTATTTCCAAACCAATACTTTCCTATATCCTTTCTAAATCTAAAGTTATCTAATTTGAATCCATTAATGCGGGTTATCTCTTGGAAGGAGATCCTTAAGACTTTATGTATATCCCTTTAATTAATATTTATCTTCCACTTATACACTTTGATCATGTCTTCCCTCATTCTTCGTCTTACTAGTGAGTGTAATCTAAGGGACTTCAATCTTTCTTCATACGGAAGATTTCTAATGCTCTGTATTAATTCTGTCATTCTTCGCTGAATGTACCACAGCGCAACAGTTGGTGGCAGATATACTGTACTACGTTTGAAGCCGATCGAGCTACGGTGTCCCATAACTAGTTCGCTAGCGCATTCAGTTCACACATTGAGGTCCGGAATTCGAATCCCCAGTACGGCTGGATAATATTAGAACGTGTTCCCATAAGACACCTGCTGTTCATGTTCACTAGTCAGTATAAAATGGGTACCTGGGTGTTAGTCGACTGGTGTGGGTCGCATCCTGGGACAAAATAGAATAATTTTCCCGAAATCCTCTGCATAACAAGCTGTTTTGCAGCTTGTCAACAAGGTCTGTATACCTTGTACATGTACTTGTAGAAATAAAGATATTATTATTACATGTGGGTCACTGATATTGCAATTCAAAAATCCAAAAAACTATATAATGGTAATTGGTTATAAATGACCATTATTTTTAAAGGGGTGGACCGGTAAGCCAGCGGAAGGCCTCGGTCAGATGACCAAAAGCTCCAAAGGCGGGTCATCATCTGACTAAGACCCGCGTCAGGAAACACTTGTCCTGTTTCCTGACAAACCTTACCTAACCTAACCTAACTTAACCTGAACACTATCAAGAATACAACAGAAGTTAAATTCTCGGTATAAATACATAAGGCTATACACCTTTTCGTGGATGTAAACATATGTATACACCAGTCGACATCTATACAGATTTGTATATATATATATATATATATATATATATATATATATATATATATATATATATATATATATATATATATATATATATATATATATATATATATGTGTGTGTGTGTGTGTGTGTGTATGTGTGTGTGTGTATGTGTGTTTGTATATATATATATATATATATATATATATATATATATATATATATATATATATATATATATATATATATATATATATATATATATATTTATATATATATATATATATATATATATATATATATATATATATATATATATATATATATATATATATATATATATATATATATATATATATAAAGGTATACACCTCTTTGTGTTCATGCCCTGAGCCGCGAAAGTGAAAGTGACACCCCACATAGACACCCCCCACACCCCCACACCCCCACACCCCCACACACACACGCATACGCAGCTGAAATAATCACCAAAAGACCTAAAACTAAGCCTCTACTTCTACCTCAGTTCATCCACTCGAGGCTCATTAGGAGGAAATTAAAAAAATAATTAACATTGAAAAGCTTTAACAACTGTGAAAGAGAGAGAGAGAGAGAGAGAGAAAAGCAGCAGAACGACCTTGACAGTTTTCAGTGTGGTGGTGACCCCTTGATATTTGATGACGCCAGAGTGCTGTTCCAGATATTAGTGTCTGAAGAGTTTCTCTGTTGTGGCCGTTGTTCTCTGTTCATCTGCATCTTCACAGCTGGTGTCTGTTTCTCCGTATCTTCGCAACAGGTGTATTCGTTGTCCGTTTCTTCATGATAGACATCTTGGGTGTTCGCTGCTTAATTGTATATTATTAACAGAGGTCTCCAGTGTTTCTCAGTGTCTTCACAACAGATGCTTTCATTACTGTTATCTATTTCTCGTGCTGTATGACCATGGGCCTGTCACTGTCACCATCATTATCGCCACCACCACCACTACTGTCACCACATCTACCACCACCACCACTACTGTCACCACATCTACCACCACCACCACTACTGTCACCACATCTACCACCACCACCACTACTGTCACCACATCTACCACCACCACCACGACTGTCACCACATCTACCACCACCACCACTACTGTCACCACATCTACCACCACCACCACTACTGTCACCACATCTACCACCACTACTATCACCACATCTACCACCACCACCACTACTGTCACCACATCTACCACCACCACCACTACTGTCACCACATCTACCACCACCACCACGACTGTCACCACATCTACCACCACCACCACTACTGTCACCACATCTACCACCACCACCACTACTGTCACCACATCTACCACCACCACCACGACTGTCACCACATCTACCACCACCACCACTACTGTCACCACATCTACCACCACCACCACTACTGTCACCACATCTACCACCACTACTGTCACCACATCTACCACCACCACCACTACTGTCACCACATCTACCACCACCACCACTACTGTCACCACATCTACCACCACCACCACTACTGTCACCACATCTACCACCACCACCACTACTGTCACCACATCTACCACCACTACTGTCACCACATCTACCACCACCACCACTACTGTCACCACATCTACCACCACCACCACTACTGTCACCACATCTACCACCACCACCACTACTGTCACCACATCTACCACCACTACCACTATAACAACCGCCACTATCACCACCACCACCATCACCAGCAAGTCTCCAGCAATATTAAACAAGTAAATCATTCACAGTTTGCATTCCGTACCAGCAATATTCCTTCAAACAAACCTATATAACTATGAAAAATTTCTATTTTGACGTTGGCGAATATTTTTTTTTTACAAACTGTTAAATACTGGTGCATAAAACTTCCTCAGTTTTTTCAGTATCCTCTACAGAAGTGAGTCTTAAACTTTTCAAACGCTCGTGCCGCCTCTCCTCCCCCTTTCTCATTTATCTTAATTTTATTTCGTCTCTCCCTCTCAAAAATAACTTAATTAAAACTTCGTTTTTCATTTATAACTTCTTTTATTTTTAGAACAAAAGCAAATAAATGTGAAGTGAAGCAATAAAAGTTACAAATAATATTTTATATGAGCTCAGTTATAAACAGGAAAATACATTTGTCTTATTTAGTGACTCTTTTGTTGTTAACGTTCATTAGTGATGCTGAAATGAGTGGTTTTTTTTTTCGAAATAGCCTGACGTATATGTTACCAGTTGCATCGAGACGATTTCTAACCTTTGTTTTCACGTGTAATTTTGGTGAAAAATCTGCCTCGCCTAAATAATTGGTGGCGATTAACATGAGAACCTCCAAAGTTATTTTTTTTCTGCAAACTATGGAAACGTTTTGAGCTGTGCCTACCACAAGTGTCCCACCGTCATCGGTTCACATTCCATTCGGATTCCTTCATTAGGTTTCAGTTCAACAAGATTCTCCTTCATTATGTCACTATCATCCACGGAATCCTGAGGTACTGAAACCTCAACGTGGTGAAAGTGACTTCGGACAGACTGAATCAGTTCCTGCAGATTGTTTCACTACAGTCACGGTAGTTCTTTCCCCTCAGCACCAGCAGCCTCGTCGAATGAGGGATAATTAACAAAATTTCCGTTCTAAATGGGATTTATCCAAACTGGAAGTTCATGGTTGAAGGATGGTAACTTGTCCCCCGGCGGTGATCATATTCATACCCGTTCCTTGCGCGGAAGTATTCAGTTCGTACATTTCAATCTCGCACTCTCAGCTTTCCTCTTTCACACCCCTAGGGAGGGTTCAGGTAACCCTGGTTAAGAACGGCTGCTCCAGAGATTTGTATTCCCCTTATAACGTAAAACTGCAAATGGGTCTAGTAAGGAAATGCAGGTGTGTGTGTGTGTGTGTGTGTGTGTGTGTGTGTGTGTGTGTGTGTGTGTGTGTGTGTGTGTGTTTGTGTGTGTGTGTGTGTGTGTGTTTGTGTGTGTGTGTGTGTGTGTGTGTGTGTGTGTGTGTGTGTGTGTGTGTGTGTGTGTGTGTGTGTGTGTGTGTGTGTGTGTGTGTGTGTGTGCGTGTTTCTTGGAAGCTGACAACACGCAGGTCCTCTCTGTAACTTTTTAATGAGGTTCACCACTTTCCCAGGAGAGACATTCGACCGTTCAACACTGAACCTCTGCAGTTCCACCGGCTGTACTGAGCTTGTACACTGTTTTATTTTCAGTTCATCCTACAAATTCGATGCTGAAGAATAAATCACTGCATCATAGTGGGAACAGTTCAAAACTAACCCACATGATGAAGAAACCAGAAGACATTTCGGTCCGTTGTGGATCATTACAATGTCCTGGACAGATCGAAACGTCCAGTTTAGTTTTCAGTTTGCAGCTCAGTTCTGAATTTGTTATTATTTTGAAGTCTGGAGACTGTTATGGTCAGTCCAAGGTCGTGCATGAGTGCAAGGACGTCCAATGGTGGTACACCAAGAGCGTATATGAGTTTTTTAAAAGGTACACCAGAAGTGTAGAAGTGCTTCATAAAACGGTACATCAGGAGTGTACAAAAGCTTATGCAAGAGTGTACACTCCCGTACGACTACCATGTAATCAGTCTGTTGTACTAGACAAGTAAGCAGCGTGCAAGGCGAGTCATCCCGAGGCAAGATGAAAAATAGCAGGAGCTGTCGCCTCAGTAGCATCTGCAGCGCCTTCAGGAGATGCTGTGGGTCCTACAGAGGCAAGTATCTCCACCATCCTCACAGGATAACGAAGGAGGACCCAGATACTGTTCTCACAGGATAATGAAGGATGACCCAGAAACTATCCTCACAGGATAATGAAGGAGGACCCAGTCAGGAGACCAGCATAGCTGCACAGCACTCTCCGTCCAGCTGAGTACAAGGATGATGAAGAATGAACAGGGCAGGAATGCTTACATTCACTTAAGGCTAGACGGTTTCACCATCTATCCACTCAAGTACAGGGATAGTGAAGGATGAACAGAGAATAAGAAGGCTAACCATCACTCAAGGCTAGACAGCTCCACCATCCATCTAGCCCAAGCTCGGCTTCTCATGTATTTACCATTAGTATTATCGTCCTGGAAGCCCTCGGCCAAGATAGTGACTAGATTAATTAACCTAATCTTGTACTTACAGCCTAGAGACACACTCAGCGTTGAGGCACTCTCGGTGCAAAGACACACTCAGCGCTGAGACGCTCTCAACACAGCCACACTCAACGCTGCCTTTCCAGATGACGTCCTGTTTTTCGACGTTAACTTTATCGGAAATTCCGAGAATCTTTAATGGGAGATGAAAGAGGCAGTAGAACTGCCTGGCGGCATTAGCAGGAGAGGCAAGACAGGGTCTTGGCAGGAGTAGGGACAGCAGGGTTACTTCCTGGGAACTCCTGCCGATAGTAGAGGCAGTAGGTATCATGGGTTCCATTCCTTGGAGCTCCTGCCAACAGCAGAGGCAGCAGGTATTCTGTATTCCTTCCCCCAGCTCCTGACAGCAGGAGAAGAAGCAGCAGAGCTGCCTTATTTGCACCAGTGCTCCAGGAGCAGCTTCACACCTGCTCCACAGCATCTAAGGAGCTATACAATTAGTGAGGTAAATGGAGAGATAATTGGTGCCTAACTTCATTGTCCTCGACACAATATGGACGACTCAGCAGTAATTATACACAAACTGCAGGAAAGCATTTGACACAGCGCCCCCAGCTCGCTGGAGGCTGATCCACGAGTGAGGAGTAACCAGATGTAACAAGAGAAAGTGATACGATGACAAAGACACAAGCTGAGGAACAAGCCTGAAGGCTTCGCTCGGTGCAGAATCTTATCCTGTTCTAATGCTTCCTATCCCGAAGAGTAGTAAACAGTAGAAGAGATTATAACAGAAGTAGTATATGAAACAGAAATATGTGTTGACTATTTAAAAAAGTAAACTAGATTCAAAGGTAAAATAAAAGAGGACTAAAGAGCAAGTTATTAATAATTACAGAACGGGTGGAGATCGAACCAATGGCAGGCGAGAGCCTTTTTCTGCGAAATGTTGCACCACCTTGTGGCTTTGTCTACACACTTGTAAGCAATGCGCCATTTATTATAACTTATGCGATGAAGAGCATCTGACAGCAAGATATTGAGGTGATAATTCATAAAGCAATCTCACAATACCACATGTGTAACAATACCCAGTTGAAAGATACCTTCTAATTATATAAAAGGTCAGATACATGCAACAAAATGTATCCCAGAACTAAGAAATATGAACTATGAAAAAACAGTGACAAAAACTGGATTTACTTTCATTTAACAATAAGAGAAGATATGACAACCACTTGTAAATAAATGATACGGTATCAGAAATTAGATTTTTTTTCTTCGAACTAAAAAACAGCTTAGAGGACAAAACACAGTTTCCAATTTAAGGGGAAAAAAGCAACGTGAAATACATAGCAGGAAATGTGTCCTTGAACGGTAGAAAAAATTTCAGGGAAGATGATAGCAACAACGATAGCGAATTCTTAAATGTCCAATGTTGGTTAAAAAAAGACGGGACTGCAGGGGCTTGGTTGCATTTCAATAACTGCAAACAAGTAAAAGTAGGCACTCTTACCCGTAAAATTTAATTCCCAGCAGAACAAGAGAGGCTAAACTAATACTCTTCTCACTTTCGCTATTTTTAGAATGTATACAGCCAGCACAAAATATCTAAACGACACACACACACAAAACTAATTTTCTTGAGCATGTTGCATAGAGCACACACATCTACATTCCTTTATTGCAGCAGTTACACAGAGCACACAGATCTATATTACTTTATTGCAGCAGTTGCCAAAGTAATCAAACATGTCCACACAATATAATGTTGGCGTGGGGACGCACAGCCTCTGCTCTCAAAACTACTCAGCTAGAGGATAACTCAGGGAACGGGTGGAGTTCGAACCTATGGTGAGTCCTAAATTTCACTTGCCATTGGTTCAAACCCCACCTATTCCGTGGGTTCTTGCAATCGTGTTATTACGATTTTGTGAGGCAGATGCAGGATAATGAACGACAGTGTACTACACCACAGTACACTGTCATTCATTATCCGTGGACTATAATGTTGTTGAAGTATCCATCCACAGATGTTAGAACCGAGCCACAGAACAAACCTCCAGCAGGTCGAGATGACACCTCCAGTCCCAGCAGCAACAGCAGCAGTAGCAGTAGCAGCAGCAGCAGTAGCAACAGCAACAGAAGCAGTAGCGGCAGCACCAGCAGCAACAGCAGAAGCAGCAACATCAAAAGCAGCAGCAACAGCAGCAGCGATATAAGCCAAGTGCTTTACCACACACTATATCCTGAAGGATCTTGTGATCTTACGGAAACACCTGTTTAAAAATGGACAGTTTGCAAGATGCTGTTGATAACCCACTGAGCCGTATGATAAATACCCACCCTAGGCGATTTTTCTGTTACGAATAAAACCAACAACAACAAAACCAACACCAACCCACTGCACCAGAGTAAGATATATGGTACAATATGAGACTGGGGTATAGAAGCCATTTTTCTTCTTTTATTACCACCGTTCTCATCAACAAAAAATAACTCTTCGGTCTATGTGTATCAATCTGTCGTCATTACAGCAGATCTCGCCATTAATATGCTACAAAATGTCTGCCGAATCCTAAATACAACAATAGATATCTGTGCCGGAATTATCAAGAAGAAACAACAGCAGCAACAGGTGGTAAGGAACTTGATTCCTCACTACATGTGCCACATTCACCACCGCCACTGATAGCTTTGGCTCCACCAGTACCAAAATAGCAACTATACCACCAGCAACAGCAGCAGCACCACCACCACCACCACCACCACCAATAACAGCAGCAGTGCAGCAGCAGCAGCAGCGCAGCAGCAGCAATAGCAGCAACAGCAGGATCAACAGCAGCGGCAAGGGCAACAGCATGAGTGGCAGACGTATCACAACCACCCCTCATCCCGTGTATTAAAACTTGTCTCAGGTAAGTGGGCTCCCCACAGGCCACGCCCAGCACGGGCGACCGCTACGCCACTGACACACATACACGCCGACCCACTGCAGCTGCTGCCTGCAACCCACTATCCCTAGCACCACCACCACAACCACGCTTCCAGATCCATCACACACTCGCCACAACCACCACACTCTCACCACAGCCATCACACCACTACCATCACTCCCACCATCACAACAATCTCCATCGCTACCAGTACTGTCACAATCTCCATTACAACCACTCTTACCACTGCCATCACACTCGCCCCACATCCACCACCAACCACCACCATCGCCACACTCACACTTCCAGATCCACCACACACTCACCACAACCATCACACTACCACCACCACCACTCATCGCCTGAAACATCCTAACAACATAAGTATATATTGCTATACACTTAAGACACTCAACATGCTGTGACACTGTCCTTCGCTAACTCCTTCAAGTATTGGCTCTCTTTGTCAGGGTAATCCACGAACTCTCACAGCCTTCCCAGCCATTACACCACGACCAGATAAAGCTCTACAAAGAGCGAAACTTTGCCCCAATAAAAGCTTGTTCAGCAACTTTTATCTGTCATGTCAGACTGGTAAATAGCCGAGGGATATTGAAGCCTGTCTTAACATATACAACAGCACGATAACCTTCCCGTACCCCAGAAAAAAAAAAATATTAGAGTTAAAATGTGTTTACTGAGTCGAGAGGTAAACACTAAAGACAGTTGTGGGAACAAGTACGATCGAACCCTAGAGGATCGATAACACAAAAATCATTTCTGAATATACCAGGGTAATACAGGATGATTAGGACAGGTTGATGTTGCAGTTGAAAAAAAAGTAACAGGTGGAATTAATGTACTATAAATGCAAGGTTCTAATCAGTGGAAAGGAAAATAACCAGGGCGTCTATGCATTGAATAATACAGATCTTAAGGCTTCACATCAGTAAGTATAAATAGAAGTATCAAGGTTATAACGACTTAGATTTATAAATCGTTCGTAAGGCATCATTTAGTTTTCAGATTCAATAAATATTGTTAAAATAACTAACAATATGTTCTGATAAAAAGACGAGAGAGCAACTAATGAGACATTACAACTACGCTTCGCTCTCCAGGAACTTTATCAAGCCAATACTCCCAACGCAATATATATCTTTGTGTATTACACTCACCAGGTACAGCTCCCTGATGCGGTTTAACAACCCTTTGACATCTCATCCTTGGTTAAGTTGGTGAGCGTCACACTGACGAAGCACCTGGAAAAAGCCAGGTACGCAGAACAAACCCGTTACCTGGAGAACGTTTCGTTCCAGACAGAATGGAACGTTGTCTAAACAAAGACATTCTGTAAACACGTGGCTTTGTTCTCACTCCAGGTCAAGACAACCCAGGTATGCAGGTTGGTAAACTCGATGGGTACCTGAGCTTCACATTCGCCTATAACCCTCTCCTAGACGGTAGGCGAACCCTGGCAAGAACCAGGTGGACGCCCTGTCATTATATTAATGAAATACATAACCCAGAACGGGTGCAGCTCGAACCTATGGCAAGCTAGTTTTCTCCTCCACGGTATCGAGTCCCACCGTGTCTGTGATCTGTTTGTAACCGTTGTTACGATTCAGCGAGTCAATAATGACATACATCACCGCCAAGTAGGTGAGTTAGACAGGTGCAACGTATCTCCAGTTGATGATCTCACAACCGCACAGTTCACCTGACCTCACAAAGCTACAGGCTCACCTGACCTCACTAAACTACAGCCTCACCTGACCTCACTAAGCTCCAGCCTATCTCACATGTACCGTTCCCTGAGCACCTTGTGCTTACGCAGGGTCCAGGTATAAACTGAATAAAGTACCAGGACCGTGAAGGGTCGGTAATAAATGGCTTTAAGAGTGTCCTCGTGGGTTTTTAATCGCAACATGTGTGCCTCTATTTCGTAAATAGAGACAGCAAAGTGCTGGATGTCGTAACCACTAGACCACCACACGACAAAAAGTAATAGACACTATATTTCAAGTGCTTCACCCCAGTGCCCATTTTTATTCGAGCAGAGTTATACGGTTATTTGATCGTATTTGTTCACGAGAATTTTTTTGTAAGGCATTAAGAGAGAGAGAGAGGGAGGGAGGGAGGGAGGGAGGGAGAGAGAGAGAGAGAGAGAGAGAGAGAGAGAGAGAGAGAGAGAGAGAGAGAGAGAGAGAGAGAGAGAGAGAGAGAGAGAGAGAATGTCAGTGAGCGGTGGTAATTCTGCTTAACATG
>NC_091331.1:7754283-7799283 GCF_038502225.1 Cherax quadricarinatus | reverse complement strand
ACTATTACTACTACTACTACTACTACTACTAATAATAATAATAATAATAATAATAATAATAATAATAAAATATATTCCAGAAATATAATTAGGACTAATCAGCGATGCAGCAGCCCAGGCTGAAGCAAATCTTATTTCAGGGTAAAGCATGCAAAAACTCTGTTGTCTGTCACATACACTAATTATATATAAAGCTAGAGTCTGTGGCGGAGCTAACGTGACCAGGAGAGAGTACTGGTGGTTAGTAGAGAGTACTGGTGGTTAGTAGAGAGTACTGGTGGTTAGTAGAGAGTACTGGTGGTCAGGAGAGAGCACTGGTGGTTAGTAGAGAGTACTGGTGGTTAGTAGAGAGTACTGGTGGTTAGTAGAGAGTACTGGTGGTTAGTAGAGAGTACTGGTGGTTAGTAGAGAGTACTGGTGGTTAGTAGAGAGTACTGGTGGTTAGTAGAGAGTACTGGTGGATATTAGAGAGCACTGATGGTCAGTAGAGAGTACTGGTGGTTAGTAGAGAGCACTGGTGGTTAGTAGAGAGTACTGGTGGTTAGTAGAGAGCACTGGTGGTCAGGAGAGAGCACTGGTGGTTAGTAGAGAGTACTGGTGGTTAGTAGAGAGTACTGGTGGTTAGTAGAGAGTACTGGTGGTTAGTAGAGAGTACTGGTGGATATTAGAGAGCACTGATGGTCAGTAGAGAGTACTGGTGGTTAGTAGAGAGCACTGGTGGTTAGTAGAGAGTACTGGTGGTTAGTAGAGAGCACTGGTGGTCAGTAGAGAGTACTGGTGGTCAGTAGAGAGCACTGGTGGTCAGTAGAGAGTACTGGTGATCAGTTGAGAGCACTGGTGGTCAGTTGAGAGCACTGGTGGTCAGTTGAGAGCACTGGTGGTCAGTTGAGAGCACTGGTGGTCAGTTGAGAGCACTGGTGGTCAGTAGAGAGTACTGGTGGTCAGTAGAGAATACTGGTGGTCAGTTGAGAGTACTGGTGGTCAGTTGAGAGCACTGGTGGTCAGTAGAGAGCACTGGTGGTCAGTAGAGAGCACTGGTGGTCAGTAGAGAGCACTGGTGGTCAGTAGAGGGCATTAGTAGCCAGTCAGTAGGGTAAGTTATGATACATTAGGTAAGACAGGTTATGTTAGATTGGAGTAGGTTTAAGATAGATTAAGTTAGGGTAAGTCAGTGGTAAGCAAAGTACAACGTATAAATCAGCACTTTTTTTTTTATAAGGGTTGTGTGAGTGGCTGCAGGTGTAGCCAAGTGAGTGTTACCAGCACCGTTACTACAACAACGGGGAAATCACGTTAGAAAGTCTGCCCCACATATCACGGTCCATCTGTTGGTCACAGTTCATGTGACAATATGGGGAAAATCTGAATATATTAATATGTATGCATATGATATATATATATATATATATATATATATATATATATATATATATATATATATATATATATATATATATATATATATATATATATGACGCACACCTGAGGTCAACCCTTAAGAAGGCACTGAACCTGTCACTAGAAGATCAGCAATGGGATCAGGCAACCCTCCCAGTACGACTGGGAGGTATAGGGGTGCGCAAAGCAACGCATGTTGCTTTACCTGCTTTTCTGTCTTCGTGTTTGGCTTCCAGTGCATTAGTCAAGAAGATTGTTCCCGAACGCTTGAGAGACATGGTAGGAGCTCAAGACCCCAGGTTTACTGAAGCAGCGATTCGGTGGGACACCCTTACAGATTCCTCCAGTAGACCAGCTCCTCCCAAAGAACACAAACAGTCCCACTGGGACAAACCGATCATGGAAAAAATCGCCAACACAATGCTCTCCAACGCCTCAGGAAATGACAAAGCTCGTCTCCTGGCAGTGAAGGCACCACACTCAGGAGATTTCCTGTTTGCTGTTCCCAATTCCTCCTTGGGCACTCGACTAGACCCACAGGCCATTCGGATTGGTGTTGCTCTTCGCCTAGCCGCCCCCATCCTCACCGAACATAAGTGTATTTGCGGCAGGGCGACAGCTGATCAATTCGGACTTCATGGTCTCGTGTGTCACACAGCAGAAGGGAAGTATGCCAGGCATGAGGAGGTCAATGACATCATAAAGAGAAGCCTCGCCACAGCCCGTTGCCCAGCTCAACGGGAACCCCAAGTGCAGAGGTCTGACGGAAGTCTAAAGCGTCCTGATGGAGCCACTATGCTACCTTGGAAGGATGGAAAGCAGATTGCCCGGGACTACACATGTGCCGCCATATTGGCAGACACCTACTTGCCATACTCCGTAGTGGAAGGGGGTGGAGCTGCCAGCCACAGGGAGACTCAGAAGATCCGCAAATATGAAGACCTTCCCCCTTGCTATAACTTCATTCCAATAGCGTCGGAGACCCTTGGAGTATGGGGCAAGTGTGCTCTAAAGTTCCTCAAAGAGCTAGGTGAAAAGCTCATCATAGAAACCAAGGACCACAGGGCGACCAGCTTCCTCTTTCAGAGACTCAGTGTTGCGATCCAGAGAGGAAATGCCTGCAGCATTCTGGGCACGCGGCCCACCGCCGGGGAGCTGGACGAAGTATTCGAGATGTAGCTCTGAGTTACCTATGTTGTTTTACTTTGCATCATATTTTTGTGAATGTTTTGTCAATGTATTTTGTCTTTAAATAAAAAATATATATATATAATATAGGGGGTGGTAGGAGAAAATTCTCAAACAGCTTCAGGGAGAATCTTGAGTTTTCCTTGAAGCAAGTTTATTCTTTTCTCTGAGGATGAGGGTCCCTATAGGGAGGTGGTACCTCCCTATATATATATATATATATATATATATATATATATATATATATATATATATATATATATATATATATATATATATATATACACATATATATATATATATATATATATATATATATATATATATATATATATATATATATATATATATATATATATGCAAGGAATTCGCGAGAGCAAGCGAAATATACACAAACACTGATCTCTGGCTGAAGGAGACTCGAACCTATTATAGGTTCGAGTCTCCTTCAGCCAGAGATCAGTGTTTTATATATATATATATATATATATATATATATATATATATATATATATATATATATATATATATATATATATATATATATATATATATATATATGCAAAACAACCACAGGGGAAGTTGAATGATAGCTCTGATAGCTCTAAGCCTTTCGTGTTGCAATCATCACATCATCAGAAGCTTGTACTGTTGCAGAAAGGAGGAGGTCCAAGCAAATACGATCACAGGAAGTGCCTTTGCTCCCAATACAGAAGTTAAAGGGAGGACCTGAAGAGGAAAGACCTGACTCAATGAGAGGTAAGACCTGCCAGTAGACCCACAGGAGTGCCTCACTGCGAGAGGTGAAGTTTTTAATTATGATCGAGTTAAAGTTGAACCAGCAGCGAACACATTCCCTACTATCACGGAGAGAAAACACCATGTAGAGATTTCTCACGTGTTTTTATGATCCTTGCACACTCGGAACAAGATAAGTTGATCTAAACCGAGCATACAGGACTACACCAGAGCTAACATGTAGAGCTACATAACCACCATACAGAACTACAGCAGATCTAAGATATACGACTACATAACCAGCATCAGAAATGCAGGAGACTGGGCACGCATGGCTACACATTTAGCATACAGTACTTCAGCAGACCTAACATTTACGACTACACGTTCGAAGGACCACGAATAGAAAGAGATGAAAGTACTCCTCAGTTATGAGGTGTGACTGTCAACTTATCGCTAGAGTAACAAAAACAAAATATGACTTAACTGGTTGCTTTGGGTGCACGATTGTACCAACTTAGCCGCACTTTGTGGCTAAGTCGGTATTGTCTAGGATTTGCAACTAATCAGACGACGTACTTGGGATTTATTCCCGATCATGAAAATAATGATAATAATAAACGGATATTATATATATATATATATATATATATATATATATATATATATATATATATATATATATATATATATATATATGTCGTGCCGAATAGGTAGAACTTGCGATCTTGGCGTAAATAGCAACGCTCATCTTGCCATATAGGACAAGTGAAAATTTGTGTATGCATAATTTCGCCAAAATCATTCTGAACCTAACGAAAAAAATATATTTCACTGTGTTTGTTTATTATTAAATTATTGTAAACAAATCTAAAATATATATAGTTGAGTTAGGCTAAAATAAATTGTTCTTGTTATAATAAGGTTAGGTAAGTTTTCTAAGATTCTTTTGGTGCAAAATTAAAATTGTTTACATTAACATTAATGAAAAATATATATCTTTAAACGTATAAGAGAAAATTTTAGAAAGGACTTAATTTTAAATGAGTTCTTGCTAATTGACCAGTTTTACATATTCGGCACGACATATACATATATATATATATATATATATACATATATATATATATATATATATATATATATATATATATATATATATATATATATATATACATACATATATATATATATATATATATATATATATATATATATATATATATATATATATATATATATATATATATATATATATATATATATAACATTTTATATACCTCATTAGGATATCGCGGCTAATGTAAAAGATTGCTTCCCAAATCTTTCTCTTCAACTGAAAAATCTACTATCACGGTTATAGAAAAAAAACACTAATAAACTTTAA
Organism: Cherax quadricarinatus; assembly: GCF_038502225.1. Classification (NCBI taxonomy): domain Eukaryota; kingdom Metazoa; phylum Arthropoda; class Malacostraca; order Decapoda; family Parastacidae; genus Cherax; species Cherax quadricarinatus. The sequence goes on along the minus strand of NC_091331.1, from coordinate 7,794,572 downwards.
TATACCCAGAAGAAAGTGCGTTAAAGTGAACTATTTATAATATTAATCAATATGATATAACAGTAAAAATATGCATACTATCAAACAACAGAAAATCGTAGTTGAATATTTTCATGTACTGAACAGAAAAAACTGTGTTCATGTGACTGAAGGTAATCAACATTATTTTTGTATGTATAATAAATACACTGAGCAGTGTAATAAATCATTTAAATAAGAAACGACTGATATAATTCACAGAATATAATCCTCACCACTACCTTAGTTTAATATACAGGGAGTTTCACTCGTAGGAGACCCCGAGATATCGTTTACTACACACTTAATATACAAATAAGATGGCTGCAACTACGGGACAACTAACTCTGGGCTTCCTACGAGTGAAACACCCTGTATAAGAGACAGTAGCAGTAGTTAACTATTACTAATTATCGAGTTTCATTGAAGCAAGAGGTTCAACCTGATATAGCTTCCTGCTCGAGCGATACCGTCTTAATTAAGCTTCTATACTCCTGTGTTTTATGTATCCACGATACCACCTTTACTCTCACAGCACCCTTAGTTGAGGCCTTTCTGACGAAACTAGATCACCTCCACTGTGTACCAGATCAGCCAGGCTGTGATGGGCTGGCGGGCTGCCAGCAGCAGCAATAGCCTGGTCGACCAGGCAATCAACAGGAAGACCTGACCTTAGGCCGGGCCTCGGGAGTAGGGGAAAACTCCCGAAACAGGTCAGAGGTAAGACAAAGGTTTCATAAGAACATAAGAAAGAAGGAACACTGCAGCAGGCCTACTGGTCCATTGGCTTAAGCCAATGCCCCAACCTAGTCAGGGCAGGTCACATTCACTTAAGGAAGGAACACGACAACTGACCTAGTAGCACAAGCTAGTCAGGTCCAACTCACACCCACTCATGTATTTATCTAACCTATTTTTAAAACTACACAACGTTTTAGCCTCAATAACTGTACTTGGGAGTTTGTTCACAGGCTTTTATATTATTTATATATCTGGTTGCTTCTATGTACAGCACAGTCAATATGAAGGCGAGGCTAGGAGCCATGACTCGACCCTAGCAAGCGAAAGGTAAGTACACGCTGTCATTAGCATTCTTGAAACCGTTGTGGTCACACAGTACCTGGGTTGGTCATCAGGTACGCTCCGAAGAAGGAGAGGAGCAGTTGAAATTCCTTGGATCGAGAGCCCTACATGAAACACTTGTCAGGAAATGCATGTCCTGTTTCCTGACAAAATTTATCTAACCTAACACCCAACAAAAAAGAGAACGGACACAAAAATATTTTTGCACATCCATACACAACTTTTCGTTTTGTTTTTTTCTCGCCACCACTAAATTACTAGATACCCATTATTTGCGTTTTTTTTTTTTTTGCTTCGTACAAAAAAAAAGTGTCTGTTGTCCGGAACAACAGGTCGGGGTAACAGCAATAACCTGTTTATGAATCAACAGAAGGAGAAAAAAAGTCAGTAACCACTACATTAGCCCTCTCAGTTTCCCACAACAAGTCTTCTAACCCTTATAACAGACCTTCTCAGGCCCTAGCAGACCTTTCCAGGCCCCAGACCTTTCCAGGCCCCAACAAACCTCCTCAGACCTTTCCATCCCCCGACAGACCTCACAATATATTTTCCAGCCTTGCAAAACACCTTCCCAGCCCCCAATAAACTTTTTCAGCCCCTTCCACAATAGCCCCCATTTTTTTCTCCCGGTCCTCTGCAGAGAGCAAGTTCGCCTTCATAACAAATCCCTCTTACAAAGCTGCGTAAATCGCTCGAGACTCAGCGAAATATCGTTCAAATCACACCTGCCCAAATGTCAACGCCGGAACACGATTTTTACTGATAACTAAATTAATTTTCCTCGTAGTTGGACGCAAGAGAACAGATCAAGGGACGTCTAGCCTTTAGCTAACATTTCCGACCCATTTGGGGGGAGGGAAGGCCCCGCCGACATTTTTATTTGCGAGTCAATTAAAGTTATGTTCGTATCACTAGTCTGTGTTTGTGAACTAGCCAGGTGTGTTTAAACCATCTCCAGTGGCTGTGAATCCACTGTGCTGGAAGCTGGTCTAAAGAGCCGAATTAATGACGTTTAAATAATAATAATAATAATAAATAATAATAATAATATATAAACAATAATTATGATAATTATGATCATAATTATAATTATAAATAATAATGATAATAATAAACAATAATTATAATAATAATAAACAATAATTATAATATTTATAATAATAATAATAATAATAATAATAATAATAATAATAATAATAATAATAATAATAATAAACAATAATTATAATAAATAAATAACAAGCAATAATTGTAATAATATTTATTATTATTATTATTATTATTATTATTATTATTAAAGTTTTTATAAATAGCAGTGTGGTTTCTTGTTTCAACACAGAGACGTGGACAAAGAAGGTCTCTCCAGGAAGGTTTAAGGAGTACGACATTAATCAGCGTGTGGCTGACGGTATCAGCACTCACCACACTACGGGAGGAACGAGCTTCACAACCATCACTGTCATTACGTCTGCTCGTTACACTCATTACACCAACTGTCTTCTTCTCACCAGATGGCCTTGATTGCTCGTCTTTGTGTGTTTTCCTTCTTCTCGTGTGACAAGTTATAACGGTGTGGAAGAATTTTTGGGGTTGAGATCCTGTTGGCCTTCTGGAAAAGCGAGCGGGCTGGGTTCTCAGCACTCTTCTACCAAACAAGAGAAACGTGAGAACATTTGGAAAAAAAAATGACTCGTCTCATATTCGAACTCATTCTTGCACCACAAGTGATACTCGTATAGATTTGAACGCTTCCTGGTGGCGCTCAGATACAGCGTTGCTAGACATGTGATTTTTCTTTTTTACAATAAATTTGCCTATGATTCATGTTCTCAAGATATCGTACTGGGTGGCAGTAGTGCTCACCAGGATGAGTCACAGAGCACAGGTACTGGGTGGCAATAGTGCCCACAGTGCTCCCCAGGATGAGTCACAGAACACAGGTACTGGGTGGCAGTAATACCCACATTACTTCCCAGGCTAAGACACAGAACACAGATGCACACCAGCAACAATAATCATCTGAGCACCTGGGAGTTGTTATACACATTATAACTAGTACACTTGTCGTCACAAACGTTATAGTGAAACAACAGCTGCACATCTGACAGTCCTAGTAAAATATTTTTTCTGGTTTCATATAAAAAACTTGAATAAATTACCCATGAAATGTGGAAAAAGACACTTATGTACAGTTCGACTCACGAAATGTGCGATTAAATATTTTGCATATCCAAGCAAGAACCTTCAGTTTTTTTTTTCTTGCAAGTGGTGGACTCTTGTACAGGCGAGGACACACGCTACGCACAGTTTCATGAGTAGATATGATCTGGCGGTGGTCAGGAATCGGTAAAAACCTGTTAAATTTAAATGCCGGGTCGAGGAACTATACTTGATACTTGTGACTGGTTTCGACCTCTTCTGCCCCTCACAGCCCAGACCAAGGCTAGTAGACTCTTCCCTTCATTCACCTCTTCAACCAGGTTGTTGTTTGCGGCCCTCTGGCCCATACAGCCAGGTTGATCTGACACATCTACACGTGCTCAAACACTTATAATACCTGCTGGCAGCAAGTTGAATGGTCTGGGACCACTGATGCTGATACTCCAGTACCTTGTTATAGTTGTGTGTAAACCTGGGAATAGGCCTTCAAGTATCTTCCATGTACACATGATCATATACATCATCGCTCCAGGGAGCACATTCCAGGTACTCTGAGGCGTTAGGAGTAGCCAGAATGCTTAAATCTGATCAAATCTGAATAAATTTCAAGAAATCACAGAGAAGTTAGATTTTCGGTGACTCACACAACATATGAAGTGTATAAGTAATACGGAACAAAGTATTTGTAACAAAGTGCTTTATGAAGAGAATGGAAGAGAGGAAATAATATGAAATTCTACGAACATGCACATGATAAATTTTATAACAGAGCACGTGACATTAATATCAACTATTTCTGTATCAACACATTTACAATTACACACACAAACACAGACAGACAGACAGACACACACACACACACACACACACACACACACACACACACACACACACACACACACACACACACACACACACACACACCAGAACGGATTCATGGAAGGCAAATCCTGTATCACAAACCTTCTGAAGTCTTATGATACAGTAACAAAACTAAGACACGAGAGAGAGAGGGGTGAGTTGATTGCATTTTCTTGGACTGCAAGAAAGCCTTCGACACAGTTCCTCACACGAGATTAGTGCAGAAGCAAGAGGATCAGGCGCTTATAACAAGAAGGGCACTGCAATGGATCAGAGAATACCTGACATGGAGGCAACAACGAGTCATGGTACGTGATGAGATATCACAGTGGGCACCTGTGACGAGCGGGGTCCCACAGGGGTCGGTCCTAGGACCTGTGCTATTTTTGATATATGTAAATGACATGATGAAAGGGATAGACACAAGAGTGTCCCTGTTCGCAGATGATGTGAAGTTGTAATAATGTTGGTATAATTACCGGCAATATGTAAAGTAATAGGACACAAGTGCAACTAATGTGACATTTTATTGTGACAACGTTTCGCTCTCCAGGAGCGAAACGGCTTGACAAAGCTCCTGGAGAGCGAAACGTTGCCACAATAAAATGTCACATTAGTTGCACTTGTGTCCTTTTACTATACATGATGTGAAGTTAATGAGGAAAATTAAATCAGATGAGGATCAGGCAGGCCTTCAAAGAGACTTGGACAGACTGGACACCTGGTCCAGCAACTGGCTTCTCGAATTTAACCCCGCCAAATGCAAAGTCTTGAAGATCAGGGAAGGGCAAAGAAGACCGCAGACAGAGTATAGGCTAGGTGGCCAAAGACTGCAAACCTCGCTCAAGGAGAAAGATCTTGGGGTGAGTATAACACTGAGCACGTCTCCGGAAGCACACATCAACCAAGTAACTGCTGCAGCATATGGGCGCTTGGCAAAGCTGAGAATAGCGTTCCGATACCTTAGTAAGGAATCGCTCAAGACACTGTACACCGTGTACGTCAGGCCCATACTGGAGTATGCAGCACCAGTTTGGAACCCACACCTGGTCAAGCACGTAAAGAAATTAGAGAAAGTGCAAAGGTTTGCGACAAGGTTAGTTCCAGAGCTAAGGAGAATGTCCTACGAAGAAAGGTTAAGGGAAATCGGCCTGACGACACTGGATACAGGAGGGTTAGGGAATACATGATAATGACATACAAAATACTGCGTGGAATAGACAAGGTGGACAGAGACAAGATGTTCCAGAGAGGGGACACAGAAACAAGGGGTCACACTTGGAAATTGAAGACTCAGATGAGTCAAGGGGATGTTAGGAAGTACTTCAGTCATAGTGTAGTCAGGAAGTGGAATAGTCTAGCAAGTGATGTAGTGGAGGCAGGAACCATACATAGCTTTAAGTCGAGGTATGATAAGGCTCATGGAGCAGGGAGAGAGAGGACCTAGTAGCGTTCAGTGAGGAGGCGGGGCCAGGAGCTGAGTCTCGACCCCTGCAACCACAATTAGGGGAGTACACACATACACAGACACACACTAGTAAACATGGCTCCCACAGGTGCATGACCCTTACAATCGCCTGCATTTTGCAGCCGAGCGCGTCCTTGGCTGGTCATTGTGGCTCTCTTGGGTCAGTTTTACCGACGGGACTGCTGGGGAAGGAGCAGGAGAGGGGGAGAGACGAAGGACAGAAGCTACAGGGAAAAGGAGGTAGAAGGCAAGGTAAAAGAGGGGAGGAAGAAAGTAAATGAGAGTAGAACAGAAAAGGTGAAGGGAGAAAAGGAATGGAAGAGAGGAAAAGGAGCACGGTAAGGAGAGAGGAGTGAGGAGGCAAGCAAAGGAATCTCCTAAACTTTGTTACGTATGTCTTTCACAGTGGTCAAGAATGCTTTTTTTTTTTCAATCCTTTATCGGGAAGGAAAACAACCTTTACTACTGGATCCTGTAAAGGCGTCGACGTTGTCATTCCTGTCGTTTGTGCTCACCTTTCTTCTCTCCTTCCCTTAAACACACAGGTTGAGGAAACTCCACATTTAGGAATGTACAACATACGTCGAACCTATTTTACCCCCCCCCCTCAAACCACACACACACACACACATATTGTACATTCAGGAACCTACTTGGTCATACAGTAAGAACCTTAATATTCAGCACTCTATATACAACATTAGTAATATTTATTATAGAGCATGTAGCACCTACTTGTAGCCCACTCCTTATAAAGTATGCCCAGAAACTAGAGGAAGAGTATTATGAGGATCCGCTAAACTCGAAAGGATCATACAGCGTCTTCCAAATGAGAAGCAAACAGGTCTGATCTAAGAAAAAGGCGAGTAGCTCCAATTCCTTGGCTTAAAAGAGTCCTTCAGCAGCATCAAAACCCTCTAAAAGGCTAGAGGAAATACACAATGAAACTGGTCCCGGAGATAAGAAAAAATGATGTACGTGGAGAGGATAGAAGGACTAGGTGAGACATGATTACGACGTTCAAGATACTTGTATGATTTGGTAGGATAGTTTATTTAGGAGGGGAGAAGCGGGATAAAGAGGGCACGATGCAAAGCCACTGGGATGTCAGGAAGGATTTCTTCAGCTTTAGGATGGTTAGAAAGCGTAATGAAGAAGTGGTGGATGCAGACTTCATTTAGATTATTATATTCAAGGGGAAACCCTAAATTCCTAATGGTCATAGGTCATCAAACGAGCTCTTCCTCTTCAAGAAGAGCTCTTAGCAAGGATCTTAGAAGCGTCTTTAAAGCATCTGTAAGCACTGAGAATTGAAATTCAGAAGATTAATGTATCTGCATATTTCGATCCCCTTCTGGGATCCTCTTCAGAAGATCAAAACTTAGATTCACGTGCGAAAAGCATTTGATGTTCCCACCGCCAGTGAGCCTTGTTTCTAGGCCAATGTCTTCGTCACCTTAAGGCCCCGCAACATGACGTGGATGTTCATGAAAGAAAATGCACCTGTCTTCCGTGATACACTTGACTCATGCGGTACAAACCGCAGTCGTTGACGAGCTCTGTTGATCACATCTCTCACCGTCTGCAGTGTTACCTCCCAAAAAATAAGATATAATGTGAAGGTTATGGATTTTTTTTATAAAAACTTATATGTTATAATCCGCATATTGCATCTTATATAGTAGTTGGTATAATTCTTCCTTTTTTTTTTTTTTACAACACTGCAGACCCAACTAGTTATCGTAACAGTGTTCTCGTTCGTCACTATTTTCATCGAGTCTCTGAACAACACAAAACATATATCTCACTAGAAATGTAAACACTCATAGTAGTTTACAGGACTTTATGAACTCACACACTCATATATATATATATATATATATATATATATATATATATATATATATATATATATATATATATATATATATATATATATATATATATATATATATATATATAATGTCTACTTAGAAGGGTGTCTCTGCTATTTATATTTTACATTCCATGTTTTTGGGCTCCTGGGAGTTGACTACATGCATCTCACGTGTCAGGTTAGCCTTGAGCGTTTAGTGCTGACCAATGTGCATTCAGCGTGTTTTCAGTGTAGAACAATGTGTCTTCAGGGCTGACCAATGAGTCTTGAATGTTGACCAACATATCCTCAATGCTAGTTAATGCCTCTTCTATTTGTCTTGCATTCTTCTTCAGTGACGCTACTGATCATACACCACTCGATCCAAATACAGCAGGTCTTGAGTCGAAACCTCACGATCACTCCTTGTAATAATTTGAAGATCGAGATTCTTTCAACGGGTAAATGTTTACTCAACTAACAACAGGATTGCGTGTATGAAATTTTATCTGGAGCAAACGAAACGCAGTTTTAAGATTGAATAAAAATATTGTGTTTTACGGAAGGTTATCTTAACCTAAAATATCTTAGCCCACTTACAAAAATAATGTTTATAAATCACCGGTTTAATGGCGTGGTTTGGTCAATCACATTACTTCCCTGTTAGACGTTCGGCGAATTAGAACACGTCTCGGAATACCTCCCATCAAAATTCATGACGAATCAGAACACTTCCCATCAACACACTTGACCAATCAGACTACTTTCCGGTTACACAGCCTTAAACTGTATCTTGCCTTTAGCTGGCAAAAAAAAGAAAAAACATTCCTTACTTCACCGAAGCGTCAAAAACGCGCTCTTGGGAAATTGGGTGGTGAATGGGGAAGGAAAATACAGCTTCGCAAAGCCAATAAAAACCTCTGAGTTCTGGGAGCGTCGACTGGCGTGAGACCCAGGCCGGAACTCTGGGAAATTCCTCCGGCTCCATTTTTGAGCTCGATGGATCAAAGTAGTTGGTGGTATTTCGTCTGTCAATAGAAATGGGGGGATTTCTCCGGCAAGCGTCTTAAAAAGTCACATGATGAACCGATACGAGGAATTCTGGGGGAATTTGGCCAAGTTCTTCCTCTCTGCCTCATCTGTTCACCCCGTGAAAAATAACTTCGCGGGACGTGAGGTTTGAGAAGTGGCGGGCTAAGCTAGTTATGACGGTAGGAAGTTATCGAAGTCACGCATTATCGTCACTACCGTCTCCTGCGGTATCTCTGGCTTCCCGTGGCTGCATCCTCGCGAGATGAATATAACAGGTATTATGAAAAAGAGCAGCGCCCTTGAGAGACGAAAAGGTGGCAAGTAATACACAGAGGCAGGCAAGGTTCACGACAGTCAACAGTGAAGACATACGCGGAAGGCTTTTTATCCTCCAGTGGATTGATATGAGCCGCCTATACGCTGCTGCTCATGCTGCTGCTGCTGTTGTCCCTTCTGCTGTTGTTGTTGCTGCTGCTGTCCCTTCTGCTGTTGCTGCTGCTGCTGTCCCTTCTGCTGTTGCTGCTGCTGCTGCTGTTCCTTCTGCTCCTACTTTTCTTGCTGCTATTACTGCCGCTGCTGCTCTTGCTGTTTCTGCTGCTTCTGCATTTATTTCTGCTGCCTTTGTTGGTGCTGGTGCTGCTACTGTTGTTCCTGCTCCTGCAACTGAAGATTCCGCAATTGCAACTGCTCCTGCTGTTGCTTCTGCGGTTGTTACTGCTGTTGTTGACATTGTGATGGTAATGTTACAATAACAATGATAACACTCACTTGCTGATGCGTGAAGAACAATGTATTATTTACACAGAAGACACAACGGAGTTTTCCTTATCCGTCGGAGTGATCATCGCTAAAAGATTTTTAAACTTCTATATTTTAGCATAACATTGGCTCAAGTTAGTTCTGGTATGGTTTTTATAGGCCAAAGTCGGCTCTCAGCATCCGTCTTCAAATATAAGGAAGATTAATAGCAGGCTTCTAACTTTTCCTGAAGTCAGTTCCTGATCAGCCAAGTAGGGGATCCACATTGGGCTGCATGCTGCTAGCACCAACAGACTGAATTATCAGGTTATCATCCAGTAGACTTGATTTGGGACAGTCCTGAGGAGGACCTTTATCTTTGATATGCATTTGACGAACAAGGAGAGTTTTTCTACAATGGAGCCCGGCCCTGGGCCAGGTTTGTCTGGCGCTTGCCTAGTTAACCAGGCTGTTGCTCCTGGCGGCCCGCTGGCCCCCGGAATAAACAAGGCCAGGAATCACTAAAACCGGTCCATAAATGTTGAGAGAAGCAGCCAGGAGCCGTGATTCGATCCCAAGAGGCGTGATGCTTCCTCTCTGTACGAGTAAAGTTGCCACACATGTATAACAAAAAACAATACTGTCATTTAAGAAACCACGAGACACTGTAGGCGTGATGCTTCCTCTCTGTACGAGTAAAGTTGCCACACATGTATAACAAAAAACAATACTGTCATTTAAGAAACCACGAGACACTGTAGGCTTAAAATCTGGCAGTTGAAAATACCACTTACTTTTTAAAAGAAAAAAAAATATAATCCGTTAGTGATAAAGCAATCCCATAAATAACAAAACTCAAAGAAAACCATAAATCATCCTTCATTAAGCGACCAAGGACTCAGTAAACAACAATAGTTAAAAAGTAACTGTGGTGAGGTTGGTGGTTGTGTTGTACACAAACTGTGTTGGAACAACACTAAGTTCACATTTGAATTCAGCGTCCTCGAAATTAGTTAGAAATACAAGTTTTTAGACGTGAACTGAAACTTTTGTTGACCATTGTTATTTTCTAAGCGTTAAACCTGTGGTGGGGAGTAGTGGAGGCTCGAGCCTCCGTCGATTAAATGTTAGAAATTTTACTTATTTGTACTTAACCTATTGTACGAATTCACTATATATTTCTTAATGTTTTTCATTATCTTACATGGTAACAAACGACTCAGTTCTGTATTTGTAATTCCTTATTACTGTACTAAATGAAAGGAATTAAATTGTTCAAGATTTATCTGTTCTCATAAAAGTTTGATAAAAAAAAAAAATCCTGACGGGGAATCTTACTGCAATTTCTATTAAATTTCCAGGAGTATCACTTACAGATATCTGTCGGTAGCTGGTCGCTCCGTGGTATAACCCCCTCCTCTCCCCTCACGGTCAATACAACGGGCAGGATAGTTAATACTGTATTTTCTGTATGTCGGCTGCTTGCTGGCACGTTGTTTCCAAGCTGTTGTAACGTACCGTTGGTAAACAACTGCTAAATCGTAACCCAAAGCCTATCCTTGACCGTAACTTTTACCATATAAGGCGCAGGGTGATTTTCCAAGACTTTTTTGTGGGATAAAAAGTGCGCCTTATATGCCGGGAAAATACGTTATACGGACAGTACGTAAATAAGACCCAATACTGATTTTGGCATTTTATTGTAAAGACGTTTCGTTCACCAGGGAATCTCTCGACTGATAAAATCAGTGGTGGACGAAACGTCTTCACTAGGTCAGTAGGTGACTTGGACTTGCCTAGTATGGGCCAGTAGGCCTGCTGCAGTGCTCCTTCTTTCTTACGTTCTTATTAAATACCATAATTCACATTATACATCTTATTCACATCCCCCCGCATGCCATCACTCTAACTATCCTGTGATTTAACCGTGACCTGTCAACCTGTACGTCAGCGGTGCACTCCAGAGACCCAGTGGTTGTGCCTGCAAACACTCAAGAGGATCTGGAGCTGGAACTTTACTTCCTTGAGTGGAAGAGCTCACACTCAGGAACAGTATCTTATTAGATCAGTTTCCCTAATCTCGTCTACAATCACCAACCTCCTTGATTCCATCAACAACCACCATCAATCTCCTTCATTCCATCAACAACCACCATCAACCACTCCATCAACAACCACCATCAACCTCCTTCACTCTATCAACAACCACCATCGACCTCCTTCACTCCATCAACAACCACCATCGACCTCCTTCACTCCATCAACAACCACCATCGACCTCCTTCACTCCATCAACAACCACCATCGACCTCCTTCACTCCAACAACCACCATCGACCTCCTTCACTCCATCAACAACCACCATCAACCTCCTTCATGCCGTCAACAAGCACCTCGTTGCAATGTTTTGCCATTTTCCTTATTTTCTCCCGGGACAAAATCCCAAAAATCTTATTTTTCCTTTGTTTAATTCTGTGGCAAAGTGTCCTTGTAGTCAGCACGGAAAGAATTCTGAAAATATTTATGGGCGGACCGGGAAGTCGCCCTTTGTCTGACCTCAATAACGCCAATATTTGATCCCGGTGGGAGAGAGAGGAAGGGGGGTGGGTGAGAATGGAAGGAATGGGGTGGGTGGGAATTTAGGGTAGGGAAGAAAGGAATGGAGTTTAGGGAGGGTGGGGAAAAATGGACTGGAGTCTAGGGAGGATAGGAAAGAAGAGAACAGAGTCTAGGGAGGGTAGCGAAGACAGGATTGGAGTCTAGAGAAGAAAGGGATGGAGTTTAGGGAAGGTAGGAAAAAAAGTAATGGAGTCTAAGGAGGGTAGGGAAGAAAAGAATGGAATTTAGGAAGGTTGGGGAAGAGAGGAATGGAGTCTGAGGGTAGAGCTAATCAATTTTGAAGGATTTTTAATCGCAGTTACAAAAATCTGCATTATGTAAAAGAGCTTTATAAGGAAGCCTATTGTATTTTCATAAAGAATAGACCAGTTGTTCTTAACATTTTTCGTCCTATGACCCCCCGAGACTCTTCAGGGTATTACCGTGACCCCTTCAAGAGAAGCTTCTTTTCTCTTGAAAATGTCCAAGTTTTTGTCCACTAGATGGTTGTGGCAAGACTCAAAATGGACCTTCAGTTTGCTTGGCTTCATACTCTCGTGACTCAAAACTTTGGTGCAAACGACACATTGCGGCTTGACCACAGAGTTCTGAATGATGCTTGTGAAACCCACCTTGAGAAAGGCTTCATTATACGTACGCTTCTTGACAGACATAGTGCGAACAGGAAACCACCTTGGGAGTCACGGAGCACGAGCGACATACAGACATCCCCCACCGTAGCTATGAACTGAGTGATTCGTTGTGGTTGATGTGTTTACTGTAGCAGACCACCGCACGTGTGATCAATGTTGATACTCACCAAACTGGTAAAAGCCCAACTGGCTAATTCAAATATATGAAAATAAATTATATTCTTCCGAACCCGTTGTGACTCCCTGAGAAACCCCAAACGACCCCCAGGGGGTCACGATCCCCCTGTTAAAAACCGCTAGAATAGACAAATTCAGAGCATTTCGTCCCGTGTAGGGTTAACAAATGTATACACTAGGCAAAAACGTTGCCCCATTAAAAGACTTCTGCGAAGTATGCCTTTTTCTCGGGTTTACAAGTAAGATTCTTTCCGTAATACGAAGATAAGAGCTGTGCCACATGATCTACAAGAAATCCTAACCACAGATAACGTTTATGTAATATAAAGTCGAAACCGTGGCGGTTTCGACTTAGAGTTCTAGACAGGACGCCAATCATTCAGTAGTACTCTTCCTATGCATTGCTGATTTGGACTTAAATTCTTAATCAGAATTCTTAAGTTTTTACCGTTTCGTGCTGCCTGAGCACCCATTTCAGTCTGCGTCTCATGCTGAACGCCCCCCCCCCACCCAAAAAAAAAATACAAATGTTATAATGATGTAAACGCCACTGGATACAGTAGAAAATTTAATAAACTAAAACTATTTTATAGAATTCAAGTTTCATATTATCAATCAGCTACCCAACACAATACATGGATGTAATCTTATAAATTTTCAAATATCTTGTCTCTCTCGCCTCCCGTATGATTGTGTTTTATATTATTTAGTTTAATAAAGGACGAAGGTTTCTTTATTAAACTAAATAAATATTATTAAATTAAATAATATAGCATGAAGCTGTGCATTCAGAGTTTCATGCTGTTGAAAATACTCACAAGAACTAACGCAAATGTGTATAAATTCCTACATGCCTTGTGCGGATTTATATTTATACCCTTAAAGCACACGCAATCATACACACACAATACACATACACACACACATACACACACACACACACACACACACACACACACACAGGAGCTCGGACTCGACCCCCGCAACCTCAACTAGGTGAGTACACACATAAACGAACATGCACGTGTGGCGAGGAGCTGAGATTCGACCCCTGCAGTCATATATAGGTGAGTACATAAAGATGAACATACACACAGACACACACACACACACACACACACACACACACACACACACACACACACACAGACGTTGATCATGGTCCACTTACTTGAACCACCATCTGACACAAGCTTTGATATAGGAGACAGGAAGTTGTACCACCCCACCGTCAACTGCCTTCCTGGACTCACCTGTGGAATACAAATCAATACATTAAATACTGATACGTGAGTGAACGAATAGCCGAATGAGTGATGAACTGCAGGCAATGAACTCAATCTAAAAATCATTGGATGAATTTACTAACATTTGGGAGTGTTCATGTTAAATCTGGACAGTTTTATTTTCCTGAGAGTATCTGGCCCTCTAAACGTCAATATATCAAATATTACACAGAAACGATAAAACTTTGAAGGGTGAGCTGGGAGCCAGGGAGGACACACTGCGATACCCGGTTGGGTAATCCGACTATCTCAGCTACAGTTTAATGCTGACTTTGATGAGGAGGATGGACTGTATTCTTGATCGCTCATTCTCGTTCTTACTCCAGCTAATTCGTTTTCCAGCTAGATAGCTAGCGTTCTTAACATATTCTCTCTCTCTCTCTCTGTCTGTCTGTCTGTCTGTCTCTCTCTCTCTCTCTCTCTCTCTCTCTCTCTCTCTCTCTCTCTCTCTCTCTCTCTCTCTCTCTCTTTTTACATAGGGTTTGACAAGGTTAAGGATCCCTAGCTTTATTGACAGCTATTTACAGGTTAAGGATTCCTATCTTTATTGGCAAGCTAAGAGCTGTTACCTACATCAGCTCATTTGAAAGCATTTTTATTGTTATGAGACATACAAGTAGGAAACAGGATGAAGTTGGAGCCATCTGTGGGGCAGCATTTTCATTTGATCAACTGACTTTATCTCGTTGACATCATTATCCTGTACGAATGTGTTCCATACTCGAGTCATCCTGGGTATGTATGATCTCAGATGGAGTGATGTTCTGGAGAAGGGTACAGCCAGAGTGAAGTTGCTGCTTTCTGCCCGTCTTGTGGCATAAAAGCTTGTTTCACGCTGTCCTCGAAGTGGATCCAAGTGTGGTATTTTGACAATATTGGCCTTGTACATAACAGTAAGGCCACCCACATCCCTCCTATGTTGAAGGCTCTGCTGAAATGACAGATCTATCCAGGATGGGTCCAGGCGAGAGATGAGACGTCTTGCTCTGTTCTCTACTCTGTCAAGCAGTCGCAGATGAGAGGGGGGGCAGGAAAACCAAGAAAGTGGAGCATACTCAAGGTGCGAGCGTACTTGAGCGTTCTCTCTCTCTCTCTCTCTCTCTCTCTCTCTCTCTCTCTCTCTCTCTCTCTCTCTCTCTCTCTCTCTCTCTCAGTATATCGCCAGGGAAGGAATAAAACCACTGACATCCTGGTCTAAACCACATCCTCGCCTCGCCGATCTCGGGATTAACTCAATAATCAAACAACAAGTGGGAGGGAGCGACCTCGTGCAAACTCAGTCAGTCCGTCCCCCACATTTGTCCTTCCCTACCTCCCACACTCCCTCCCATCTTCCCTCCCTCCGTCTCTCTCTCTCTCTCTCTCTCTCTCTCTCTCTCTCTCTTTTTTTTTTTTTTTTACACAGGGTTTGACAAGGTTAAGGATCCCTAGCTTTATTGACAGCTATTTACAGGTTAAGGATTCCTAACTTTATTGGCAAGCTAAGAGCTGTTACCTACATCAGCTCATTTGAAAGCATTTTTATTGTTATGAGACATACAAGTAGGAAACAGGATGAAGTTGGAGCCATCTGTGGGCCAGCATTTTCATTTGATCAACTGACTTTATCTCGTTGACATCATTATCCTGTACGAATGTGTTCCATACTCGAGTCATCCTGGGTATGTATGATCTCAGATGGAGTGATGTTCTCTCTCTCTCTCTCTCTCTCTCTCTCTCTCTCTCTCTCTCTCTCTCTCTCTCTCTCTCTCTCTCTCTCTCTCTCTCACACACACACACACACACACAGGAGCTGTGAATCGATTCCTGCAAGCACATATGGGTGAGTACATAACTAACACACACACACACACACACACACACACACACACACACACACACACACACACACACACACACACACACACACACACACACACATTTGTGTGGTGCCCACAAGTGTTCTGCCAGATGCTTAACACCTCCCACACACGACTGTTCTCAACCACAGCACGTACTGTTAGTCACTACCTCATCAACAGTCTGTCCATATCTATGAGTAATGTGTATGACCCTTAACACATACAGACTCCCTTTTCTTTCAACCCCATACGTTTGTGTGTTACTTTGAGAAGATACACTACACTGAAGAACAATGCTGCTGAAAACTAAGAGAGCCCTCAGTATCTTCGCTGAAACTCGAGACTCATATACACACACATATATATATGTCGTGCCGAATAGGAAGAACTTGCGATCTTGGCTTAAATATCAACGCTCATCTTGCCATATAGGACAAGTGAAAATTTGTGTATGCAATAATTTCGCCAAGATCATTCTAAACCTAACGAAAAAAATATATTTCACTGTGTTTGTTTAGTATTAAATTACTGTAAACAAATCTAAAATATATTTAGTTGGGTTAGGCTAAAATAAATTGTTCTTGTTATAATATGGTTAGGTAAGTTTTCTAAGATTCTTTTGGTGCAAAATTAAAAATTTTTACATTAACATTAATGAAAAAAATATATCTTTAAACATATAAGAGAAAATTTCAGAAAGGACTTAATTTTAAATGAGTTCTTGCTAATTGACCAGTTTTACATATTCGGCACGACATATATATATCTGTGTGTGTATTGTAGGAGAGGAAAAACCCTGAGTGAGACCAAAACGAAAAAGAATGGTATTCTTTATATTTCTACCTCCAGCTGAGGTCCTCTTCAGCAGATACAAAGAATTGAGGAGAGAGAGAGAAAGAGAGACCGGGGATTTATAGCTGATGTGAGAGTAATCGGTTCCACGCCGGCTGAGCGGATTATAATGTCTTGGGTTTTGGAATTCTCAAGTTGAATGATGATATGTCATGTTAGTCTGTCCTTACTTGGGAGTGTGAGAATTTCAGGTTAATTGTTGAGTGGCATAAGCTGCTTTGAACATGAAAACAAAAGAATGGAGGAGTACTGCAACATGTCTGTTGTCCCGTGATCCTAGCCGTCACACTCAAGTATACAACCTTTATTTAAAGGTTGTATATTTAAAGGTTTTATAGTTAAGTGAAGAACAAGAGTCTGGTAATTATCCTTCTATACAAAACATCATCAGCAACAGCCGACGAATTGACAGAATAGGTAAGACAGATAGCGTCCTTGAAAGCCTTGAAAATTCTACACCGAAAAATATTCTCCTTGGAGATCTCCACCTTCCAACTGTTTAAGGGAAAATAGCAGAAAAAAGCACTGTACCAGAAATAATACCTGGATGAAAGTTAACCCAAGAGACGTACAGTATGTGGTATCTAGTGAGCTGCAGGTGATACAGTCCTGTCTTTTCCTTCACTACATGATTAATTTAAATTTTTACAAGAAACAGAATTCTAAAATGCTTTGTGTGACAAGCAATTTGATACCAACATTTTCGAAACCAACCAGTCAATAAGATGACCTATAATAACGGTCGAATTACCAACAAAATGTTCAGTAAATGGACACAGATGCGACTAATGTGACATTTTGTGGCAACATTTCGCGTGACAAAGCTCCTGGAAAGCGAAACGTTGCCGCAATATCACATTAATTGCATCTGTGTCCATATACCTAACAGGATGACCTGTAGCTCTCATTATTATAATCAAGTGGGAAGCGCTAAACCCGTAGGTGTAGCTCTCATTCGTGTGCGAACAGACCCCCGGTTTCCCGTCCTACAGGAGAGTAGCAGTGCTGGTTTAATCAAGCCCTCCAGACCCCTCACCAGTCTGCCCTAGGTACGTTCTAAGCTGGGAAGTGTGTACAAACCTCCCTCTGATCCTCCAGTGGAATTTTTTAATTAGTGTGTTTTTCACTGTGGATTCATTTCTAAAAGTTACTTTCACAGAGAAATGTTTTTTAAGGCCTTGGTTGGGTAATTGTAAGGTAATATTAAGGTTTTTTTTTCAGTGTTTCCTTTGGTTCCGTGTTATAGGTTTTCCTTTTCTTTGTGATATTTACCATTAGTTCTTTAGGGTATTTTAATTTAGTGGCTGTCTCAAAGATTTTGCTCAGCTTTTCATTAAAGAATTCAGGGCTACAATTTCTGAAAGCCCTCAGGAATATCGTGACAAATACGCTCTTATTTACCCTTATTTCATGGTCGAATAGTAATACAAGCATACAACTGCGACCTTCCAACGGAGGCTGATTTTGAAACTTACATCTTTTCTATGTATTAGTATAAAAAAAATATCGGCATGGTGTGATCGACTTAACGTTCAGTAGAAAATAACAGTAAGACATTCGTTCTTTGTATGACATCACTGAGGCTCTCACGTGTTGGCGTCGTTCACATATCAATACCACTTGACATTAACTGGAAGAATGTTCGTCAGAAGTTAAGTTTCGAGAAACTCCGTATTCAAGATACTGAGTATTGGGCTGAGGGGATTTCCCATTACCATATCATATTTTTTTCTTTTGCATAGAAACCGTCATTAAAATCAAGTTCGCAATATACTATGCAAAGTTTGATAAGTTCTATGATCACTCTAGACTGAAATGGCACCTTAGTGAATAGCGCAGTTACGTCAAGATTAATATGAAATCTTTGGTCATGTTTAAGGTTAGGAATTTCTCGACTGAATTCGTAGTATTTTTTTAATGTGAATCAGGCACTCTCCCTACGATTGGTGTCACAGGCTAGGTCGCACAAACCTACAAAAATTTGAAATGAACTATAAATAATGAAATTAAATGCCGCAGAGCAGCGTCTGGAGAAGCTCAGGCAACGTTTCAATCCACAATTATCGCGCAGGTACAAAAATAGGTTAGGGTCCAACATTTTTATCTTAGGTATCCATGTAGTCTGGACTTTTATGGGGGAGACTGATAACAGACCTCAGAGTCCATAACGAAGCTGTCTGCTGGGAAGAATTAGCAGTCCTCTGGCTACATATACTTCTGTCTAGTTACTAGAGGCAAGACTAATTAATGTAAGAGAAGGCTCTTCCCATCCTGTCTAAGTAGCACTGAGCTACGCCATTTAAATTCCCCCAAGAACGTCTAAATAAAATGGTTAGTTCATTAAAAGATTTCTAATATAATTCTGAGAAAAGGGAAGTGTGTTGGGGTTATATAATTATTAAAGGTGTGTTGGCCCTTGCTCCTCCAAGGAATCCATCCTGCCTTGTGAGACGCTGTCAACACCTTGTGAGACGCTGTCAACACCTTGTGAGACGCCCTCAACACCATGTAATTATGTCAATGTAAGTGAAGCATAATTCATGGCGAAAAGCCTGTCTCTCTCCAGCAGCCCGTCTTCACACAGAGCCATGGAAACGTGCTGATTTTAACGCTGCTCGGGTACGCCAGCCGTGTCGTCCCCCTTTCTCCTTTTTTAACGAGGTCATTGATAAATATACGAATTTTATAATTTTCCCCATCAAGCCTAATATAAAAAAAAATCTGTGTTCTTCAAACGTTCAGAAACCGACGCTAGGTAAAGCGTAGGAAAACGAACGATACGAAAAAAGATTGGTTTCTCTCTGAGATGCGAGTTAATGGTTTAATCCTATGAATGACGTCAGGTCTGGTCAATGACCGCGGTCTGTGTGCTCGAGTGATTAAACAGATGTCCTCCCATTTCTCTTTATATTGTGTTATTGCAGTTCTTTATGCTCCCTTCTTATCAGCGTGTGTATTGACTCTTTGTTTTATTCATCAATGTGAGGTAGGGAGGGGGATTGGTGATGAGTGGAAAGGGGCAGGGTGAAGGGTGTGGGTATGGGAAAGGGTGCTAAAGGAGCTGGGTAAGGTGAGGGGAAGGGAAATGGGCAGTGATGAAAGAGGTAAGAGAGGACAGAAGGGGGAGACGTTTCTTATTAAATAAAATTGGATACGAAAGCAGTGTGCTGTTACCCTCCTCTATATACGACAGTTACACAGCTGGAACAAAAGCTATTTATTTCCCTGTCCTATTCCATCACAGGGGATAAGTTGCATAGTGTTAAAATCTGTCAGTCTGAGATGGGAGACTTCAGCAGGGCAATGAGGATATTCATAAAATATCTATTACTGGCTCACGAAATCGTAATGACACGATTGCAAACAAACCATACCGCGGGTTCAAATCCCGCCCGTGGTATGGTCTATTACTGGCTCATCGGCTACGGGAGGAGTTGGCCAACTAGATGAGAGGTAAAGGGAAGGACAGGGAATTGTTGTAGATATAATGGAGGAGTCTGAAGGACCTACTTTCAGACGTTCTTTTACTCTGGTTGCGGTTTAATGTTATGACAGTACTGACAGACTGGCTGTTGGTGATTTTTTTATCATTAGATACTGTTACTGTACTTAATACTTCCAGCAGGTACTGAAGTTTCTTACACATAGGACTGTAATGTTTTCTTACACACGATTTGACATTCCAGCAAGAGTGGTGTTGTCTAACCGAGTTTTTCCTGGTTGCGACCTACAAAAATCGGTCAACACACGGGTACCTATTTTTATTTCTAGGTGGGAAAGGAGCAGCAGGGGTTTAGGGGAAATTTGTCCAATGTGTTTCCTTGCCTGAGAATCGAACCCAGGACCTTGCGATTGGTAGTGGAAAGCTCTCACCAGTCAGCTACAAGACAGGTAGTTTCCCCAGGACGGGTCCTGGCCCGGGTCTTCTCCATGCGGTGACCCGTGGCTCCCCACAGAGGAGAGTGTCATCACGTTTTTATCGAGGCGGCGAGCGGCGATGATCGGCAGCAACGTCCTCAGATTCTTAACTGCAAGATACACAAGGTGTGTTGTGTTGCCCTGTTTTCCTGGGTCTGTGCGTTGTAGTCAGCTACAAGGCACAGGCATGTGGGTGAAGAGTGTGGGACGACCCGTGTTGGGTACGAATGGTATATAATACCGACAAGATGAGAGTAAGACACATGTGCAACATCTGGGTATCTTTATTGTAGACGTTTCGCCATCCAGTGGCTTTATCAATACAAATTCTAGGACATAACTTGAAGACAGTAGAACTATGTACAGAAGATGAGGTGATCAGTCCCTCAACCTAGGAGTAGGTGCGAACAGCACCATAGTCGTGGAGATTCTGAAGCAGAAGAAAGAATCCTGGCGCTTATATAGTAACGTCAGGTGTAGCAGACGAGGGCATATTCACTGGTAGGCGGGATTCCCCAGTGGAAGTAGGTCCTTCCCAAAGAGATGGGTTAGTTGTAGTAGTAGTTGTCGTAGTCGTGAAGGTTATGTACATGTCCTCAGAATTAAGATTCCATGATGTTGCAGTGTCTGACAAGTTGTGTACGAATGGTATATAATACCGACAAGATGAGAGTAAGACACATGTGCAACATCTGGGTATCTTTATTGTAGACGTCTACAATAAAGATACCCAGATGTTGCACATGTGTCTTACTCCCGACCCGTGTTGGGTGATGGTGTATGGGGGGATCGACCATCCACCCTTCCTTCACCGCTCATTAACAACAATCCTTACATTTGTCCCTCGTCTCTCACTGCCACAATCCCTCCCATTAGCTTTTTTCAAGTCGATAATCTGATAGGATCTAGAGCACAATCCAGTGTGTCTGTGAAGGTGTTGCTCCACCCGCTGCTCCAGAACTTGCTATCACAACACTGATAATCGACCCATACCAAACACAACTAGACATGTATACACGTGAGTGCACAAGTACATCACAAGGCTTTTAGACAACAATTAATCAACCTCAGGGTGGTCAGAAACCGGGATGACCTTGATGAAGAAGTAGGGGTTGACGGCAGGATCCATACACAACATTAGGAATTAGGAACAGGTACGACTGGGTTCAAGAGGCCACGAGTGGAACTGAACCCAGTCACAGGAAAGAACAGAGACTAAGCCTGACGCCACACGTATACACACATACAGTACATCTATCCGTAACGCTCCCACGGACTTTGCTCTTCATTGGGCTGTTGTTGAATGACGAACATGACTGTGCAAGAACTCTCTTTAACACTGACTCATTCAACAATTACCCCTTAAGGTCCTGTAGATGTAGATTGCACAGTAGTAAGTGTGGATGTACTGAACAGGGAGTAAGTTTAGATCTATGAAGAGTGGGGAGGTGTGTTGCCATGGATGGGATTTAGTGATTATTCTTACTGTGGCTTTTTGTTGGGTTATTATTGGCTTTAGGTGTGTTGCTGCAGTTGATCCCCAAGCACAAATAGCATAGGTGAGGTATGGATAAATAAGTGAGCGGTATAGTGTGAGAAGGGCCTTTTGCAGCACGTAGTATCGTATCTTGGAGAGGATCCCAACTGTTTTGGATACTTTATTGTTTATGCGTTGGATATGGGTGCTGAAATTCAGGTTGTTGTCGAGGTATAGGCCTAGGAATTTGCCCTCATTATGTCTGGCAATTAGAGTGTTGTCGATCTTAATGTTAATTTGAGCAACTCCTGCTCTGCTACCAAACATAATGTAGTAGGTTTTGTCAGTGTTAAGCGTAAGTTTATTGGATGTCATCCAAGTCGATATTTTGATCAGCTCCTTGTTAACAATGATGTTGAGGGTGGCAAGATTAGGGTGAGAGATGACATAAGTCGTGTCGTCAGCAAAGACAATAGGGTTCAGGTGTTGGGATACGTTTGGAAGATCACTGATGTAAATGAGGAAGAGCAGGGGACCAAGGACACTTCCCTGCGGAACTCCGGTATCAAGTGGCCGTGTTGTTGATGCTGTCTTTAATGGTGACATACTGATACCTATTAGTAAGGTAAGATTTGAAATATGCAAGCACATGGCCTCTTATACCATAATGGTTAAGTTTGTGGAGTAGGATGCCGTGGTCTACTGTGTCAAAAGCTTTTCTTAGGTCAATAAAAATTCCTAGTGGATATTCCTTATTTTCCAATGCTGTGTAAAGCAGATCTAGCATTTTTATGATTGCATCATTAGTGCTTTTATTTTTCCTGAATCCAAATTGGCAGGGGCTGAGTATGTTTTGTGCCGTTATAAATGAGTAAAGTCTCCTGTGCACGAGTTTCTCAAAGATTTTGGATAGCAATGGTAAGTTTGATATTGGCCTATAGTTGTTTAAATCTGTTGGGTCACCACCTTTATGTATTGGTGTAACCCTTGCCGTCTTGAGTAGTTTTGGGAAGGTGCTAGTTTCTAGTGACTTGTTAAAAAGTAATGAAATAGCATGTGAAAGGACATGGGCTGCTCGCTTGTACAATAATGGTGGGACATGAGACAGATTCCCTGAGTTATTTTTAAGTGACTTTATAATCTCGGTGACTTCCGTGGGCTCAGTTGGTGCAAGATAGAAGGAATTTGGGAAATTCCCATCTAGGTAGTCCCTGGCATGGGCATTGGTGCGTGGGATTTTATTGGCGAGATTAGATCCTATGGTTGAGAAGAAGTCATTTATCTTGTTAGCTGTGTCAGTGGGATGCAGTGGTGTTTCATTAGGTTTAGTTAGGACAATATTCTTGTTTTTTTTCAGTTTTTTTCAGTTTGAGCCTGGTTGCTGTAATCCCTTTTCAAGGTATCCTTGGAGATTAAAGTGTTCTTGACTATAATAATAATAATAATAATAATCTTTATTTCTACAAATACATATACAATGTATACAGACCATATCTGACGTCAATGACATTACTATATAGAGAGCCCCTTGTTATTCAGAGCATTTCAGGCAAATTAGGTTTTGTCCCCAGGATGCGACCCACACCAGTCGACTAACACCCAGGCACCTATATGACCAGTATGGGTTCAGCGCTTCCTCGTGAATATACAATAAGCATTATTGATTATAGTGTACAGCCTCAATGACCCATCGGCAGTCGATAGGGTGCACATGTGGCTTTGTACCTCATTTATCTAGACTGTCTGAATAGACTTTAATAATCTTATCTTACTGGTGCTGTTGACATCTTGATTGCACCACAGAGGCACTGCACCACAGTGGTACTGCACCACAGTGGTACTGCACCACAATGGTACTGCACCACAGTGGTACTGCACCACAGTGGTACTGCACCACAGTGGTACTGCACCACAGTGGTACTGCACCACAGTGGTACTGCACCACAGTGGCACTGCACCACAGTGGTATTGCACCACAGTGGTACTGCACTACAGTGGTACTACACCACAGTGGCACTGCACCACAGTGGTACTGCACTACAGTGGTACACCACAGTGGTACTGCACCACAGTGGCACTGCACCACAGTGGTACTGCACCACAGTGGTACTGCACCACAATGGTACTGCACCACAGTGGCACTAGTTAGTGAGCCTTATTTACTGATATATTTTGGAAACATCAATAGCGAATGGCTATGGTCCATTATTTATAGTGAAGCGTGTCTCAGATATAACCATGGATTGTAGATGAATGGTCCAGAGACCCACAAGCTGATAAATTAGACACAAGTGCAACTCTTGGGCATCTTTATTGAGGAAACGTTTCGCCACACAGTGGCTTCATCAGTCCATACAAAGGAGAAACGTGAAGAACAGGAGGAGAATGAGGTAATCAGTCCCTCAACCTTGAGTCGATGTGGTCAGTCCATCAATCTTGAATAGAATACCAGCCGTGGATATCTCGGTATATATACACGGCGAGGCTTGTAGTTCTTGGTATATGTATATACACCGAAAGATTTGTATATTTCACTGTTTATACACCCCAAAAAAAGTTTGTATCTCAGTGTCTATACACCGAGAGGATTGTGTCTTAGTGGCATAGAGCCTGGTCACGGACCGGGCCGCGGGGGCGTCGACCCCCGAAGCCTCCCCTCCAGTTATACACCGACAATTTTGTATCTCTCAGTACCGAATTTATTTTTTTCCGGATATCAAGGATTTAATATATTTGTTGATGTGAGCATAGAGGTAAACCGCAGTGTTAACGACCCACTTACAGTGGTAGGCTTTAAACCCAACACTCACATTAACGGTCATTACCATCGTAGTGACTGTGACAACCCAGCCACCAACAACCAAACAAATATTTGTTAAGGTTACGTTACGTTATTTTTGGGTTATCACTTTTAGGCGAGGGGGGAATAATTATGCCTGATTTAACATAAATTTAACCATAAGTGTATGTGTGGAAAATACTGTATATTTTCCGAAAATATGGTAATTTATAGGTAAATAGATGGTCTATATTGTATTTAATAAAAATTTATGTCATAGAAAATGGGAATTTTCTGCACCTGCGCAGAAGGACGGTCGCCATTTTGTTTGAATTGAATAACAAACGTTGTGAATAATGGGAAGAATTTTTCGTGCTCTAAAGGTAAAATTGTGTTGACACCTCTCAAATAGGAGGCGAAATTGTTGGATGTGCATTCCTGCATAACTTGAGATATCAGGCGACTGGACAAGACAGCTCCAGGAACCTCAGATAAACTATATAGATTTGTGTTATAATTCTGGCCAGTATTATTTTCACAAATTTAGTTAGTGAGGTTTTCTGAATATGATACACTTTAATCTCCAGTCAAATTGGTGAATGATATTAAGATATTCTCTTTCTGTTATGTAAATGTGTGTATATATAATCCTTTTTTAATTTTAATATACAGTCCACAAATTTATATATTTACCAGCAATTCTGGTGATACATATTTCATTTATAATTAATAGGTCCAGAGCAACATGTGGATATGACAGTGGTAGGTATCAAAGGGGGACATTTTTTGTGACCTAGGTGTCCCAAATTCCTACTTGTCTGACTGATAAATAATAATTATCTTTGTTCATTTACTGTTATGTACATAATGATACATTCAGCTAAATGCAATTTTCCACATTTAATTTGCCCGTTGGTCCTTCTTGAACCGGAGGTAATTAGTGAAGTCATTAATTAGTTAATTACTTAATAATTATATGTGAAATGACAGATTGTACTGAGAGCATTGATAATATATTAAAGAGAAAATAAAAGTAAATACCGAGGCTATATACAGAGAATATTTACTTCTATCTAGATCTATTATCTAGTTGAAGGAGTTAAATAGAGACAAACAGAGAGATAGATGAATAAATAGACAGATAGATAGATAGATAGATAGATAGATAGAGAGAGAGAGAGAGAGAGAGAGAGAGAGAGAGAGAGAGAGAGAGAGAGAGAGAGAGAGAGAGAGAGACTACAAGCAGGAAGACATGAAGAATAACGACAAAGTCAAGAAGAAGAAATTAGAGACAGAGACAGACATAAATAGAGTTAGTAAAGAAATTAAGAATGTTTATAACAGTCTTGCAACATTCTGCCATAGATCCTGACAGCACAGTCCTTCTGCAAAATTAAGATACAATTTCCTCTGGTGTTGCTTATTCCTTCGTCAACATAAAAAAAATATATATATCTGCGATAGTGAAATATTTTGTGTTCACTATAAAATTACCTTAGCTCTTTTTCATAATAATAATAATAATAATAATAATAATAATAATAATAATAATAATAATAATAACGATAATAATAATAATAATTATTATTATTATTACTGATTTGTTTTCAGTTCTCTTCTTAGAAGATTTTTAACATGGTTAAGAAATTTTACAACAAAAACAAGAAACAAAATAAATATATTGATATATAGGTAATGAATAAATTTCATATAGGATTTATTAAAAAAAAGAAATAATAATAATAATAATAATAATAACGATAATAATAATAATAATTATTATTATTATTATTTCTTTTTTTTAATAAATCCTATATGAAATTTATTCATTACCTATATATCAATATATTTATTTTGTTTCTTGTTTTTGTTGTAAAATTTCTTAACCATGTTAAAAATCTTCTAAGAAGAGAACTGAAAACAAATCAGTAACACCGATTTTTAAATCAATGGACAATGTTTATGTTCATTACAGAAAAAATGCTCCCTTGAGGGGAGATGCCCCTAAAAAAACTCCAACATCCCCACCCGTTCTTTTGAGTCCACGTACTGTATTTCCCACATACAGGATTTGAGTCCTGGAGGTGAGACTTACTATCCTTTAATCCAAGCTTCTAATTAAGGATTCTTAGTATAAAATAAAACTCTGGCTATTAATCTTGTTATTAACTAATAAAGCTTACGTTACAAAAATACAATATTTACAGTTTTCATTTATCCTATTTTACTTATTTATTTTTTTTTGTAGGCCCTTATTCATGTTGACAGGATTTAAAATAATTATGTCAGGTTGAGAAAATTAAATTGACAGATCAGAGAGACCGTGATGTAACTTGGTTTCATTTTGGTTCAGTCGCAGTTATTGTGGGTCTGTGTTTCGTGATGTAAAATGTAGTATAATAGAGACTAGTTAATTTTTGGAATAGAAATACACTATGGATGAGAAGACAAAATAAGCACGTGTTTGTACTCACCTATTTGTACTAACCTATCTGTGGTTGCAGGAGTGGAGTCACAACTCCTGCCCCGTCTCTTCTCTGGTTGCTACTAGGTCCACTCCTTCCCTGCTCCAAGAGTTTTATCGTACCTCTTCTTAAGCATATTTGTGTATGTATGTGGTGTGTGTGTACTCACCTAGTTGAGGTTGCAGGGGTCGAGTCCAAGCTCCTGGACCCGCCTCTTCAATGATCGCTACTAGGTCACTCTCCCTGAACCGTGAGCTTTATCACACCTCTGCTTAAAGCTGTGTATGGATCCTGCCTCCACTACATCGCTTCCCAAACTATTCCACTTGCTGACTACTCTATGGCAGAAGAAATACTTACTGACATCCCTGTGATTCATCTGTGTCTTCAACTTCCAACTGTGTCCCCTTGTTGCTGTGTCCCATCTCTGGAACATCCTGTCTTTGTCTACCTTGTCAATTCCTCTCAGTATTTTGTATGTCGTTATCATGTCCCCCCTATCTCTCCTGTCCTCCAGTGTCGTCAGGTTGATTTCCCTTAACCTCTCCTCGTAGGACATACCTTTTAGCTCTGGGACTAGTCTTGTTGCAAACCTTTGCGCTTTCTCTAGTTTCTTTACGCACTTGGCTAGGTGTGGGTTCCAAACTGGTGCCGCATACTCCAATATGGGCCTAACGTACACGGTGTACAGGGTCCTGAACGATTCCTTATTAAGATGTCGGAATGTTGTTCTGAGGTTAGCTAGGCGCCCATATGGTGCAGCAGTTATTTGGTTGATGTGCGCTTCCGGAGATGTGCCTGGTGTTATACTCACCCCAAGATCTTTTTCCTTGAGTGAGGTTTGTAGTCTCTGGCCCCCTAGACTGTGTTCCGTCTGCGGTCTTCTTTGCTCTTCCCCAATCTTCATGACTTTGCACTTGGTGGGGTTGAACTCCAGTAGCCAATTGCTGGACCAGGTCTGCAGCCTGTCCGGATCCCTTTGTAGTTCTGCCTGGTCTTCGATCGAATGAATTCTTCTCATCAACTTCACGTCATCTGCAAACAGGGACACTTCGGATTCTATTCCTTCCGTCATGTCGTTCACAAATACCAGAAACAGCACTGGTCCTAGGACTGACCCCTGTGGGACCCCGCTGGTCACAGGTGCCCACTCTGACACTTCGCCACGTACCATGACTCGCTGCTGTCTTCCTGACAAGTATTCCCTGATCCATTGTAGTGCCTTCCCTGTTATCCCTGCTTGGTCCTCCAGTTTTTGCACTAATCTCTTGTCTGGAACTGTGTCAAACGCCTTCTTGCAGTCCAAGAAAATGCAATCCACCCACCCCTCTCTCTCTTGTCTTACTGCTGTCACCATGTCATAGAACTCCAGTAGGTTTGACACAGGATTTCCCGTCCCTGAAACCATGTTGGCTGCTGTTGACGAGATCGTTCCTTTCTAGGTGTTCCACCACTCTTCTGATAATCTTCTCCATGACTTTGCATACTATACATGTCACTGACACTGATCTGTAGTTTAGTGCTTCATGTTTGTCTCCCTGTTTCGATAGATGTATTGAATATTGTTGTTAGGGGTACACATAGCACCTCTGCTCCCTCTCTCAATACCCATGGGGAGATGTTATCTGGCCCCATTGCCTTTGAGGTATCTAGCTCACTCAGAAGCCTCTTCACTTCTTCCTGGGTTGTGTGTACTGTGTACATGTATGTGTGTGTGTTTACTCACCTAGTTCAGGTTGATGTGTGTGTGTGTGTGTGTGTGTGTGTGTGTGTGTGTGTGTGTGTGTGTGTGTGTGTGTGTGTGTGTGTGTGTGTGTGTGTGTGTGTGTGTGATGGGTGAAGAGGGACAGCAGGTATCTTATGGAAAAACGTCCTAATATACTCCAGCCGTACCCGAGATTCCAGCCCCGGACCTCAGTGTGTGAGGTGAATGCGTTAGCGATCGATCTTTGTACTTAATTTTTTTTGGGTGGAAAACTTGTCTGCCTTGCAACAACAGTCTTTTGTACAAGAATGAAGTATTTTGGAAACAACACTTGTACTCGCAGCTCCACTTGTTTCCAAAATACTTCATTCTTGTACAAAAGACTGTTGTTGCAAGGCAGACAAGTTTTCCACCCCAAAAAAAATTAAGTACAAAGATCGATCGCTAACGCATTCACCTCACACACTGAGGTCCGGGGTTGGAATCTCGGGTACGGCTGGAGTACATTAGGACGTTTTTCCATAAGATACCTGCTGTCCCTCTTCACCCATCAGTTTAAAATGGGTATCTGGATGTTAGTGGACTGGTGTGGGTCGCATCCTGGGACAAAACTAACCTTATTTTCGGGAAATGCTCAGCATAACAAGTGGCTTTCTATAAAATAGTATGTTATTGATGTCAGCTATGGTCTGTATCCTTTGTACATGTACTTGTAGAAATAATATTTAATATCTAAACTATAATATCTAAACTATTTAGAGCACCTCAGGGGAATCTGAATTTATTTTCTAACACGGAAGATAGAGGGGTATCATATATTCTAAGTAGGGTAAATATTATGCCAGATACCTGGCGGCTTACACACTAAAATAACTGATTGGAGTATGAGACGTCAGAGGAAGTGAAATGTAAAAGTTGCCTTGAATACAATTAAAGAGTGAATCGTGTCAACATTCATGCTCCATTCATTCACCAAGGTTTTTAATACCATGGTTGTTGCTAGGGTTTGTGCCCACCCCCCACCCCACACCACCCCCAACCCCTCCACCCCCAACCCCCCTCCCCCACCCCCTCCCCCACCCCCTCCCCCTTCAACCCCCACCCCCTCCACCCGCACCCCCACCCCAAACCACACACTACCCCACCCTCCCACCCCCTCCACCCCCACCCCCCTCCAACCCCCAACCCCCCTCCACCCCACCTGCCCCCCCCACCCCCCTCCACAACAACTATGTCCATGAATGCTATAGCATTCATGCCCCTCAAGGAAGGTTCCTTGATGTTGGTGAGGGGCTCTTGATTTAGGGAATTGGATCTGTGCTCCAGTTCCCCGAATTAAGCCTGAATGCCTTCCACATCCCCCCCCCAGGCGCTGTATAATCCTCCGGGTTTAGCGCTTCCCCCTTGATTATAATAATAATAATAATATAGCATTCATGGACATAGTTGTTAGTTCCAAGCTCACGGACCCTGATGACATCAACCGCTTGTTCACCACCAGAATGAAATATAACCCGGATATTACAGCAATCAACCTAGTCAGGACAATGTTGACTGAATTCAATAATGATATAGTTACTTCCTGCAATGATCCACAAGAGAGCGTATTGTTGGCAGACGTTAAAGATCATCTACTAGTTGCTAACAAGAAGACTCGTAAGCGTCCACTGGACACTGAGACGCCTTCAACACCTCCACAAAACATGATTAAACTCTGAATGATCAAATAAAGAGAACACCAAGACGTTCTCCGTGTGTGTGTGTGTGTGTGTGTGTGTGTGTGTGTGTGTGTGTGTGTGTGTGTGTGTGTGTGTGTGTGTGTGTGTGTGTGTGTGTGTGTGTGTGCATTTATGATTTATATTTTACATTTATATATTTAGGATAAATTCAATAACAATGGTATTTCATTTTTTTTATGTTTGAGTTAATAATGTAATAAGGAGGATATTATTATTATTATTATTATTATTATTATTATTATTATTATTATTGTTGTTGTAAGTTCCATGGAGTTTCCTTAAAAATTAGATAAAACAAATAAAAATGTTGAGTGTTGGCCAGACAAGACTGTAGTACTTTTATCAAGCATACCACGGGTGGGGTTAGAACTCCAGGTCACACATATTATATTTTGTTGGGATTTTTAACACTGGAGGGTTAGCCAACCAGGATAACCCAAGAAAGTCAGTGCGTCATCCAGGACTGTCTGTCTTATTACCATTGTGGTCTTCAATCTTGTCTCCCAGGATGCCACCCACACCAGTCCACTAACACCCAGGTACCTACTTGCTGCTAGGTGAACAGGACAACAAGTGTAAGGAAACATGTTGAAATGTGTCATTAACTAATGTGTCATTAAGTAATGTGTCATTAACTAATAGCGGGTAGGACACTGTAACTGTTTAGTGTCATTAAACAATTCAAGCTTCAAATTCATTTGTTTGTTTTTAAGTTGTACAAAGTTAATAA
The DNA here is from genome assembly GCF_038502225.1 of Cherax quadricarinatus. NCBI lineage: Eukaryota > Metazoa > Arthropoda > Malacostraca > Decapoda > Parastacidae > Cherax > Cherax quadricarinatus. The sequence continues at coordinate 7,763,138 of NC_091331.1, read as the reverse complement.
AGTTTACATTTAATAAAACACTGATGGACACAAAACAAAGCCATTAACTAGTAAGACATTTCAGACAAAAATACAAAATAACAAAGGGAGCTAATAAATAATGGTACAATTTTTAAAAATATGACTTAATGTTGTAATGTGATTTAATAATGTACAATAAAAGGTACATAATGTACAAGAAGTACACTTTTAAAAATATAATTTATTATTTTAAACTCATTCATTGATCTTCAGTTTTGTGGGATGACTGAATAAAGAAATTGGTGATAAAGGAACTTACTAAGTTACAGTAGAAATATAATGAGACGATGTGAGTAATTAGTTTTGTATGGAAGTTGGAGGAACAACAGAGTTAAATGAGACGGTTTTGTTTGACAGAATATTGATGGTTCAGTTATATTTGCCAGATGTTTTTAGTGCCTGACCTAGTTCCTGGGCCTTTTGTGTATTCATATGCTCTTGCACTACCACCCACAGGATGGATATGGGCTGCACAATAAACTAGCAACTTCGGTGGCAAAATCTAAAAACTAATCATGGAGGCTACCAGAGGATTGACTGGACAAAATATCTTGAACATTGTTAATAACACTCCTCGTCCATTCGGAAAAGTATGTCAAGTGTGTTGGGATGATGACCTCCTTCTGGAGCCTTCATTACCCAAAGGTCATGGTCAAATTGTAGGGTTGACAGGAAAACAACACAGCATTGCTGTGTATTCCTGCCTTGATGGGACGTTGCTGTACTATGACGGTGCTCATTCTGTGACCTCCCGGAAATTGATGAGAAAATACCGCAAGATGAACCCCTGTTTCAGAAGACTTGGGGTCATTGTTAACATAGAACAGGATTGTGGGACGTGTGCGTACCACGCACTAGCATTCCTAGACATAATTGTCACCTCCAGACTCACGGACCCCGATGACATCGTCCGCTGGATCGGTATTAGAATGAAGTATTTCCCCGATATTACGGCAATCAACATCGTCAAATCAATGTTGACTGAATTCAACAATAATATAGATATATCCTGCAAAGATAAAGAGGAGAACGTATTGTCAGATGAGATTAAACATTCAATTAAGAATACATCTGTCAAACGTCGTCTAGAAAGTGAGACGCCCTCAGCCCCACCACAAAAAATGATAAAGGTTTGAATTGTGAGATACAAAGACCAGCAGTAAGTACTCAGTAGGTACTCTGTAGAAAGTAGTCATTAGTAGCTCAGTAGAAAAGTGTTAGAAAAATGACAGAATGGATAATGAGAACCTTCAAAACAAGGGTTGCCAAGACCATGATGACACTCTTCAGGCAGGTGAAATTGCTGACCTAGAAAATGTACAGAGAACCTTCACGGCGCTTAACGGAGATAAAACACCTCAATTACTGGGAGCGCTTGAGGTTCCTGAACCTGTATTCCCTGGAACGCAGGCAGGAGAGATACATGATTATATATACCTGGAAAATCCTAGAGGACTAGTACTTAACTTGCACACGAAAATCACTCACAACGAAAGCAAAAGACTTGGCAGACGATGCAACATCCCCCCAATGAAAAGCAGGGGTGTCACTAGGATGTTAAGAGACCATACAATAAGTGTCAGGGGCCCGAGACTGTTCAACTGCCTCCCAGCATACATAAGGGGGATTACCGATAGACCCCTGGCAGTCTTCAAGCTGGCACTGGACAAGCACCTAAAGTCGGTACCTGACCAGCCGGGCTGTGGCTCGTACGTTGGTTTGCGTGCAGCCAGCAGTAACAGCCTGGTTGATCAGGCATAACCATGAGCTTTCTGTATGCACAACCAAATATCACACATTTCTATACATTGTATCATGTGGAGATAAATTTTTGACTTTGACTATTCTACCACTACGTAGAAAACATTCTTGCAATCTATTTTTTTCAGCATTGATCACTTTGCAATGTAAACTTTGGTCTTTGTTCTCCCTGTTTGTGTTGCAAAGTACAATCATTATTTATTCTTTTATAACCTAACATGGCCCTTATATGTTAATATTACAAACAGAAATAAAAAATTACTGCCAGAATGAAGATAAAAATTTTCAAGAGGGTGGACAGCTTCCTTCTACAGGTGCCACATTATTCATCATAACTGTCTGCCATCAAGGCAATTGTAAAAAAATATATATATGTATATATATTTATTATTTACCCTAAGCCTAAATGGAAATTTATTAAAACACTCTAAAACGCAATTACGTCTTAAATTATACATTCATGCGTAAAGCTTACCCTTCAGTGTTGAATTATAGCATCTGAAGGAAACTATATGTTTAGTGAGATAGCAGACTGCTTCCGGTCTCATTAAATACGATGACAGACTTCTTCCGGTCCGGTTAAATTTCACCGAGGCTTCAAGACTCAGCAAAATTAGATAAAACGTTAATTACTTAGGATCTAACAACCGTCCTGATTTGTTGGAACTCGTATCTTCAATAATTAATTCAAAACCTTCTCTGGTACTAAATGCGAACCACAATAATAGGCTAATGCACACCCATCTACGTTTACTACTGGTTGGGCAGAAGCAGAAAGGTCATAAAAAAAATTGACCAGACGTTTTGCCGAACCGAGGTTCGAACTCAACACTCTTCTGTTGTGAGTCGAACGATCACACCACTGATCTGCTCGGCAGCCCTAATTTTGCACATATGATCAGGTGGGAACTCTAAGCTGGAGTCGCGTACCTGATGACGTGCCTGACATATGTCGTGTGTAATAATACAGTACTTGAGGATTCTTAAGTTCCTGAATGCTATTCTATATTTTCAGTCTTACTTATACCTATGCATTTACACTGATATGCACCATATGTTTTAAGAAGAACATAAGAACGAAGGAACACTGCAGAAGGCCTACTGGCCCATGCGAGGCAGGTCCAAGTCCCTACCGGCTTAAGCCAATGCACCCAACCTAGTCAGGTCAGGTCACATTGACTCAAGGGAGGAACACGGCAACCGACCCGTTAGCACAAGCTATCAGGTCTAACTCACACCCACCCACATCTACTCATGTATTTATCCAACCTATTTTTAAAGCTACACAACGTTCTGGCCTCTATAACGGTACTTGGGAGTTTGTTCCACTCATCCACAACTCTATTACCAAACCAGTACTTTCCTATATCCCTCCTGAATCTGAATTTTTCCAACTTAAAACCATTGCTGCGAGTCCTGTCTAGGCTAGATATTATCAGCACACTATTTACATCCCCTTTATTTATTCCTGTCTTCCACTTATAAACCTCAATCATATCCCCCCTAATTCTACGTCTTTCTAGAGAGTGCAGTTTCAGGGCCCTTAGTCTATCCTCATAGGGAAGGTTTCTGATACATGGGATCATCTTTGTCATCCTCCTTTGTACATTTTCCAGAGAATTTATATCCATTCTGTAATACGGTGACCAAAACTGTGCAGCATAATCTAAATGAGGCCTAACCAAGGATGTATAGAGTTGAAGAACAACCTGAGGACTCCTATTATTTATGCTTCTTGATATGAAGCCAAGGATTCTATTAGCTTTATTGCGAACACTTATGCACTGTTGTCTTGGTTTCAGATTACTGCTAACCAGAACTCCTAAATCTTTTTCGCAATCCGTAATATTAAGATCTACATTATTTAGTTTATATGTGGCATGGTTATTGTCCTGTCCAACATTTAGAACTTTGCATTTGTCTATATTAAACTGCATCTGCCACTTCTCCGACCACTGCATCAGTCTATTCAAATCTTCCTGGAGTGCTCGAATGTCCTCGTCAGAATGAATTCGACGGCCTATTTTGGTGTCATCGGCAAACTTGCCGATGTCGCTCTTTATGCCCTCATCTATGTCGTTTATGTAGATTGTGAACAGCAGGGGGCCCAACACTGACCCCTGTGGAACACCGCTCGTGACGCTTCCCCACTCTGATTTCTCCCCATTTATGCAAACTCTCTGCTGCCTATTTGTCAACCATGCCTCTATCCAGGAAAAAATTTCTCCTCCTATTCCATGTGCTTTAATTTTCCTCAATAGTCTCTGATGTGGGACCCTGTCAAAAGCCTTACTGAAGTCCATATACACAATATCATATTCGTTACCATGATCTACCTCCTCAAATACCTTAGTGAAAAAAGTTAATAAATTCGTAAGGCAGGAACGTCCCTTTGTAAAACCATGCTGAGATTCGTTGATTAATTTATGCTTTTCAAGGTGGCTACGAACTGCCTCGGCAATTATTGATTCCATAAATTTTCCCACTATGGAGGTTAGGCTTATTGGTCTATAGTTCGAAGCTAAGGACCTGTCACCTGTTTTGAAAATAGGTATCACATTTGCCATTTTCCACTTATCTGGCACCATGCCAGTTTGTAGTGATATGTTGAAAAGATTAGCCAAAGGTGTGCTAAGCTCCTCTTTACATTCCTTTAGAACCCTTGCATACAGTTCATCAGGGCCTGGGGATTTGTTAGGTTTTAATTTATCTATTTGCCTAAGGACCATGTCACTTGTGACCCTAATAGTGCACAGTTTATTATCGTCCTGTTCTACATAATTTATCATTACTGGAATATCACTGGTATCCTCCTGTGTAAAAACTGAGAGGAAGTATGTGTTAAAAATTCTACACATTTCCTTATCACTGTCAGTGAGCTGACCCGAGGAACTTTTGAGTGGGCCTATCTTGTCCCTGATCTTACTTCTGTATACCTGAAAGAATCCTTTTGGGTTAGTCTTCGATTCTCTTGCAACTTTAACCTCATAATCTCTTTTTGCTTTTCTAATTCCCTTTTTTATTTCTCTCTTTAACTGAATATATCGATTTCTTAATTGCCCCTCTCCTCTTTTGATTTGCCTATATATGCCTCTCTTTTGACCAATCAGATATTTTAATCTATTGTTCATCCATTTAGGATCATTTTTGTTTGATCTGATTTCCCTATTTGGAACATAATTTGACTGAGCAGCTAGAACTATGCCCTGGAAAGCATCATATCGGCAACCATCACCACCTACCTGACCCCTAGTCAGGTCATTCCAGTTCAGCCCACCTAAGTAATTTTTCAGTCCTATGAAATCAGCCAAGCGAAAGTCAGGGACGGAGACTTGATTGCCATTATTAGGGGAATTCCATGATATGTTAAAACTGAGTGATTTGTGATCACTCTCCCCAAGCTCATCATTAACCTCAAGATTATTAATTAGTGTTTCCCTACTGGCGAGAACCAAGTCAAGGAGGTTATTTCCCCTAGTTGGCTCTGTCACAAACTGTTTTAAAAAACAATCCTGGATCGTATCAAGAAAGTCACCCGACTCTAAATTTCCTGTCAAATTGCTCCAGTCAATCTGTCTATAGTTGAAATCTCCCATTAGCACAACATTTTCGTATGTAGATGCCTTACGAATTTCGTCCCATAGAAGTTTACTGCACTCCCTATCAAGATTTGGGGCCCTGTAAATCACACCCAAAATTAGTTTTTCTCGGCCCTCGAGAAGCTGTAACCAAACAGATTCAGTGGCTGACGCTTCTAATTTAATATCTTGTCTAACACAACAATTTAAATTGTCTCTGACATACATCGCTACTCCACCACCTTTCCTGTTGACCCTGTCAGTGTGGAATAATTTATAGCCTTGTATGTGACATTCAGATGGCATCTCTCTATCTTTCAGATTGAGCCAGGTCTCTGTTATAGCAATAATATCTATGTTTCCTGCACTTGCAATTAATCTTAGCTCATCTATCTTATTTCTAACACTCCTGCTATTAGTATAGTAAACCTTAAGGGAGCTAGTCCCTTGCTGCCCTCTGCTGTCCCCCTTTGTTTTCTGACCTGTTCTATTGTCTTTATTTATAACTTCATGCTGAATGCCTTTTATACATTTACTGTTTCCAACCCTAGTGTTGCAACCTGCTTGTTTCCCACACACACCCATACCTCTATCTTCCATCAGTTTAAAATCATAGGCATTTCACCAATGGCCTTCTCAATCGAGTCTGCAAGTGCTACCACCCCTGCCCCAGAGAGATGAACCCCATCCCTTGCATACATATCATGTTTGCCATAAAAGTTGTTCCAGTTGTCAATGAATGGGATTGCAAGTTCCTTGCAGTATCTGTCTAGCCAGCAATTTACACCAATTGCCCTAGACAACCATTCATTTCCTACTCCCCTTCTAGGCAAGATGCTACATATGATTGGGATCCCTCCCTTAGACTTAATGAAATCTATAGCTGACCTGTACTTATCTAGCAGCTCTTCTCTCCTACCCTTCCCAATATCATTTCCACCAGCACTGAGACAGATAATGGGCTTGTTCCCATTACCTGACATGATATTATCCAGTCTGTTGACAATGTCCCCAACACCAGCTCCAGGGAAGCACACTCTATCTCTCATCTTCTTATTCCTATTACAAAAAGCACGGTCAACATATCTTACCTGAGAGTCACCAACCACAAGAATGCGCTTACCTTCATTAGCAGGGGCAGTAGTACCCTTACCTTCACTGGCCACTGAAGTACATTCATCCTGGAGAACAGAGAAGCGATTTCCTACCTTCAGATCTTCACTCTTAACTTTCCTTACTCTGATGCGCCTCCCATTACTGTGAACAACTCGCCACTTGTAGCAGGTGCTGGGCTGCACCTCACTGCTGGTACCCGTTGCTACCTCCCCACCTACAGCCTCCTCACAGTGAGAGACAGACTGCACCTCACTGCTAGAAGCCTCATTCCCCACATCTCCAACCACCTCACACTCTCTCCCAGGCCCATTGAGGTGGACCTTCAGCCTCCTAATCTCCTCCTGGAGAAGCAAGACCTCCTCCTTCAACGTTTTGTGTGATACTTGTAACCTGTTTCGGAGTTTTCCTACAACCGCGGCGCTGCCCGGGGCCAGGATGACCTTTCTATCGTCTGGTCGACCAGCCTGAACCTTAGCATCCTCCGGAGTACTTTACATTTTACTCCTGCTTGTTCGTCTTGTTTGTATATTTGTCACTGATGGCGTACCATGTCTAGTGCTTTCTTATAGTCCAGGAAGATACAGTTTACCCATCTCTACGTATTGCATGTGACTCACCGAAGAGTCCTGGGTACGGGTCAGGTCCATGTGATGGCCCGGCGTACCCATCACTGTCTTGTTTTATCTCTGTGAATGTCTTCCAACTCCTGTAAGTTTGTAGGACAAGATTGCCCTTCCATAAATTCGTGGTGATTCCCTTTGAAAAATCCTTTAATCTCCAGGTGACTCTTCTAATCTCCCAGAGCCTCCTGCCTCTTCCCTGCTTATATAAAGAACCCACATTAAACTTTTTGCTTTTCAGTTGTCTGGCAATTTTTACGCCTCCAGTGACTAGTTGGATATCTTCGCTATGAGGTCGCTCCCCAGCTCCCCTTAGTATACATGGAGATTTGTGTGTGTGGGGGGGGGGGGGGAAATTGTGAGACGCTGCCAAAATACCATCAATGTTTTATAATTGGCTTGTTCGAACAACCCGGTATTTCAGTCTCAAATGGTTGTCTGCAAAATGGGCAAGACATGGCATTTACTAGATGATTTCTTGCCGTATTCCCTCTTCATCATAAAAGTGCAGAGCTCGATTCTTACTGAAGATGAGGACGTGAATTCCCGAGTCCTCATTGGCGAAGATAGGTATAAAACTCCTTAAACCCACGAAAATATTGGGAAATGCGCCAGCACCACGAAGCCCTTATTAAAATTTTAATTTCAGCCATACCATCAATAATGCAAAATAATAATAATCTTAATGCAAGATTCATAAAGCTGTTTTCCTTTTTGTTTTGTTTTAATGATTCGTACAATTTCTGTTCGATGACCGTGGAAAACGCCCAAATGTTCAACCAGGTGTGTCAAGCAGGCCACCACCATTTGAGGAGACTGATCGCGGTATAAGGTGAGAAGAACTGGTGGTGCCAAACTGATTTCCCAAGTGAGAAAATGAATGTTCTGCCACACAAGAGACCATAAGAAACCTCCTCACATGGATCAGCCCAGGGATTTTTCACACACTGCAAATTTAATATAATAATGATGTTATCGTCTCTTAGGCAAATGCCTAATTAAATTTTATTATTTTTGTCGTTGCAGTTGTTGCTATTATTATTATTATTATTATTATTATTATTATTATTATTATTATTATTATTCATTGTTTTCATGAATTATTATACAAATTATGAGTGCGTTAATAAGATAATCTCTGAGAGTGTATGGATATGGAGGAAACATTTCTAAAGTAACGGCTGTTATCTGTTGAAGAGAAGTAGAACACAAATGAAGCAAGGGAGATAAAGACAGGGAGAAGAGGAGGAAGGAGGGAGGGAGACCGGGAGATAAATAGGAAAGAGGAAATGAGTGACAGGGTGGATAAAAGGAAGAGCGGAAGAGGGAGACAAAGAGAATAAAGGAAGAAGTGAAAGAGGGAGAGAGGGGGGATAAAGGAAGAAGAGGAGGACTATCTAATTACTATCTCCACCCGGTGTTTCGTCGAGTGATCTATACACGACTGGACTGAGAAAAGACATTCATTCTGCGCTGAAGTCTGCGTGTTGGTTCCATGTGTGGAGGGAGGCGTAGCGTTGTAGTTCCCAGCACCTCTTCCATCACAAGGTAGGCCTAGAGGCTCAGCCTACTCTTATCACACAATATACACAGGAGGGAGAAGGGGAGGGGATTATGAATATATTTCTACACACAACGAAGGGAGGGAGGGAGGGGGGGGGGGGAAGCAATGTATATACTTTGATATCTAGCTCTTTATACTCTACCGCAATTTAGTCTTTCAATCCGTCTCTCTCTCTCTCTCTCTCTCTCTCTCTCT